>NC_012877.2:57408074-57720909 GCF_000003195.3 Sorghum bicolor | reverse complement strand
AAAAAAGATTCAGATTTCGGGGAAGATTCGGAGGCAAATCCTGGGGAATCGATGACCAGACCTCCACCGATTCCTCTTCCTTATCCCGGAACTGGCGAGACAGGGACAAGCAGAGGAATACGTATCAAGGAAGAAGAGGACTGATGGGATGGGAGCTTCACTCCAAAGATTCCCGCGAGCAGCGCTCGATCGCTTGTTCGAAGAACTTGCGCTAAAGAAAAGAAAATGCAGCGAAAAGGATGCAAGTATAGAAAACCCAGCACATCACATCATCAGCGCAAGCGCACTAATAAAATAAAGAACAAAGCGGGCACGAAAATGAAACCCGCACACGAAGAAAGAAAGAAAGAAAGAAAGAAAGAAAGAAAGAAAGAAAGAAAGAAAAAATCCAGGAAACAAGTCACCACAGGAATGAATTCCTCAGAAGCTCATCAGGCCGCTGCGGGTTTTCCCACCCACCTCTCGAAAAAGCAGGATGAACCTTCCAGAGAATCCAGGGAGATTGAGAGGTGGGGCGGGGCGGCGGAAAATATGTGCGCGAGTGCGGCGAGAAGCAATCGGAAAAAAAGCCCTCACCTTTTTATGCCCCCTTTTTCCTCGCTTCCTCCTCTGCCTGTGCTCTCTGCCTTGCGCTTATTCTTATCTCCTTTATATGGCTGGGCCTCTCTCGGTGCCCAGCCAGCGGCGGCGGCGGTGCGGGCGCAAGCGGAACAGGACAAGCGGGGGATTTGTGAGCTTGCGGAGGATCAGGAAAAGATTGCGAATTCGAAAACACCCGCTTTACACCTGGTTTTTATGAGGCGTGTTGATTTGCTGCCTTGCTAATCACTCTACTGGCTGCTAATCACAAGCGTCCAAAGCAAAAAGGCGAGGCACCGCGCTCTGCTCGTGCTCGGTAGACGGTGGAGGGCAAGAGCTGCCGTGCTCCGGCGTTCCGGAACGCTGTTGGAGGCGAGTAGAAACGGCGGTGCTGTGGTGTGCTGGACTGGACTGGACGAGCTGGAACTGGAACTGATGGTTTGATGGGGTGGATCTGGGCAGGACTGGAATGCATTGACAGTTCTTGTTTTTGGGAAGGTGTATTGAATGCAGCCGCGGCAGATTCCGAGGATGGTGAGGGTGTCTTGTAGCATTAATCGCTGTGTGGGCAGGGAGTGCCGCCGTGCCCTGCTGGTGACTGCTCGAGATTGAGCTCAGTTCCAGGCTGCTTCCTCCTCCCCACATTGGACTCTTGTTTACTTCCAAAAAACTTTTGTAAAATAGAAATAGTAGTATTTTTGTTTGTATTTGACAAATATTATCCAATCATAAACTAACTAGACTCAAAAGATTTATCTAGTCAATTTCGACTAAACTGTACAATTAATTTTAATTTTTATCTATATTTAATATTTTATGCATACGTCTAAAGATTTTGATGTGACAGGAAATCTGAAAAATTTTGCAAAATTTTTCAGAAACTAAACAAGGCCATTGTACTAGCAGTATGTACCTTCGAGAACGACGGGACGACTGGCTTGAAATTGGAGTACCTCCGTAATAGAACAGCATCTTCAAATCTATTTTTTCTCTCTTTTTTTCTTCACATTCAGCAAACGAGAACCATTTAGTTTTTGACCTTCGACTTGCGGACACGCACAAGTGTATGTGCATGTGGTGTGAGCGTTGCAGCGTATGAATAATGTGCCTACTATTGTACCCTAAAAAAAACTTACCAGTCCAGCCTTCTCAATCTCAAGGTTTAAACTTCTGCGTGCATGATGTTTGCCTAGGGGCACGGGGCGAAGAAGCATGCTTGAGTTTATCGTAACAGTTATTCAGTAGTGTTTTTCTCTCATAAAAAATCAGTCAATAGTACTTTCTGTCATGGTTTATCAGCCAAACGAACTGACAGGTTAGCATTAGTAGGGACATAGGGACAGCTGTGACAGAAGATCAGGAGTAGTATTTCCCTGACAAGTTAAGCATGAGCAGCACATTTGTTTAGTGTGTTTGACCTACCCGAAGCCAGCCAGTTGACGCCTTGCTGGCTACTCATTTATAGTACTAGTGACCGTTAACAGGCCTCACTTGCAACCAGGTTAGCATTAGCAGTGGCAATCATCATCATAACCAAGGATCAAGATTCCTGGGGCTTGGCACTAGTCTACTACACTCTCACTCACCGGCCGGTCACTGCATGCTCTACGTAGTATTTGTTTTACTGTACAGCTTTTCTGAATGGTGGTGCTACTGGTATCTGTTGCACTTTCGATCCATGGGGGCCCTGGACCCTAATACCTTTGTGCTGTTTCGTGCTTGTTGTGCCAGGTCAGATGAGGTGTGAAGATTTGGCCATTTGCTGAGTGTGACCGTGGAAAGGGAGAGAAAGGTAGGCAGGCAGAAAGGTGTCTATGCTCTCACTCCAGACAAAAGCATGTTCCTCCTTATCAGGTGGCACATTTTTTTAGTGGACTTGTTTTAATCGTTTAATTGAGATTTAATATTCTAGAAAAATATATAATTTTAGCAGAGTACTAAAGCAAACTATATTAAATTTGGCTAAATTTATATAAACAAAAAGATACAAAATAATTAGCATAGAAAATAATTAAAAGTTGTACGAAACACTTTAGTAGGGAAAACTGTTTTCTAGTGAATATTAGAGGAGCTGAAAGCATTTTTGGTGAGGAACTGGAACCGTTGTTGCTTAACGAACCGAAGCTGTAGAAAATGGCTACGCCTCCTCCCCAGAAAGAACACTTAAGGAGGAGTTTGTGCCAAACTGTCTCTATATATATTTATTAGAGTAATAAATATTGATACTATACTTGATAAAGTTTGACTTGCATCTGATTTAGAATTTCATGTCAATCATAAGAAGTTTGTATCCTCTCAAAGAAAAATTGAGAAATCGTTGCTAGTAGAGTAGAATAGAATAGAATATTCGTTCAATTTAGAGGAAGCAAGGTCGGCACCGACCAGGTGGCGAGGCCAACGGTGTGCATATTGGACTCTGGGCAGTCTAGTAACTCTAAACAAGTTATTATTTTACTTAGAAAATCAATAAAATATTTTGTTATATTGGGACGAATTATTGGGTTTAACAAGTGAGACATCGTACACTACACAACACACATCAACGGGCTAAAGTAGGATAGGACTCTTGCGATGCAATTTAGGCTTTGTTTTTTTCACTCAAAAACCAAAAAATTTTCAAGATTCCACGTCACATCGAATGTTGCGGCACATGTATGGAGTATTAAATATAGACGAAAATAAAAACTAATTGCACAGTTTGTCTGTAAATCATTAGATGAATCTTTTGAGCCTATTTAGTCCATCATTGGATAATAATTATCAAATAAAAATAAAAGTGCTACAATACCGAAAACCAAAAAAATTTCGGAACTAAACAAGGCCTTACTACTAGTAGTGATACAACACGGTTTCTCTATTAACAATCTATCGGTGAACGGTTACACACAAAAAAAGGGAGTAATGAAGCACAAGAGGTGCGTCAAGCGGTGACACACAAAAAATGAGTGATGGAGTGCAAGAGATACGTCTCTCTCTCATCTCCTTGTTCACTTCCCTCATGTATCACTCACACCATTTCAAAAAAAAGGGATATCACCGACACAACCTCTATTGTACCGTCGCAGCCTAACCACTAACACCAATACTGATCCACCATGGGCCTCTCTAAATCTATCAATACTAAAAATTAGTTGGCTACTATAATAGCTGCATAAAAAATTAGCTGGCTACACTAATAGTTAATAGTTGCTAATGTTTAGCAGGAGATTATAAAGATCTATTAGCTAATCAAACATGCTAATAGAACTAATAGTTAGTAGCCCTTGAGCTAATAATTATTAGCTGTTTTTATTAGCAGATCTATTTGGATCCACTAGTACTAATTTTAGATGCTAATTTTTATTGCTAATGGAACCAAATGGGCCCTAATAATAGTTGGAATGCCACTAGAACCATGTGACGATGGCTAACCTCCATGCACTCTCCTATCCTCCAACACACTTCCTAAGAGCACAGGTTTGGTGGTGGCCAATCATGGGTGAGTCAGGCTACTAACCCTTGCCTCTATTAGCTGCTGAATCCACGCTCTCGTAGAGTCTTTTGTTGTGAAGTGTTGTCTGCGCGCCGCCAGACTAAGAGTAGGGAGTGATATTCGACTAAGCTAGAGACATGAGGAAGTGGAAGGAGATGAGAGACAGGGACGACATGTGGGCCCATAGAGGAGGGAGTGGGGAAGGAGATGAAAGAGAGATGATATGCATGCCAAGTACATTGTTGGTAGCCACTGTAGTTTATTCACAAACAATATTAATTAATTTGGATATTGTAATGTCCTGATTAGAAAGTTTAGAGACTTAAATTTATAGCTTTGGAAGCCAGGGGACATGATGGCACCATCGTACAAGTTTAGATACCTCATCTGGTCTGTTTAGTAAGCTTGGGGCCTATGTATGCAAGGTTGGAAGTTTGGGACCATGATGGCACCATCCTGCAAAGTTTATTAGATACCTCATGTGGTCCGTTTAGCAAGTTTGGACCCTAGTTTTTGGCCTTGATGATACCGTCATGCAAGTTTAAGTACTGGACCCAATATGTCATATCCATACGTTGAGTCGTCGGTATGAGCATACCAATCAACGTATGGAGCGGGTCAAAAACTCTTGGATGAGTAAGGAAGCCTAGAACATGTTTTGGGACAAAAAAACATAAAATGAAAGTTTGGAGCCTATATTACATGATAGTCTATGTTTAAGGATCATCATATTTTCTTCTGGTGCCATAACCACACATCATGGCCCATAAAAAGTTGTATATAGCTAAGCTAAAAGAAAAGGGTGTGCCTCGAGATGTGTGTACAAAGGCTAGGAATTTCTAGGTAATTTCAGTGTCGTGTCACAAGTGATTAAAAGGAAAATAAAATTTAGGTTACTTGATTATTAATATTATCATAAGATATCAATATAATATAATTAACAAGGGTTGAAGCCTCACAAAGCCATGTTTGGAACATAGAAATTTTACATGAATTATGAAGAAATTTCACGGAAATTATTTCAATTTGACAATAAAAATGTAGGAACGAGCCTAAGTGTGTTGCTGATACGTGGTACTGACATACATTATGCAATGCAGAAGGAAAGGACTGAGCATTAGGTTTTTTTGGGCATGGCTTCTGTAGTGATTTCTCTACCGATTTAATTACGATAAAGTTATAGCTTACTCGGGTGATTTGGAGCGATCCATCACTCTAATTTTCTCTTCTCTAATTCTGGTCTCTCTCTCTCTCTCTCTCTCTCTCTCTCTGCTTCTTCAAGTTTGGTGGCCTTAGAAGGGGCTCGGGGCGAAAGGCCAGCCATGTGATGGCGACGGTAGGAGGGTGACGTTAGGGTTCTGACGACGGTGGAGGTAGTCAGACTAGGTTAAGGCAGGGTACCCATGGCCATAGCAGTGGCGGGAGGGGATGAGAGGAAGGAGGAGGCCGCTGTCGTGGGTAGGGGCAAAGCTAAGTTGTAAGTGGAGGGTGCAAATGCATTCCTAAAAACATGAAAACAGTGAGATTAGTTAGAATTTCACCATATATACATCATCCATAAGACATATTTATGCATCCACAAAGCATGTGTACCTCCACTAATTTATTTTAGCTTCGCCACTGTTGTGGCTGCGGAGCTCAGTAAAACCTTTTCGTACTGCGGTATAGGGCGGTGGGCACTATCAGCCTAGATGAACACACAAGAACGGTTTTTGAAGCTAAAAGCAAGTTAAAAACTGGAAAATCGAAGCCACCGAAACGTGATTTTTTTCCCTGACTCCTTCCTTTTTTTAGATGCCCAATCCTTGCAAAACAGGACCTTAATTAATGGCGAGATTACGATGCCTGTGATCATTGGCGGACGCACGAGGGGGGCTGGGGTGGCTGCAGCCCCCCTCTTGGGCTCAAATATTTTTGTAACAGGTTTTCTTTTTTATCAAAAGACTTCATATATTTGGTATTTTTCTATGCTTATTTAATGAATCTTTGCCTTTGAACACTTTGAATCAATATTGAATTATCAATCTTAGCTATATCTATTAGGTCTTATTTAGTTTTCAAAATATTTTGCAAAATTTCTCAGATTCCCCATCACATTGAATCTTGCGTCACATGCATGAAGCACTAAATATAGATAAAAGAAATAACTAATTACATAATTTATCTGTAATTTGTGAGACGAATCTTTTGAACATAGTTAGTCTATGATCGGACAATATTTGTCAAATACAAACGAAAAATGCTACTATTCCTATTTTGCAAAAACAAATTGTAACTAAACAAGGCCTTAGTGTACTGGATTGAGTGAGAAAAAAAATTTAACCTATATTATTTAGCCCCCCTCTTGATCCATTTCTGGCTCCGCCGCTGCCTGTGATGACTGAATGATCTATCTGATCTCATGGCAAAGTTGGCCGGGATAAGATCGCGACGTACGGGGACCGATTTTTGGAAACACGTACGTACGTTGGCCTGGACCGGCTCATCATTCGTCGCCTTTGTTATGTTAGCGACTACCAGCAGCGAGGGATGGTCGAGTACGAGTAGTGACCATGGGATTAGGCACGAAACCTTTTTTAATTAATTAATTAACTAATGATGAGGGGGTTGCTAATTGGCGCCGGCCTTTAATTACCTTTTTTATGAGCAAGCCTTTAAAAAATTGTAAAACCTAAATAAACTTTGATTTTAGATAAAAACTAGTTCTCCATCCACGTGAAAATTCCAAGAACACAGAAAGATAGCGTACAGCTATCTGAGGTGGGAGGGTCATGTATAGGAATTCGTATGGCATCACGGCAAGGCCTTCGGGCCCAATGTCAAAGCCCAAATTGTTTAGGCCTTGTTTAGTTAAAAAAAAAATTTGGGAAATCGACACCGTAGTACTTTCGTTTGTATTTGACAAATATTATCCAACCATAGACTAACTAGTCTTAAAAGATTTGTCTAGTCAATTCCGATCAAACTATGCAATTAGTTTTTATTTTCGTCTATATTTAATACTCTATGTATGCGTCTAAAGATTCGATGTGACGGAGAATTTGAAAAATTTTGCAATTTTTTTTGGAACTAAACAAGGCCTAGCCTTATTTAGATGCGAAAAGATTTTGAATTTCGCTACTGTAGCAATTTCGTTTGTTTGTAGCAAATATTGTCCAATGATAGACTAACTAGGATCAAAGATTCGTCTCGCAATTTACAGGTAAACTGTGTAATTAGTTTTTATTTTTGTTTATATTTAATATTTCATGCATGTGCCGAAAGATTCAATTTGACAGAAAATTTTGAAAACTTTTTGGTTTTTGAGTGAACTAAACAATGCCTTAGTGCGGAACAATTATAAATATACTCCTACAGTAAGATTCCTCACTAATTAGCGGAGAACAGCACGTTAGTGTCCAAAAGGGAAAAAAATCCTTTATACTTCCTCATACTCCATAATATTTTAAAAATTTTAAGACAACTTAAGAGAACATTCAAATGACACGTGTACTATAGATTATTCTAATTATAGAGTTTCTCCTCACATTATGATTTTCTTTTTAACCAACCTTGCCAAATCGAAATATAATCTTTATGTAGAATACATTGTGTTTTAATACAAATTTTAGAAGTCACAATACACTCTATTTTAGGACAAAGGGAGTATGTCTGATTTTTCTGCCTCATTTATAAATCTTGATATTTGCAGTCCCTAAACTTTTAGAAAATTTGTTTTTATATACTACGGACAGCCATTTTATCTGACGTGGTGCCACATCATCTAGGAAAGAGTGAATCAGACCTCCTTGATAGTTAAAGGGCAAATCAGAATACATTTATTTCTTTTTTTTGGAAAATTTACACTAGTACTCGGGCATATGTACGGGCGGCTGGTAACCTATTTTTACTAGCGTTTTTACAAAATTGACTTTTAAAAATAGAAAAAAAAAGATTTTAATTACAGGGAAAGCCTATTGAAGTTACAAGTTGGGCTTTTGCATGCTTCGTAGCCGGTGGGATTCGAACCTAAGACTTTGTCCTTGCGCGTAGCCTCCTCTACGACTCCACCTATCACTTAGTTGAGTCTATATTAAAGTTTAGTTCCCCACGTATTATCCCAAATCGAGCATATATTGATTATTTGAGTCCCTAAATGAATTCCAATGGAAAAGTTGTCAACTACAAAGTTTCATAACTTTTCAAAATCTACAACTTTTATATTGGTAGTTTTTCTATCTGAGGTAATTTACAAAATTTGAATTTCAAATTTAAGAAATTCAAACGTAGTTTTCGACGACAAGATGATGTCAAATGAAAAAATTATCAACTACAAACTTTCATAACTTTTCGAGATCTACAACTTTCATTTTGACAGTTTTTTCAAACGAGGTCATTTGAAAAACTCAAAAAATTCAATTTCAAATTATTTCTACAGGCGGCTGTAGAAATATGATTTTTACAGGCGGTTTCTTAGGAGAACCGCCTATAGAAATACATAATTTCTATAGGCTGTAGAAATATGATTTTTAGTGGCGGTTCCTTAGGACAACCGCCTGTATAAATGCATGATTTCTACACGCGGTTTTGTTAGGAAAACCGCCTGTGAAAATATATCTTCACAGACGGTTGTTAGTTCTGACACCGTCCTTTTTATACCACAGGCGCGTGATAACTACAACCGCCTGTGGTATAAAAAGGGAACGTCGGTATTGTACTCTTTTCTACTAGTGTTATATGCAATTAAAGATCCTAAAATTTTGTTTAAACTTATATATAAAAAATATTTAGCTCAGAAAGTTATGAAAACTAGCTTCATACTTTTCCTAAAATCATGCTCTGTCTTACTGTGCTTAACTTGGACTATTTAAGTATATATTGTATGGACTTCTGCTCTCACATCAAATAGTCTACAACTCTACATCGATGAGCCAGACTATATTTGTAATAATTTATGTGACTTTAACAACAACAAGTGTAACGCAAGGAGCATCTCCAACGGTACATAAAAATTTAAGTTCTCCAAACTATATTTTGGAACCTTTCTAAAAAAAACTACTCTACCAACGGTTCCATTTTATTTATTTCTAAAAATATATACATTATATTGATGTCGTGTCCTATACATACCGAGCTACCGATTATAGACGAAATAACTTGCCGCATGTGCACGAAGGTGGCCGAACTATCTCCTATCTTTGACTAGTTGAACTTGAACCTTTACTTAGGCCTTGTTTAGATCCAAATTTTTTTTGGATTTTGATACTGTAGCACTTTCGTTTTTATTTGACAAACATTATCCAATTATAGAGCAACTAGGCTTAAAAGATTCGCCTCGTGATTTACGGGTAAACTGTGCAATTAGTTATTTTTTTATCTATATTTAATGTTTCATACATGTGCCGCAAGATTCGATGTGATAGGGAATCTTGTAAAGTTTTAGGTTTTTAGGTGTATCTGAACAAGGCCTTAGTCATCGAACGGACCCAACAAAAAATATGAGGTAGAAATGGACCGTCACATATGTCACGTATAAACACCAAAACTTGACCAATATTTTAGTCTAGCTCTGTATGTATGCCATCTTTATATTGGTCTATTAGCACAAAAACAATTATTTCTATAATCGGTAAATTAGCAAACAAAATGGTACGGTATAGGCAAAGATTCAAGATGATTACCTCTCTTTCACATGAAAAGTTTCATCTCCTCCCTATCAAATCTACAACGGTGACCTCAAAAATATGCAGATAGTACGTGAGTTGTTTTCACCGGACGGTGACGTAGGTGTGTGCAAGTAGCGTTGTTGCCGCTCGATAGCTCGGGAATAGGCCTCCTAGCAGGCGGCGCAATACAAGTTGATAAAGGCCCAATGTAACAGTATAGCTTTCAATACACTCGAGGGTCTGGGCGCCAATGTAAAATTTATTGACACACTAGTAGGGCGCCGTTAAGGCGTGTTATAATGAACATTCTCTCTACCTTAATATAATACAAAGACGAGTAAACCTTTTGCGTGATCGAGAAAAAAAATATCTTCCCCCATCCATCATGATTCAGAATTCAAATCCATTGATCATTCATCAACAATTCAAAATCCTAAAATTCCTCATAAGAGCAAGTATTATAATACAGCTAGCTGCTGGCTGTAAAATTTCTTTACAGCCTTCTTACAGCCTACTTATATAATGGTTAGCTCATCACTATTAATACATGATCCATATGTCTGTCTCACGGACTTTCTTAGTTTTTGTGCCTTAGCTGGCTGTAAGCTTACAGCCCGTTTTTACTCTCTCCTCTTCTCTTTCCTCCACCTCAGCATTTAGCTGGCTTACAGCCTGCTATAATACTTGCTCTAAGGACACAACAACAGTGCAGCCCATTGCAGCCACCGGAGCCAATAAGGCCTAAAGGCGTGGCGGGGCCCAGCGGCCAACTGGCTAACTAGGTCGACGCTAGGAATGGATGTTTAAGACATAAGAATACGAGGAGCATAGTACAAATTTAGATGAAGATTAGTGATAAAACAATTGCTTAAACAAAATATACACTAATACACTTTCACAAATTGGTATAAATATATCAATTAGAAATTTGAAGTATTTTAGACGGTCCCACATGCTGGTGCAGTCAGGTTGGGGCTAGCTCATCGTGGGCTGCACTTCGTCAGTGACTCAATTAATGTGTGGTTGATTGAGGTTCAACAAAAGTAACATGAGTGTGATGACAAAACGGATGGGTCGGTATGCATATCAAATGACTTGTTTGATCAAAACCGGATGGCCTGGTTTCACCACCGTCACGTAGGATCTTCCAAGTTTTTGTTCACGCGTTATGAAAGAAACTTCTTCACAAATGCTGAATTAGGTGGTCTATATATATGTTTCGATCATCTCGACAACAGCTATGTCATGGCGAACTCCAATATGCAATTTGGCCTCATGCATTTTTGTGATGTTCGAAGGGCTTCTTTGTGTCTTTTTCGTAGGAATCCTATCCTACAAAAGAAAGTGCGTTGTGCATCTAAGAGCATCTCCAAGAAACTAGGTAAAATGATATTCTAAACTACAAAGTTTAGCCATTGTGTAAAATAAAAACTCACTCAAAGCATAGAATTTCACAACAGCCTTTGTATATGATAGCTAGTGAGGACGACATGCTATATATAACAAGCGAAAGTTTAGGAGTAGCAAACTTGCTATTTTAGCAAACCAGATAGCACACTTATTGGACTTTATTTTTGCTTTAAAAATATAAAAATAGCCTAGATAACATGAGTAGCATATCTGTTGGAGTTGCTCTGAAGAAAGTATGGAATCCTATCCTATCCTACGAAAACAAAAACGGCGCTGGAGCAAGAATTTCGCAAATTGGCTTGGCTTGTGAAAATATAGGCCTTCAAGGTGCCTAGAGTCTCTTGAAGATGCTCTTAGATGCACAACGCACTTTCTTTCGTAGGATTCAAAAACAAAAGTAACGTCAATCTTAGATGCTCCGGTGTCTTGTTTTTGAACCATCTAATCCAATCCAAAAAATTTTAAAGTCAGTTGAGGGTGCACCTTAGCTTGTGTGTGCCTCATCAATCAAATCAAATTTAAATTGTGTTTTGTTGGGGGTGCGCCTTAGCTTGTGCAATAGTGCAACGCCCAAGCAACGCTTGAGGACCCTAGTAGATCCTCCCCACAAAAAATAAGTTTATATCAAAGTGAACACATAGTCCACGTACCAGATATTAAACTGATAAGAACAGATACTACACTTGATCTTAGCCAAAAGGCCGAGAAAAGTATGACTTGCCACGTTAGGTTACCCGTGATTTTACGCTGGCCTCCACCGCCTCATATGCTCTTTGCAGCGATATGGTACTAATCCTACGGCCGGTGTCGACTGTCGAGACGGATTATTAATTATTAATTAATATTTATGAATAATACGTGATGCGAAAGGGCGCAAGAGCGAAACCAATCTATCGTGTTGGGCTCAATGTTTCGTCTAGGTAGGGACACTAGGAGGACGGGTTTTCTTTGGGCTGGGCTTCAGATTGTTGGTCCGCGCGCGGCTGCTCTCGGCAGTTGCACCTGGCTCCTAGTGTCGTATATAGGATGATGAATAGTAGTCACTTCACTTACTCCTCAAAATTTAATGATGATCTACGATATAAAAAAAATAAAATAAGGATTGTTTTTTAGAAAGATCAGCAAAAGCTTTGCCACTATTTATATTAAATGATAAAAAAATAGATGTAGGTCTAGTTTTTTAAGTGGGCCTAAAAACCATACAACCGAGGAGAGTACGCCAGTCAAATATACAGTTAACTGGACCACTAATAACTTCACACTACTGCATGCTTCGGTGCCACCATTTATATTAGACGATAAAAAATAAAAACAGGTGTAGGTCTAGTTTTTTGAGTGGGCCTGAAAACCAAGCAACTGAGGAAAGTGCGCCACTCAAATATACACTTTGCTACTTTAACCGGACCACTAACAACTTCACACTACTACATGCTTCGGTGAACTTCATCGAGCCAATTTGGTCAAGCCGACTGCATGAATACAATTTGTTTGACAGCATTGTAATTAAGCTAGCGTTGCCGACACCGTGTTGGCCGTCAGATGAGGTTTATCCAAACGAAAAAACAGATGCTGCCACTAGTATCCCTCCGGATGCCCCAATCAGTTTGTGTCTAAGGCCTTGTTTAGATGTGAAAAAATTTTGGATTTCGCTACTGTAGCGCTTTCGTTTGTTTGTGGTAAATATTGTCCAATCATAGATTAACTAAAGTCAAAAGATTCGTCTCGCGATTTACAGTTAAACTGTGTGATTAGTTTTTATTTTTGTCTATATTTAATGCTTTATGCATGTGCTACAAGATTCGATGTGACAGATAATCTTAAAAACTTTTTAGATTTCGGGGTGAACTAAACAAGGCCCAAGTCGCAATCTTCATTTCCTCAAGACATACCATTGTGGCCCCCGAAGAGACTAACATAGATTACTGAATCTACTGATTACTGTCCCATAATTTCAGTCGTTTGAGAGAGAGACGCTGTTACCAAGGAGAATGGTAATGGACCTGCATACCCCTATCATTCCATAACTATAGCCTTGTTTAGTTCGCAAAATGAAAAGTTTTCGACCACTGTAGCACTTTCGTTTGTTTATGGCAAATATTATCTAATCATGGACTAAGATTCGTCTCGTAATTTACAGACAAACTGTCTAATTAGTTTTTGTTTTCGTCTATATTTAATGTTTCATGTATGTGCCATAAGATACGATGTAATGAGGAATTTTGAAAACTTTTTGGTTTTTAGGGTGAACTAAACAAGGTCTATATCAGATAAAGAAGTACTAGTATAATACAACTAGTACAAGCAACAGCAAAAGAGTGACACATTTTTTAATTCTTGGCCGCGCTCTATTGGATGGCAGGAGCCAAGGGATAAAAGTGGGGTGTTGTGTGAGCAAAAATGGATACATATAGCTACTGTCTGCTAATATCGTGCCTATGTGTAAAACGTTGGACGATAATTTCTCTGGGATAAAATTCAAATCCTACAACGACACTTCTTCTGATAATTCTATTTTTTTTTAAAAAAAATCTGCAACTGCAACCCTGTCGCGCATATGCGGCGGCCATGCATGAAGATGGTCAACAGAAGTCAACCAGCGGATGGAGAGTAGCTAAATGTTGGACGTCGCTACTAACTTTATTTTATTTTATTTTATTTTATTTTATTTTATTTTATTTTATTTTATTTTATTTTATTTTATTTTATTTTATTTTATTTTATTTTATTTTATGTTATGTTTACGCCGGTCAACACAGTCTAAGTAATTCGTTTACCGACCAACAAAGTCAGCTGCTGCCTGACGTAGAGCTAAACACCTTTTTTCAAGTCCAACTAAACAACCCACTATTACACATAATTAAAAATCTACTAGTCCATGCAATTATAGTATCCACATCAATAAGCCATTATATTTCTTTTAACATGCAAGTTGTTCAACTAAGCAATACACTATCACACATAACTAAATCCACTAGAATACAATTGTAATATCATATCAGCAAGACACATACTCCATCAGTCCCAAAAAAGAGTGACATTTTTTACTTTTAGACATCATGTTTGACCATCTATTTTATTCTTTTTATAAAATATAAAATAAATAAATTATTAGTAAAATATCTCTAATGATAAAACAAGTTTTAATAAAATATGTAATATTTATGTAAAAAGTTAATAAGACAGAAGATATTTGAAATTCTAAAACAACATTTTTTTGGATGGAGAAAGTAAGTATTTTATTTATCTATATTATTATGTCACGTAATCTATCGTATTTTTGTAGCAACACACCAGAGTATTCTTCTAATTATATATAATGACAATGGCAAGAGATCGAAGGCGGAGTAAAAAACAATAAAAAAAGAAAGCCAACCACAGTGAGCAGCAGCATCATTAATTTGTCATTGCGTTTGAACGGACTCGACCAAGAAAATATGAGCAATAGACTGGAAACGTGTTTGGTGCAAACCATAACCTTCGTAAAAATTTATACAAACCACAGTAAAAAAGTCGTGTAATTCTTATCCGTTTGGCTGATAAATCATGACATGAAATTCCGTTGGCTGATTTGTTGTGAGAGAAAAATACTGTTGAATGATTGGCGATTCGGTTAATAAGTTTAAGCGAACAGAAGTTACACAAACTTGTAAAATATCTTATCCAAATTCGAATTCTTCACGGATGCTGAATTAGGCGATATACTCCCTTCGTATTGGATTTAGATGTTATTTTGGACAAAATTTGGGTCAAACATTGGGAATATAAATCATCAATAACTTTTAAGTTATTGAGTTTGCAAATGTGAAAATTATATGAATAGAATTGTCTTAAAAAATATTTTCATAAATATATACATATATTTTTTTATAAATAGTTTTATAAAAATAAAAGGTCAAAGTTGTGTTTTGGAGACCGTGTTGTTCTCATAAACGACAATGAAATTCTATATGGAGGGAGGGAGTATGTATGCACTTTGATCGTCTCGACCACAATTACATGCCTACGTCATGGCCAACTCCAATATTGGTGGGCGGTGGTTTTGATTTTGGTTAGGCCTTGTTTATTTCCATTTTGCAAAATTTTTCAGATTCTCCATCAAATCAAATCTTTAAACGTATGCATGGAGTATTAAATATAGGCGAAAATAAAAATTAATTGCACAGTTTGGTCGGAATTGACGAGACGAATCTTTTGAATTTAGTTAGTGCATGATTGGACAATATTTATCAAATACAAACGAAAGTCTACAGTGTCGATTTCTCAAAAATTTTTGGAACTAAATAAGGCCTTAATACAAATTAGCAGCGAAAGGGTGTTGGCGTTCTTCTCCGTGTCTGCGCCGAATCGAGTCCAGCAGATGCAAAACCCAAGCAAGGATGCAAAACCCAAGCAAGGTTGCTCGACAAAGGATGCCAATATTTATTTGGTACGTAGTTCACCCACCGCAGAGTCAAGTTTGACGTTAATTTGTTTTTGAATCATCTCATCCAATCCAATCCAAAAAATTTAAACTAGGTTATTATCCATCAAATTTCAATTCTATATTGTTGGTGTCCGTACAACAACGATTTAGCAACGGACGACTTCCAAAAAATAAGTTTATATCAAAGTAGACACTTGGTACATACAACAACGACTTCATTAGCAATGGCAGCGGTCCGTCGCTATAGCCTTTAGCAACGGACTGTCTCTCACTATACACTGTTGAATATAATGGGCCATTAGCCCATATTTATATTTGATGATTAATTCAAGGGCCCATAATTAATGCTATAATGAAAATGGTTTAGTACCATATTGATGATTGACCATGTGTTAACTCAACTTAAATAGGTGGCCTTTGTTAGCCCCTATAGAGAAGTTGAGGGAGGGTGAAGGGGTGCCACACGCGCGCGCCGCCGCCGCCGCCGAGCCGTGTCTTGTCGAGACGAGCGAGCGTGACGTGGCACACGAGGACCAGACCAGACGTGACGTGGCGCATGCGTGGTGAATAAGGAAAGGGAGGAAAAACCCAGACCAGACGTGACGTGGCGCACGCGTGGTGAATAAGGAAAGGGAGGAAAAACAGGATCTGACCGTTGTGTAATTAATGGTAATTTATTGCTAATTGATTGACTCGGTTTATGACAATTAAATGAGATTAATGGTCATCAATCAGATGTTTCCTCCTGAGGCAACCTCTGCGCGCACAGAGATCGGGAGAGCAGGCCTCCGGAACCCGACCTGCTCGGGTGTTGCGGGCAATCAGGTTTTTGGGGAGCGTCTTCCGCGACTGCTCACCGGCGAGATCGTCTTCTTCCACACCGGCGGGTCTTCTTACTGGTGGACGTTCACGCGGATTGAGATCGACTACTTCGTCTTCTTCCTAGTGGACGTTCGCGGGACTGCACTGCGAACATCTTCCTGCACCGACTGTGGTCTGCTACTTCGAGCAACGCACTATGTCGACTAGTGCGAATGGAGCCGTCGGTGCCTTCGGCACTGGTCCCTCCTCTGGGTACAATCTTAAACGATTGTTTTTCGTTTTCAGTATGTTTGCTGTTGTTGCAGTAGTATTTGCAATGTTTATCTCTAATCTGAGTAGTGATAAAATTGCACACGTGCACATATATGCCACCACATTATTATTGGTAATTTTCTGGATTAAATGAAACATTAAAATGTCTAAATTTCTAACAATCCAAAAACCTGATATTAGGCATTTTTCTGTTAGTGGTTTTGCTGCTGCGTTAAAACCGGATCTGTTTGATGGTTCAAATTATAAGCGGTGGCGCGCGAGAATGATATTATGGTTGACTGCTATGAGTTGCTATGATGTCGCGAAGGGGAAGCCGGAACAGTTTACTCCTGAGGAGGAGAAAACGTTCTTGGCTGCTGATAACAGCTTCAGAGGCGCCGTCATAAGTGCGCTCGATAAAAAGTATGTCGATAATTATATTATTTGCACCACTGCTAAGGAATTATGGGATGCGCTTGAGGCCAAGTTCGGGGTTTCTGATGCTGGTAGCGAGCTGTACCTCATGGAACAATTGTTTGATTACAAGATGGTTGATAGTCGTTCTGTGATTGAACAAGCACATGAGATACAGGCACTAGCTAAGGAACTAGAACAATTCCCTTGTGTGTTGTCTGAAAAGTTTGTGGCCGGCGGTATAATCGCTAAGCTGCCACCTTCTTGGAAGGATTTTGCTACTTCTCTAAAACATCAGAGGAAAGAGTTTGGTCTTGCTGAACTCATGGGAACTCTTGATGTTGAGGAGAAGGCGAGAGCAAAAGATATACATGGGAAAGGCGTTGAGTCTTCTAGTGCCAATGTGGTGCAGAAGAAAAAACAATTCGCATTCCGTAATAAGAAAAAGAACAAGCAAGAGAACAAGCAAGGAGCAAACCCGAAGCCAAAACAAACTGCAACTTTTAAGAAGAAAAAGGCAGAAGGAGGCTGCTTTGTTTGCGGTAGCGATGACCACTGGACGACTGGTTGTCCAGACCGCAAATTTAAACGAGAAGAGAAAAAGTCAGTAAACATGGTCATTGGCGAGGCTGAAGGAGGAACATCTGGGTATGGTAATTATTTACCTACTGTTCTTTCAGTCTGTCATTCACCTGAGTGGTGGATGGATACTGGGGCTAATGTTCATGTGTGTGCTGACATCTCTTTGTTTTCTTCTTATCAGGCCGGCAACACTGGAGCCTTACTGATGGGGAACGGATCTCATGCGCGTGTTCTTGGTGTTGGTACGGTCATTCTGAAGTTCACTTCGGGAAAGACGGTGCTGATGAAGAACGTGCAGCATGTCCCCTCCATCAAAAAGAATCTAGTTAGCGGCCCACAGCTTTGTAGAGATGGCTACAAAATAGTCTTTGAGGCCAATAAAGTTATACTTTCAAAGTTTGAAACTTTTATTGGTAAAGGTTATGATTGCGGAGGCTTGTTCCGCTTATCCATGCATGATGTGTGTAATAAAATCGTGAACCATACTGTGATTTCGAATGAGTCGAATATTTGGCATTCGCGATTTTATCATGTTAATTATGGTTGTTTAACGCGGCTAGCAAATATGAATTTAATTCCGAAATTTAATTTAGTCAAAGGTTCTAAGTGCCATGTATGCGTGCAATCCAAGCAACCTCGCAAGCCTCACAAGGCTGCGGAGGCGAGGAACTTGGCACCATTAGAATTAATCCATTCCGATCTATGCGAGATGAATGGTGAGTTGACTAAAGGTGGTAAACGATACTTCATCACTTTTATAGACGATTGTACTAGATTTTGTCATGTGTACTTGCTTAAAACAAAGGATGAAGCATTACAATATTTTAAAGCCTATAAAGCTGAAGTAGAAAATCAACTTGAGAGGAAAATTAAACGCTTAAGGTCCGATCGTGGTGGAGAATATTTTTTAAGTGATTTTTCTGACTTCTGCGTAGAACATGGAATTATTCATGAGAGGACACTGCCATACTCACCACAGTCCAATGGGATTGCCGAAAGAAAGAACCGTACTCTAACTGAGATGGTTAACGCCATGTTAGAGACTTCGGGTCTATCTAAGGAATGGTGGGGTGAGGCGATATTGACAGCGAGTCATGTCTTGAATAGAGTTCCTACAAAGAATAAAGAAATCACACCATTTGAGGAATGGGAAAAGAAAAGAGTAAATGTCTCTTATTTGCGTACTTGGGGTTGTTTGGCTAAAGTGAATGTGCCAATAAACAAGAAACGCAAACTCGGACCTAAGACAGTTGACTGTATTTTTCTTGGTTATGCTACTCACAGCATAGGGTATAGGTTCTTAATCATAAACTCTGGAGTACCAGATATGCATGTTGGTACTATAATGAAATCTAGAGATGCAACATTCTTTGAAAGTGAGTTTCCTATGAAAAGTACACCTAATATTTCTAGTCATGAGTCTATAAACTCCCATGAGCAATTTATTCCGATAGAACAATCTGAGGAACCCCATGTTCACTATCATGAGGAGGATGATAATGTAGTCACTCGAACGAGCAAAAGACAAAGAAAAGTGAAGTCTTTTGGAGATGACTATATTGTGTACCTCGTGGATGATACCCCAACAACCATTAAAGAGACATTTTTCTCTCCTGATGCTGACTTGTGGAAGGAAGCAATAAGGAATGAGATGGATTCTATAATGTCTAATGGAACTTAGGAAGTGGTTGAACGACCTTATGGGTGCAAACCTATAGGGTGCAAATGGGTGTTTAAGAAAAAGCTTAGATCTGATGGTACAATTGAGAGGTACAAGGCTAGGCTTGTGGCTAAGGGTTATACCCAAAGAGAAGGGGAAGATTTCTTTGATACTTATTCACCTGTTGCCCGTTTGACCACAATTCGAGTGTTATTGTCTTTGGCTGCCTCTCATGGTCTTCTCATTCATCAGATGGATGTGAAGACAGCTTTCCTAAATGGAGAGTTAGAGGAAGAGATCTATATGGATCAGCCTGATGGATTTGTAACAAGTGGTGAAAAGGGCAAGGTGTGTAAGTTATTAAAATCCCTTTATGGCCTAAAACAAGCTCCAAAACAATGGCATGAGAAGTTTGACAGAACCTTAACTTCTGTCGGCTTTGCTGTTAATGAAGCTAACAGATGTGTGTACTATTGGTTTGGTGGGGGTGAAGGTGTGATCCTTTGTCTGTACGTGGATGACATACTGATCTTTGGGACAAGCCTTGTTGTGATCAAGGAAGTTAAAGACTTTTTGTCTAATAACTTTGAGATGAAAGATTTGGGAGAAGCTGATGTTATTCTAAACATTAAGCTTTCAAGAGAAGGCAATGGTGGGATAACACTTGTGCAGTCCCACTATGTGGAAAAGATTTTAAGTCGCTTTGGGTACAGTGACTATCAATCTGCTCCTACGCCTTATGATCCTAGTGTGCTATTGAGGAAAAATCGAAGAATAGCAAGGGATCAACTAAGATTCTCCCAAATTATAGGCTCATTGATGTACCTTGCTAGTGCCACGAGGCCTGATATCTCGTTTGCAGTGAGCAAACTTAGCCGGTTTGTGTCAAATCCGGGAGATATTCATTGGCAAGCTCTTGAGAGAGTGATGCGCTATTTGAAAGGTACTGTGAGCTATGGCATTCACTATACCGGATACCCGAAGGTATTAGAGGGTTATTGTGATGCAAACTGGATATCTGATGCTGATGTGTTAAAGGCCACAAGTGGATATGTGTTTCTGCTTGGAGGTGGCGCTGTTTCATGGAAGTCTTGCAAGCAGACTATCTTAACGAAGTCAACCATAGAAGCAGAACTCACAGCATTAGACACCGCCGGTGCTGAGGCCGAGTGGCTTCGTGAACTCCTGATGGATCTACCGGTGGTTGAAAAACCTGTGCCGGCTATTTCCATGAACTGTGACAATCAAACAGTGATCACTAAAGTCAACAGTTCTAAGGACAACATGAAGTCTACTAGGCATGTCAAACGGCGTTTGAAGACTGTCAGAAAGTTGAGAAACTCCGGAGTTATAGCATTGGACTATGTTCATACGTCCAAGAATCTGGCAGATCAATTCACAAAGGGACTATCACGTAATGTGATAGATAGTGCATCGAGTGAGATGGGTTTGAGACCCACGTGAGGTCTACCATGGTGGCAACCTGTTCTATGTGATCGGAGATCCCGTGAAGTAGAATGGTGAAACAAGCCAGAAGTAGATTGTGAGGAAAGACCCTTTACTTAACTCATCTCAATTGCACTTCTTTCCTAAGTCTGTAAGGAAGGCTGGTTATATACCTTAATATATTCCAAAGCGTCTTGTGAAGCGATAGATGTTGTCCTACAGAACATCTTTGAGGAATACACCTATATGAGTTTGACTGCTAGTCACAGTCTATGAGATTTTGGGTGATCTCTAGATACTCATGAATGGGCCAGAAGTATGACTTATATACTTCAACCAGAGGGGATGTTCATGCAATCCGGTATCAGTTATGAGTGTAGATGAAACTTATATCACACAAAACTTGCAATTCAAGGCATAGTCCATTGTTCAAGTTATGGCTAAGTGTAGTTTGTACTCTAGGTGGAAGTTCAACTTAACAGTCTCCACCGAAACGACTGGTATATGAAACGACATGGAAACTTGAGAGCTTTTCTTATGTGCCCTAGAAATAGGTGGGGATTGTTGAATATAATGGGCCATTAGCCCATATTTATATTTGATGATTAATTCAAGGGCCCATAATTAATGCTATAATGAAAATGGTTTAGTACCATATTGATGATTGACCATGTGTTAACTCAACTTAAATAGGTGGCCTTTGTTAGCCCCTATAGAGAAGTTGAGTGAGGGTGAAGGGGTGCCACACGCGCTGTGCCGTGGCGTGTCGTGTCGTGTCGTGTCGTGTCGTGTCTTGTCTTGTCTTGTCTTGAAAAACGGGATCTGACCGTTGTGTAATTAATGTCAATTTATTGCTAATTGATTGACTCGGTTTGTGGCAATTAAATGAGATTAATGGTCATCAATCAGATGTTTTCTCCTGAGGCCTATATATACCATACGCACCCACTCCTTCCATACCTGCGGGAACACATTCAGTCTTCCTTCTTCCTGTCGAGTTGCTCTCTGTCCATTCCCGTCCCAAACCTCTGCGCGCACAGAGATCGGGAGAGCAGGCCTCCGGAACCCGACGCCTTGCATCGAGACGTGTTGCGGGCAATCAGGTTTTTGGGGAGCGTCTTCCGCAACTGCTCACCGGCGAGATCGTCTTCTTCCACACCGGCGGGTCTTCTTCCTGGTGGACGTTCACGCGGATCGAGATCGACTACTTCGTCTTCTTCCTGGTGGACGTTCGCGGGACTGCACTGCGAACATCTTCCTGCACCGACTGTGGTCCGCTACTTCGAGCAACGCACTATGTCGACTAGTGCGAATGGAGCCGCCGGTGCCTTCGTCACTGGTCCCTCCTCTGGGTACAATCTTAAACGATTGTTTTTCGTTTTCAGTATGTTTGCTGTTGTTGCAGTAGTATTTGCAATGTTTATCTCTAATCTGAGTAGTGATAAAATTGCACACGTGCACATATATGCCACCACATTATTATTGGTAATTTTCTGGATTAAATCAAACATTAAAATGTCTAAATTTCTAACATACACCCCTTTCAACAACGGATTGTCCATTGTTATTTAAAGGTTGTGATGTAGTGCGACACTTGCATTAAGACTGGACTGAAAGACTGGGCTAAAGAAGACTAAATGCAAATCACTTTTTACCCAAACACTATGACTAAATGAGACTATATGTCCTTTAATCCTCTCTAGTCACTTTTGAATGACTAAAAGAGACTAAACCATTTAGGTGCAACTAAAGTTTATAAGGGTAAACTAAAGAGGGCCCAGTCTAAACCTCGCTCTTGAAAACTGTGAGATAAAACACTCTATCGAGACTAACCTTATACTTCTCCAACTATGATCGTTCGATTTTTTTCCACCTTATTTATAAATCTAGATTTTTGCGGTCTCTCAACTTTTAAAAATATATTTGTTTTTTTATACCGCGGACAACCATTTTATCTGCCGTGGTGGCGCATTAGCTAGGAAAGGGTAAATCAAACCTCCTTGATAGTCCAGGGTCAATCAGTAATACAAAAATATTTTTTATTTCTAAAAATTCTATGTAATTGCAAATCCTAAAATTTGGTTTAGTCTTATAATAAATGTAAAAAACTGTTTAGCTCAAAAAATTATGAAAACTAGTTTCATATTTCTTTTTCCTAAAATTATGATTTATCTTACTGTGCTTAACTTGGACTATTTGAGTCTACATCGAGGAGGCAGACTATATTTGTAATAATTCATGCAACTTTACCAACAACACAAGTGTAATCTATGAGCATCTCCAACGGTACATAAAAATTTAAGTTCTACAAACAATATTTTGGAACCAAAACTAAAACTCTCTACCAACAGTTCCATTTTATCCATTTCTAAAAATGCACATGATGTTGTGTCCTATACATACTGAGCTGCTCATTATGGGTTTGCTATATGGTACATCCATGGACCTTTGATTTAAATAGCAATTATCACATATTATCTCCTAGGAGATAATAGAAATTTAAGAAAAGAAATATTTTTATTAGATCTAATATGCATGCATGATCTAGCTTTCCTAACTTGATCTAAAGTGTTCTATGACATGGACATGGACACACACATGCATAGCGATGGCGAGGTGGGACACCAACTTCACAAATGTATAGCCGTATTTTATTTCATTTTTTATATACATTTATAAAATGATGGTTTGTAGTTGGAACTAATACATAGTTATTTATATTTTTCCTATTATAGTTTTTATTTTAGAATGTTGTAGAGCTATTTTGTGGTAGAAGTACAAAATTATATCTTACAAACTGATATGTATCATGACATACTAGTGATATACAATTTTTTTAAAAAACTAACAAATGTGTGTTACGCAAACACTAACACGCTACAAGGTTGCATGCTATCTCCTATTTTTATTTTAACCTTTGGAGGCTTGGATCCTAGTGATAAGCCACTATAATAGATCCTCTAAAAACATGTTGACATCTGTTCAACCGATGATCTTTTTTTTAATCATCAATCCATATCTATAACTATCTATATCTATCTCTATAAACTTTAAATTTGTTTTGGTTGGGGTGCGCCAGACTAGGACAATAGTGCAATACCCAAGCGACACTTGAAAACCCTAGTTATCAGATGATAAGAACAGATACTACGCTTGATCTTAGCCAAAAGGCAGAGAAAGGTATGAGTTGCTATGTTGCGGTACCCCTGGTTTTATCTTAGCCTCCACCGCCTCAAATGCTTTGCGCAGCAATATGGTACTAATCATACCCTAATCCAAAGGGCGCAAGAGCAAAACCATGCCATGCTATCATGTTGGGCTTGATGTTTCAACCAGTTTGGAGATCGGATTTTATTTGGGCCGGGCCTTAGCTGTGACGCGGCTCAGCAATGCATACACATAAGACATAACACATGTTGCTAAAAAAAGCAATACATACATACAGATGATTGACATGTCCTGCTCAAAAAAAAGATGATTAACATGTTAATTAATCACTTAATCCCGTCCCTAAAAATTTAATGATGATCTCCGTCAAATCAAAGAATGAAATAATTATATCTTTCTTTCCTCAAAAGAATAAATAAAACAACTATATTTCCTAAAAACTATAATGGTTTAATTACTAGTTGCAAGAAATATAGTAGTTTAATTAACCCCATTGTAATTGAGGCCTTGTTTAGATGTGTTTTTTTTGGATTTTGCTACTGTAGCATTTTCGTTTGTTTGTGGCAAATATTGTTCAATCATCACTACAAACGAACTTCTGTGACGTTGCTACTGTTCCTCCGTGGCGGGCGTTTTTTGCCCGCTGCGGTAAATCGTGTGATTTACCGCAGCGGGCACTTTTAATTAACCGCGACGGACACTTTTGTCCGTTGCGGTAAATCAATTTACCACAGCGGATAACCTATCATGCCCGTCACAGTAAATTTCAAAGCCCAAATAGACCATCAACGGCCCGATAGCAAGGGTCATATATATACGTGATGTTAGGGTTTGCTTGTCGAGTGTCCAAGTCCTCCCTCTGCCCACTTCCACGCAGACAGTCGCCGCTTCTACGGCAACACGCACACAGAGGACAGCCATGTCGGGAGCAAGACGACTGTTGATATTTGGTAACGCAATAAGGAAATGATCCGCAAGCGCACGGATATCAGTGAGCATTTCACCCGGGAGGTTATCCAGAGTTATCGTATTTATATTTTTACCACTGGGAGAAAGGGTGCATCTGACTAACCAAATCTATTGCTACTATCCCTTTAGGCTACAAAGAATGTCTCTCGATGTGAGTGATGTATAGAGAAGACTGCAACCGTAGTCTCGTTCTAACCTTGGTAAGGATGATCTACTGTTCTATTGGGGAGGCTCACGGAATCTAGACAACACAAAGGATGTTCGACCCGCACCTATAACCCTACCCGTCCTGCTAACGAGATGTGATCTGCAAAGGTAACTCGGAATTGTCACGTTCCTCGCTACTACCACTGTCCAGCTAGTCAGGGGATATCTATGAGTACCCTAGCCTAAACACCACGTTTACGCTAGCAAGTGATTACTCTAATACTCAACCGGAAGAGGATTAAAGTAAACTCATAAACCAAAGAACAATAAAACAAGAACTTACTAGCATTAGAAGTCGAATTACTGAAGAATCTTAGAAGCAAGCCTCGGGTTAGGAGACTTGATCCCGTAGGTACAACTCGGAGTAGACACCGACAGGCCGGCCTTCCTCCGATCCACACCTCCACTCTATCTCTCTCAATATAGTAGAAACTAGAAGATCTATTTCTACTTTACATTGGTTGCTAAGCCTAAAAAGAAATATTATTTAGAGAAGAGGTTTTTCTTCGAGGGCACCCCTCAATCTCTATGATAATTTCTTGTCTCTTCCAGGGGCCAGAGGGGGTCTCCTTATATCCTCCCCTTCTATGCGTTTTTGGGTCGATAGGCGAGGTGGTACTATGTTATTCTGGATCCAATAGGTCGGTGGAACGTCGTGTGCAAAGAGAGTCCGGAACGGAGTCCAGAGGGGGGCGGGTGCCCAGGTCCTCAGGGCGGGCGCCCTGGGCCTGGCCCCTTTCGGGCTCCGCTTCCTTCCCGTGGCTTCTGGAGTCTTCTAGATGGTAGAAAATTGCGCGGTGGGTTGATATCTCTATGTAATCCGGACATGTGGGCCTTTCTTCCTTATTTCATGATAACCCCCTGCAGAAATAGACAAACACCAAAACTCGTGGAATTCTGTCAGATAAAACCCTAAGTCTAGATGTTGATTTCATTTGGATCCTTTTCTTTGTTTATTTGATAATTAAATTTGATACTTAAGGACCGTCAACAAACTCCCCCAAGCTTACCTCTTGCTCGTCCCTGAGCAAGGATGAACTCAAGAGTTTCTGCAGTGGTTTCATTTCTTAGAAGTACACACGCATTTAAGCAAGATCTCATCTCTGAGTTAGAATAAACCGTTAAGACTTAAAACTTACTTACTTTACCTACACCATAGGACTTGTAACCGTCACTTCTGTCTTGAGTGGTTAAAAGATAGAACAGTCTAGCCAAGTGTCATGTCTCTTATTCTTGATCAGCTATAGCTCTGGGGTTTTTGCAGATTTTCAAATAAAACTCAGAAATTCCTTGTATGATTCTCTCAGGTCTCTCTTTTGTGGTATTTTTGGATCCTTACCAAGGCAGTGATGGTATATGCCTTCTCTCAAGATATGTAGTATTTGTGGTATGAAGCATAGTGACATTGTCTTCTCTCTCACCCTACTCTAATAAGGCTTTAATATCTGGAGCTCATAGGTGGGAGATAAAGTATACATACTTACAAGACATGTATTGTATAGTCAAACCATGGATCCAAAGAAATCAAGATGTGCATGTGTGGCGAATAAATGATGTATGGTGATGATGGTGATAACAATGGTGGAAGTAATGGCGGTGGAAGTCTAATTCTACTTTGCTCTTTGAGGGGATACATACCTTCCTTGCTTTTGAAACTTTATGAGGAGAATGAGATGCTCTTCTTTTTTTTCTCTCAGGTGGGTATCTTGCACCCCTAATTCTACTGTCGGACACTTGTCCATTTTTACCTCTCGTCTCACTTTTTCTTTTCTTTCGAGGTTCCGAGCACTTGCTCCTTTTTATTTCCTCGTATCTCTTTTTTTTCTCTTTTTTTTTCAGAGCATTCATCTCTTGAGATAATATAGCAAGTGGTAGTAACAAGATAACTTGAGCATTTATTTCACAAGGGGAAAACAGAAATATTTTTGGTTATTCTCTCCCGGATTAGGAGTAGAATATTTTTGGGTGATTCTGGAGATGGAATGGGTGGATATATGTGGATGGTACTTCCGGAGTAGAAGTAGCATATATGAGTGAACGTGCAAGTGAATCTTGATTTAACCACATGACAAGCTCCTAAGGGTCTACACAGCTTGACCACACTCAATGCTCATAAGCAGTAAATAGTAAATGTGTGGCTCAAAGTCTAGCAAGCATGTATATATGGCTGTGGTAGGAATTTAAACTCTCATCATGCAACGTTTTAAAGATTTTCAAAGATAAAATTCTCCAGAATTCTAGCATCTCTAGGAACAGATAAACAACAGCTCAACCTTCCCATATCGTATCCGTTAACAACTTAGACTTCAGATCAAGTTTTCATCCTACAAGTTTAGGTCTAGAGCAAGCTTTAAATTATAACAGTTATATCTAAACTTGAGAGAGAATTTAAAATTTGCAAATTAGGCAGAGCAACTATTTATCATATCCATGCTTAAGTTTTATTTAGATACAGATTGGCATAGCTACTTTATTTATTTATTAAACACACTAAGCAAAAGACATATATATAAGCATAAAATCTTTATTTGGTTTTCCATAGTTTATGTGTATTTATATTCTAAAATAATATAAGTATAAAGATAGATAGAAATACTTATCGAGATAAATGGGGGTGCTCTCCCCCAAGCTGAATTTTGACGTAATTTCTCTTGATGTAGCTAGCAGGTGGCAGAGGTGTATTTGAAAGTCAGCAACATTCTGACAGTGATTAGAATGTCCTCCGTCTGCTAGTCTTCTTGATTCTTAAATTCTGTGGAGCTCAAATAGACAACATAGCTTGTGGAACTGATTAAGTGTTAGCATAAATATCTAGCCTTTATCATGTTAAGACTCCTTAATAATTGTTACTCTCTGTTTTTATATTTTTGTCTTTATAAAGCAGAAAAGATATTTATTTTTATGCCACCACAGTGAATGTACTTATGGGTTTTATGCCACTCGTCTACTCACATGGGGCTTACAATTTTTTTTTCACATTTTTATTTTCTTTTTAAGATAGTGTGAAGATGATTAACTAAGCAAACTATAATTGAATAATTAAAAGGAAAAGGATAACTACCAAGTTTACCTCTTGGCAAGGCGTTCGGTATTTTTAAGTCCTCCGAACAGGACTCTCTGTTTTCTCAGTCGTCCTGGGATTCACTGGGTGGCGTAGTCGGTGGTTCCGGCGGCGTCTCCTCTTCGTGTATAACTATCTTCTCTTGTCACACCTGACTCGGTGCTACGGTCTCCTCAGGATAGTTGTATTCAAGCTGTATGTCTTCAGTCCTTATCATTTCTCCTTCGTAGTCTACCCATCCGTCCTTGATGATTTGTCTCCCCTTCTCAGAGGGGAAGTGCATGTGGACATCTCCGGTTCCAATGTAGATGATTGCTTTGATAGTGTTGAGGAACGGTCTTCCAAGGATGGTGGGTGAATCATACTTGTCTTCTCCCATGTTAATGACCTGAAAATTGTTTGAAGCTGAATGTATCTTGGTTGTAGGGGCATGGTTCCATGCAAGAGCTGATAAGTGACTGCGGCTATTATGTTGTCGTCAGATCCGGTGTCGTAGAGTGTCTTCTAAAAAGAGTATCCATTGTTTGTGCATTCGATTCTTGGAACACCAGAGTCGTCCTTCTTGATCAAGAAAGGTGACTTGAGTCGACGATCTTGACCTCCTTGAGCTGCAGTGACCATCTTAGCTGACTTGGTCCACATTTGCTTGTTCCTGTTCCTCCTGTTGGTCCTCTTCCTTGGTTCATGTCGGGATTGCTCTGAAGTTTATGTAGTCTTATTCTTGAAGGAAAATCTCCTTCTTCATTGATGTAGAGACTGATCTTGGCAGCATTAGCGTAGATGACACTTCTGGTGTTTAGGAATGGCCTCCCTAAGATGATGGGTGTCCCTTCCTCACTACCAGTCTCTATCACCACGAAGTTTGCTGGAGCGTACAAGGTACCAACTCGGACATAGAGGTTCTTCAATATTCCTTTGGGAAACTAAGTGTCTGATCTCCATTGTGTTTGTGCTCGTAGATCCCGGTTCTTCACTTGATGGAATCTGGGAGTTGTAAAATGCCTTCACGTTTCTCAAAATGTGTCCTGCTCATAGAGACAAGGCAGAGATCAAGTGCATGGGCCCTGTTGGTGGAAAACACCAACAGAACCAAAAGTGTATTTGTTCTTCTCTAACCTTAAGCATAGTGAGCAAGACAAAGTTGATGGATCATGAGTGTAGCATTTAAAACATTTGTTAGATCAGATGGCTCAACCTAATGGAAAGATAATCTATCTATATTTATGTTTTGTTTATATCTTTCAAAGATTGAATGTGCAATACTTTAGCTTATATGATTAGGAGTGTGGGATCACGAAGGTAGTACTAAGAACAAAGATTAAAGGACTAAACATGTTGAATTAATTGGGTTGGTTAATTTGGAGTTATAAATCATACATGTTTGTCTCTTTATTTTATGTGAACGCTAGAACCAAGGAGAAGCTTATAAAAGTGATAGTCAAGTACCTTAAAATGTTACCTTACTTGAAGAGTGATGGTACAATATCACCTTGTGGAAGCTTTCCTTTCTTAGCGGTTGTGCATCGTGTTTGTGGCACCCTCCATGGATCATCTCTTTATGATGAATGAGCTATGTCCTTCTTGTGCAAGTTGTTAAACTTCATGTGTCTCCTTTATCTCCAATGAGTTTGTATCTCAGGACTTCCCAGGTTGATATTGAAAGTTTTCCTGCAGGGGTTAGTCCAACAAAATATCCCATATCTACTATAGCATACTATCGGCTCAAAAATCAACCTAGACACCATGTCTAATTTGATTTAGGAGGGCATTTTAACCTAAGCACCATGCTTAATTTAAAAATCCTTTGGAAGTAAGATCATCATTCCTAAACTAAGCACCATGCTTGATTTAAGAGATAAATGAAACTACTCCAAACCTAGACATATACTAAAGCAAATAAAGGTAGCATGAGAGCATTTATAGCGATCTACTCAAGTGGAGGTGAAGTAGTGTAATTAGTACTTAACAAATTGAGCATCTCTCAAAGGTAGGGACAACCAACGTAGCAACATGGCAAAGGATGTTTTTATGTAAAGTACTCCCCCAAGCTTGAATTTTGCAAAATTCAAGTTTGGATGAATTTAATTCAATGTTGTGTGATGGTTGGTTGGACATACCTTGTGCTTGTCATTCATCCGATCTTCTTGCTCCAATCCTGGAAAGGTTAGTGACAAGAATACCCGAAGCAATATTTCTACAATGATCTCAATATGCTCAATACACAAGGCAATGTTGCAAATAATTAGAAGTGCTTGTTTTAGGACACTAAGCTTGTCCTTGGGAAACCATCAATTAACTCAACGAGATCTGCAATATTTATTATAGACATATGCATCGACAACCGCCCTTTTAAAGTTTTTATAAATAGAAAAGAAGAGAGGGGTGGAGATCTCAAATGTGATAAGGATGGAGAGACTAATTGATTGGAGAGATGTTTTATATGAGCAAGGACTGGGTATGGTATTTATGAAATAACTTCCATGCTCACTGTTGTTTCTCTCATTCTCAAACTCCAAGGATGATTTTTCATGAATGCTTAAAATTCCTCTAGGATTGTCTCTCAATTTTGTTTTATCTATCCATTCAATGGTGATAGCACATGGATTTTTAATGCCCTCTAGCCATTGATGTTGCTCTTCTCGATCCTCCTTCTTATGCAGGGGATGTCTAGAGAAATTCATAGGATTATTGGGAGGTTTAAGAGAAAGAGCATAGTAGAATTTATTAAGCTCAAGGATGGGATGGATAGCCGAATCATGGGATTGAAATGTTTGGAAATCGGCTATTGAAACTTCCTTTCCTCGTTTGGGAGATGATTCTTTCTCTATCTCTAAGATTTTTCTATGAAGACTAGTACAAGAAGGATGTCCACAAATGAAGACATACCTTCCTTTACTAATAGATAAAGAAAGAAGGACTCTACCAAAGGTTATATAATTAAGACCAATGTGAAAATATCTAGGAAAAACATGGTCTTGTTGGGCTAGGTCTAAACCAGAATTTATAGAAAAATTAAAAGATTCCCTAGGTGTAGCTAAAAGTGCATTATCTTTTTGATTAAAAGATAGGACCTCGGCTATAGAAAAGGGTTGGTTTTGACCTATTGCAATCAACTCCGGACACAGATCATAATTAGGGGCAGGACGTGTTGACTCCCATGGTCTATGGCTGGTCTCCGAAGGTGCAAAGAATTTAATAATAGGTATGGAATTTGAGTTATCCATAAAGATAAGATAAAAGAATAAAAGTATAAAAGTATAATACAAGATAATAGCAAGACTCAAAGTTATCTCAGCAAACCGTCTTTCTCCCCGGCAACGGCGCCAGAAATGCTTGTTGATATTTGGTAACGCAATAAGGAAATGATCCGCAAGCGCACAGATATCAGTGAGCATTTCACCCGGGAGGTTATCCAGAGTTATCGTATTTATATTTTTACCACTGGGAGAAAGGGTGCATCTGACTAACCAAATCTATTGCTACTATCCCTTTAGGCTACAAAGAATGTCTCTCGATGTGAGTGATGTATAGAGAAGACTGCAACCGTAGTCTCGTTCTAACCTTGGTAAGGATGATCTACTGTTCTATTGGAGAGGCTCACGGAATCTAGACAACACAAAGGATGTTCGACCCGCACCTATAACCCTACCCGTCCTGCTAACGAGATGTGATCTGCAAAGGTAACTCGGAATTGTCACGTTCCTCGCTACTACCACGGTCCAGCTAGTCAGGGGATATCTATGAGTACCCTAGCCTAAACACCACGTTTACGCTAGCAAGTGATTACTCTAATACTCAACCGGAAGAGGATTAAAGTAAACTCATAAACCAAAGAACAATAAAACAAGAACTTACTAGCATTAGAAGTCGAATTACTGAAGAATCTTAGAAGCAAGCCTCGGGTTAGGAGACTTGATCCCGTAGGTACAACTCGGAGTAGACACCGACAGGCCGGCCTTCCTCCGATCCACACCTCCACTCTATCTCTCTCAATCTAGTAGAAACTAGAAGATCTATTTCTACTTTACATTGGTTGCTAAGCCTAAAAAGAAATATTATTTAGAGAAGAGGTTTTCCTTCGAGGGCACCCCTCAATCTCTATGATAATTTCTTGTCTCTTCCAGGGGCCAGAGGGGGTCTCCTTATATAGTCCTCCCCTTCTATGCGTTTTTGGGTCGATAGGCGAGGTGGTACTATGTTATTCTGGATCCAATAGGTCGGTGGAACGTCGTGTGCGAAGAGAGTCCGGAACGGAGTCCAGAGGGGGGCGGGCGCCCAGGTCCTCAGGGCGGGCGCCCTGGGCCTGGCCCCTTTCGGGCTCCGCTTCCTTCCCGTGGCTTCTGGAGTCTTCTAGATGGTAGAAAATTGCGCGGTGGGTTGATATCTCTATGTAATCCCGACATGTGGGCCTTTCTTCCTTATTTCATGATAACCCCCTGCAGAAATAGACAAACACCAAAACTCGTGGAATTCTGTCAGATAAAACCCTAAGTCTAGATGTTGATTTTATTTGGATCCTTTTCTTTGTTTATTTGATAATTAAATTTGATACTTAAGGACCGTCAACAACGACGACGGCCATCAAGCGGCTGCACGAGGTGATGGGGATCGCCGTGCCCACCGTCGAGCTGCGCAGCCGCATCGCGACACAGCTTCGCGTCGAGGAGCGGTGGGTGGTCTTCGTCGAGCCCTACGAGCACCACTCCAACCTGCTGTCGTGGCGTCGGAGCCTCGCCGAGGTCGTCGAGATCAGCGTCGACGAAGACGGGCTTGTGGACGTGGCTCCACCGCGCGCTTGCGTCGCTAGAGTTCGCCAACCGGCCCATGCTGGGGTCGTTCTCAGCCTGCAGCAATGTGACGGGTGTCGTGACGGACACGCGGCGGATCGCGCGCGTCCTGCACGAGCATGGCGCCTTCGCGTGCTTCGACTTCGCCGCCAGGTGACAAGCTCATCTGGATAACAAAGAAAATTAACAATACACGGGCCCCTCCTTCTCCGCCTCCTCGAGCGGCGCGGCGGCGTGGACGGATCTGGGAGGTGGAGCCCTGTCACGCCCATCTCTGGTGGCGGCGGGGGTCGTGGCTCTCCCTCCTATGTGGAGGCCAATTGGTTCCGGCGTGAGAAGGTGGATTAGAGCGGATCCATGGACGACGACGGTGACGACCCTGGACCGACGGCGCTAGGGTTTCCCTGGCGGCGGCGGCAACAACCTGGATGGGCTCGTCGGGCCCCTGGATGGGCTCGGCGGGCGCCCTGTCCAGGGTTTTTTGTTCTTTTTAAATCATTAACCGCGACGGGCAACATAAGGTGCTCGCTGCGGTTAATGGGATTAACCGCAGCGAGCATCTTATGTTGTCCACTGCGGTAATTCTATTTTCTGCAGCGGGCACAGGCGCTCGCCACGTTGAGGCCACGATTAACCGTGACCTTTCATTCGTGGCGGACGCCATTCGTGGCGGATGCCAATGCCTGCTACGGTAAACATAAAGTACCCGTCACGATTAATAGTTGTGTAGTAGTGCATAAGTAACTAGGGTCAAAAGATTTGTTTCGCCATTTACAGGCAAACTATGTAATTAGTTTTTGTTTTCGTCTATATTTAATACTTTATATATGTGCCGCAAGATTCGATGTGACGGAGAATTTTGATAACTTTTTGGTTTTTAGATGAACTAAACAAGGTCTGAACCATTTTTTTTTTTTGGTGATGATGCCTCAGCCATCGGCCCATCGCCGATGTTTCTAGCGAATTAACTAATATAAGGGAGGGATAGAGAACACGTTCAGATGTACGAATGAAGTCGTGGTCACCCAGCTCCAAATGTACGTGTGATGTGGTCACTCTGCAATCAGCATCGTTCTAAGCGGGACGACAGGGCAACAATATAATGCATCTGTCTTTTTTTAAAAATAATGGCAGGAGCTCTGCCGCTCAATTAAGATAAAAGAAATTATGTACAAGAGGCTGGCCAATAGGATACAAAAAAGGTACCCAAGGAGCTAACTAACACACGCGACGCAGTTGAGTACAAACATAACACACTGCCATGGGTCATCGTTGCCGAGTATAGTTGCAAAGCCACCAGCAGCTCCGACTTCCCATGTCAGTCCACCCACACAAGCCACCTCATACGAGTCCGAAACAAGCGGTCGCAACCGGTTATCGTTGCCAAGCTCAAGCAACCTGCAAAGAGTAGCGCCGACTTTCAGTCAGAACCACACGCCTCGCCTCCAGCGCATGCCAACCCCAGCAAACCCCAGCCAACGAAGAAGGTGGGGGCTCGTCGCATGTCATCGTTGCCGAGCCACGTCCCCGACGTAGCAGCTTTGACTTCTCACAGCAAGACCCGTCACAAAGCGTCAACCAGGTGCCAAGAAGAGAAGAGCAAACACCGAAGGAGACATCGAAGCCACGACAAAAATCAAAACACGACGCCTTCAGGAAGGTCGCAGCACTGATGGCGTCACCATCGCACGTCCAAACTAGACAGAGCTTTCGCCCTTAAATGACAGTGGTAGAGGAGATACACGACGCCCCCAACATGAAAAACGGCACCCATAGGCGTCGCCATCGCCAAGCTTTCGCCCAAGGAGTCCTCTAGCACGAGACGTCGGGCCAAGAAGCCAGGCCCCTTGCTGGCCAACACTACATCATCGTTGTCCCGCCGCTCCACATCAACCCCTTCAGAGGAGCCTCGACACGCCGGCTGCACGCAGCAGCCGCACAGCTGCGTCGGTCGCCACCCCCTCCGACCGGGCAACGCAAAGCCGGCTGGCTCTCTGCACGTGCTGCTGACCCGTCGCCAGCCGCCATCAGACACGTCCCACCCTATGGACGCCGCCCCTGCCCAGGGGGCGTGCCGACACCCCTGGCTGGCGCCACCGCCTCCGTCTTGGCCATCCATAGCCGTCATCAGCCCTCGAAGTGCGCGCCGGATCTAGCTGCCAAAGTTCCGGATCTGGCCGTGCGGACACTGGATCTAACTGCTCAGAAACTAGCTCCGGCGACTTGGGCAAGCGTCGTCGATGCCGTGAGGGCCGAAGGAAGAGACAGGCGGAGGAGAAGAAGATCCGCGCCGCCCCCACGCACCAGCCGAACACTGGCTGGCGCCGCCACAGCCGTAGCGGCTCCACGCAGCCCGCACGGGAGGCCGCCGGCTCGCTGCCGCATGCGCCACCAAATCGCAAGGAGAGGAGAAGCCCCGCCACCACCATCCCGGTGAACCGCGTGGCCATGCTGGTGGCCAGCTCCGGCGGCGGCGCGGCATACGGAGGTGCGGGAAGGGGTTGCTGCTAGGGCCGCCCGTGTCGCCCCGCGTGGGGGAACGACGCATCTGGGTTATTGGAACTTGATGAATTGGATAATTAGCGGTAGCAAAAAGCTGCTGGATGCATGTGTGTTCGGGCGAGGGCATTCACATGGCCACATCTCCATCTGCAGCAGGGCTAGGATCATCATCGATCAGGACCGATGCAGCAGCAAGCGCCACGTACACACATGTTGGCATGCATGCATGCATCTAGTCCATCTTAATCAGTCTGGATCGGATTAATTAGAGCTTTCAGGACCGATGCAGCTGCAAGCCCCAGCTGCAGGAGCATCCAATCCAGGCACTGTTCTCTCCCCACTGGACTTTTCCAGGTACCCAACCTATCCATGCATGAACAGTGAGGACCGCCTTGATGGTGCTAGTAGCTACATAGTTAGCTAATATGGAGATGAGAAATAAAAGTATAGATCATTTTATATATTCTTAATTTTCTATATACTATTGGATCTAAAATATTACTCTCACAGATTTTTTGAACTGCGTAAAATAAATCAGTTATTTGTTCATCGCTAGTGACTACTTTTTCTCCTATTTTTTCATTATCTATATCATAATAACTAACCAGCTAAATAGCTAGTCAGTGGGGTCATCCTCATGGGCAAATTCTGGGATGGAGATGAGGCGATCTCTATCGAAGACCGTGATGGAAGATCTGCTGTCCAAATCCTATTTTCCGGCGCCATGTGGATGGATTATGTGATATATCCCATATCTACGCCTCAATTATTTCCATAACAGATACGGTCGTAACGCGTAATACCAAGTGCTACAGATATCGCTGTGAATTGGATGGATTCTCGTGTAGATAGAGCTCAATGATTCAATTCCACGCACAATGCATCATTATTTGATTGTTGTAAAAAAAAAACGCATCATTATTGACGCTCAAGTTTTAGTTGATTCGCCGTACGTGTGTGTGCATGCCGTCGGATTGGATCAACAAGTTCATTCCAGAGCACAGCACAGACCACAGACAATTCGATCCAAGACAATGAACTAGCAAGCAAGCACTCTACGAATTTGCATCTGCTGCTACGTACCATTCTGTCTGCCTGCGTGCGGACAGGGACATACATGCAACAAGTAGCTAGCTAGCTAGAAACGACATGGCCCTCCTGGCCAATTAAACCAATGCAGGCATGTCATCCGGAAGCACCATTTGCGTTCGTGCTAGGGGGTTCTTATTACAGCGTGTGGCATGTCAGCTAGCTCGTAAGAATCCATATCAGCATTTTTCAGGTTGAGACCGCCTCTTCAGCACCTATATATATCTCACTCAGAAAACGAGGTAGTTTGTAAGCCTGCTCATAAAGAATGAGAAAGAGGAGAGAAGATATAGAATATAGAAATTATTTATATATAGATTCATATAATGAAATTGTAATGACATGACATGTACGAGCTACCAGCTCTCGTATGGTTGAACACGATCGCTGCCAACCAGGGTGCAAGCCCGTTTTAAGGGGAGGGTAGCCTGTGCGACCTAATTTTTTACAATTTAGCTCTTTTTTTTGAAGAAAATTCTCTTTTGAATCCCTGAAAAACTTAAACTCAGTTTTGGACCTAAGGGTCGACGCCGTGCTTCATGGCGTCGAGGTTAGACGTCTCGACGCCGAGGATCACGGCGTCGAGCTCCATGGCCTGGCCCAGCGTGGCGTCTGCGTGGCGGTTTATGTGGCAAAAAAAAATCCTCGTCGAAAAAAAAGCTCGACGCCGCAGATCACGGCGCCGAGCTGTTCAATCCAAAAACGCCGACGCCATCCTCCTCCCTGCCTACCGCGCCCACCTCGCGAACCGCTGTTGCTCGCCCGCCCGCCGCGCTCGCTGTTCCTCGCCCGGCCGCGCCGCACCGCGCCCGCCGTGCCTCGCCCGACCGGCGCGCCGCGCCCGCCCGCCGCTTTCGAGGGCAGCTTCTTCCATCATCAGCATTCCGACACCAGCTCGGCGGCGGCTCGCCTTTGCCATGGTTCCTCGCCGCTGCCGGGGACGAGGAAGAGGAGGAGGAGGAGAAGATGGACATGCTGTGGGAGGACTTCAACGAGGAGCTCGCGAGCGTGCCGCCGCTGTGCCCGCTGAGCCCTGTGATCAACAAGGGATCAGCGCTGGCGATGAAGGAGGCGGCCGGCTGGCTCGGTTACGACGGCGACATGATCGTCGTCGACCTGGAGAAGCACGGCAACGGCAAGCATCCCCGCCGCCCACATCCAACGGGTGACAGCAGGGTGGTCCGTCGCCGGAAGTTGAGCCTGAGGCTGATGCTCAGGCTCCTCAAGAAGCTGTTCCTGGTCAAGAAGTCCAGGAACCCGAGGACTGCACCTGCACCCATCTGATCTGATCCTCCAAGAAATCAATGGCGGATGAGATGAGTGATACAAAACAGAGTAGTAGTGCGTGTGAGCGTATAGTGCTCTATACAAGTTTTTTTTGAAGTTTTTTTACTTAACGTTTCTCTCTCACCAGCTTGTTTGTTTTCCCTCCTCAAAGTCGTCGTTATACCTGGCCATTTGGCACTAGCACTATGGGCCAGCCCAAGCACGGCCCTAAAAAGCACGGCCCAAGCACGGCCCAGGCACGGCCTCATAGTGCTAGTGCCAGGCACGGCCCGACCTCAGTGCCGTGCCTGGGCCTCCAAGTCGGCCCATGGGCCTGGCCCAGGCACGGCACGGTTTTGGGCCAGGCACGATTCAGGCACGACTCCTGGCCGTCGGATGCAATGTGACCTCCTCTCCACCGTTGGATCTAGGTTAGGGTTTCACCGAGTATATATTCTCCCCTCCCCCGACTCTGCCTCTCTCACTCCCACACGGACAGTCCGACACCGCGCCGCTTCGCTCTCCACTCGCGTTCGCCTCGCTCTCCACTCCAGTGGACACTGACGGAGACGGTCGGCGCCTCCTCGCTCCAGAGCTCCTCGCCAGTCGCCGGCGGCCTCCATCCTCTTGCCTTCCTCCCTTCTTCTCCCCTTCCGGTGGCCTCTTGACCCACCCATGGCCGGCACTAGCACACGGCACGGCTCTGTATGCTCCTGATCTCGCAAGTCGGAACACCGACTCGTCTTCTCTTTGTCTCCCTCATCCACTTCTTCCTCACCTTCGTCCACCTCGACGTAGGTCTGGTGCTCCGGATCCGGGTAAGTTTTCTCTCTTCTCTCGCTCTAATGTTTCTGATTTGATTCTCTTCTCTCGCTCTAATGTTTTTGATTTGTAGATCTAGCACTGATTCGAGTCCGTCGAGGAACCAGCGACAGAGTTCGGTGCGTCAATGTTGTCGCCGGCGATTCTGGTGCTCCGGTTGCGAAGGTAAGCGTCAACCCTAACCCTAACCCTAACCCTAACTGTGTCCTCCATCTGCTTCTTCTTTGTAGCCGTTGAGGGACCAGAGCGCCGCCGACGACCGATGGCCGACTCTGAGGAAGTGTGTGGAGAGGTGGACGCAAATGAGGAGAGGCGGATGTGTGGACTGGCAGGAGATGACGACGAGGATGACCTGCGCGAAGACGCAGAGGCCCTGTTCGGTCGTAGCTTTCAAGCTCCCGTGGTGGTCGGCGACGGCGATGATCAGGCTGCAAACCCTGACCCAGAGGCAGAGGGGGGGGAGAACAATAGCGTCAAGCGCAAACGTCCCTGTACCTCTGTTGTCTGGGAGGACTACAAGAAACTTTTCAAAGTCGTCAATGGTAAGAAGGTCAGGTATGCTGCTAAGTGTATTCACTGTAACAAGGAGTACTCTGCTCTCTCTACTGGTGGCACTGGTCACCTAGCTCGGCATAGAGAGAAATGTGTGAAGAGGCGTGAAAAATGCCATATGTCTCAGTCTCAAATCTCTTTTAACCCTGATGGTTCTATGCGTAATTGGGAGTACTGTCCTATCCGTGCTCGTACTGCACTTGTTAAATTGCTTGCTAGACTTGATGTGCCTATCTGTATGGGTGAATCTGATATTTTTGAAGAATACATTAGAGATGCTCACAACCCTAAATTTGTACCTGTTTCTAGACAAACTACAACTAGGGATATTCAGAAGTACTTTGGTGATAATAAGGCTAAGCTTGTTACTTTGTTGAGTTCATCTACTGTTAACTCTGTTTCTATCACATCTGATATTTGGTCTGGTAATGCTAAGCAAGATTATCTTTCTGTTGTTGCTCACTATATTAACTCTGACTGGCAAATGGAAAAAAGAGTACTAGGTCTTAGGCTAATTGATTGTTCCCACAGTGGACAAAACATAGCTGAGCGTGTTGCAATTGTTCTTGCTGAATATGGTTTAACCGAAAATGTGTTTTCTGTTACTTTGGACAATGCATCATCTAATGTTAAAGCAATGCAAAAGCTTAGGCCTGTACTGTCTAAATACCTTGGTATTGAAGTTCCTCCTGAGAATCCTGATAACTCTGATGAGACAGAGGATCTAGTTAACTCTATGTTCCTACATCAGCGTTGTGCATGTCATATCATTAATCTGATTGTTAAAGAAGCCCTTACAGATCTTAAGCCTTTGATTGAATTGTTTAGACATGCTATATCTTGGATGAACTCATCTAATCAGAGGATTGCTGGTTATAGTAGTTTCTGTACTGCTACAAATGTTAGGCCTAGAATGTTTCAGTTGGACATGGATGTGAGATGGAATTCAACTTATCTGATGCTTAAGCATTTGTTTCCCCATAAAGAGACATTCACTACTTTTATGATAGCTAACTATCCTAGGTCTGAAACTGGCCAGCTAGTTGTGACTGATGAGCATTGGTTAATGGCTGAAAAGGTTTTACAATTTCTTGAGTTATTTTATGATTCAACTGTTGCTTTATCTGGTGTGTACTGTCCTACTGCTCCACTCATGCTTCATTATCTTGTTAAGATTGCTATACACTTCAAGAATTATGCTAATGATGTTCATATTGGATCTGTAGTTCAACCTATGGTAGACAAATATAACAAGTATTGGAGGAAGATACCTTTGCTTTACTCTTTTGCATTTATATTGGATCCTAGAGCTAAAATGAAAGGTTTTACTAGAGTTCTTAGGAGGTTAAAGAATCTAACTAATACAGATTACAGTGTTTACTTGGTTACCACTAGAGCTCGTCTTACTGATGTTTATAACAAGTATGAAGAAAAATATGGTGCTGTTAGGCTGAGGAGGACTGCCCCTATTAACCTGTCTGGTAAGAAAAGGTCTGCTTGGGATGAAATATATGATGATGATGATTGTGGGGGTTCTGCAAGTGGTATGATGCATCCTTTATCTACTCTAACCATGTCTAGAGATACTTCTGCAACTGCACTGCTGCAGGCTGCAAGTTCATCAGCTTCTAATGCCTCTGAACTGGTTTCCTATTTGGACTGTGACACTGTGACCCAGCTAGATGATGAGTTTAACATACTTAACTGGTGGCATCAGCACAAGCTTACTTATCCTATTCTTTCTATCATGGCAAAAGATATTCTTAATGTTCCTGTGTCTACCATCTCTTCAGAATCTACCTTTAGTATGACTGGCAGGATCATCGAGGAGCGGCGGAGGAAGCTAAAGCCTGAGATGGTGGAGATGTTGACCTGCATCAAGGACTGGGAGGCAGCAGAAGCAAAATTGCAACACCAGGTGGAGGACAAGGAACTTGAAGAAGCATTTGAGAACCTTTATCTTGATTAAGTATCATTGTCATTGATGTAATGTGGGGCTGTAATATTTTGTGAACTTGGACATGGCTAGACTTGATGAATGAATGAACTTGTAGTGGAGCTCGGCTGTACTCTTTTCCTGCCTAGGGTTTCTCACAAGGGTGAGTTTTACCTAGGTGGGTTTTTAATGAGGCAGCCATTGCACTAAAGCTCCCATTTTGTTAATTGTCTTGTTTGTTTTGTGTTGATTTCTATATTTTTTTTGAGGATTCTTTATGTTAAAACTTGAAGTCTTGATTAGTTTTTGATTCTGTACATTTCCAAGTTTTTTGATAGTATAGTGCCAGTGCTGGCACGGCACTGATGTGCCAACATAGTGCCGGCACGGCACTGGCACGTTTAAGCCTGTATAGGGCCGTGCCTGGGCTGCTGATGCAGCACGGCGGCACTAACAGGCACGGCACGACATGTCACCGTGCCACTGTAGTGCCGTGCCTGATAGTGCCGTGCTTAATAGTGCTAGTGCTAGTGTCGTGCTGGGCGGCCCGTTTGGCCATATATAGTCGTCGTGTTTTTCTTGCCATCGATAGTACTTTCCTACTCCTAACTACCTGTGTTTTGACTCTGAATTCGATACATTGTTACTTTTGTTAGCATTTGAATTCCTCATACGTTTGTTCTTTTAATGGTCGAAATGCAGCACCATTTGATCCATGTTCATCAACCAGAGGACGTTGAATCAAAACTGTGCACGGAAAATTTGACATCCCAGCGCATTCTTTTTGGGAACATAGAGAGGAAGTAGGCAGATCAGATTGAACAGCTCGCCTTGTGCTTACTTGGATTGAACAGCTCGGCGCCGTGATCTGCGGCGTCGAGCTCGACGCCGTGATCTGTGGCGTCGAGCTCGGCGCCATGATCCACGGCGTCGAGCTTTTTTTCCAACGAGAATTTTTTTTGCCACGTAAACCGCCACGCAGACGCCACGCTGGGCCAGGCCATGGAGCTCGACGCCATGATCCACGGCGTCGAGACGTCTAACCTCGACGCCATGAAGCACGGCGTCGACCCCCTGGATGCAAAACTGAGTTTAAGTTTTCCAGAGGTCCAAAAGAGAATTTTCTTAAAAAAAGGGTCAAATTGTAAAAAATTGGGTTTGTGCGACGGCCGGAGGCCAATGACGCTGAGGGGGCCATGAGTATAGAATCTATAGTATAATATGTATTGCCTACTTGGTCCCAACAAGTGCGTCCCTTTGACTCACGCTCGCGTGACGGCGTGTTGCTGCTGTGGCCATTCTGTAGTTCCGCTATTTGGCCAGCACCAGCCTGCAGTATTTTTCCTCAATCCCTCGGTCCCTGTCTCGTGTAAATGTAAGTGATTTCATACTCTTGGCCTGATAGGCGCAAGGCGGCCTGTACTTGCAGCAGCTTTAGTGTTTATTTGATCTGACGAGCGACTAGTTAATCCTTACAGGCTAGCAAGCATCAAGCAATTGTAGTGAATAGTTGATCCATTAATTATTTATAATTATTTATTTAATTCATCGAGTCAAATAGGCCGTAGGTAATTTGTTCTAAATTTAAGTCATTCCACATGACTATATTAGCATCAGCGAAAGTGTTGCATTACTTTTATACAACCTTTTTCTCATGACAACAAGTCTGATGTTAAGATAGATGATTTGTTCTCATATAAACTAAATATATGTTGCAAGTTAGCTCTTTTTAATAGTGCTATATTTATATTAAAATATTAGATTATCAGGCTCTTAGTGTCTTGGTTGCCCAAGGGCTCTAGAAACTGTTGGAGGCCTCAAATTGTTGAGACGGCCCTGCCAGGGTGTCCCCTCCCCCCACACCCAGCTCACACGGCGACATGGAGAGGGATCCAAATCTCACTCTGAATAGCATTCTGACTGTCACTTTGACACGACTGTCCAGATCATCGATGGTTAAGCTGTCGAGATCACAAGTCAGACCAGTCTTTCTTTTGGAGGACAACAAGCCCCATCCACTGATTGAGCTGCATGCTTTTGCCCAGGCCTAGCCATGCATGCATGGTTGCATTGGTGGATTGGAGACACAGGACACGGTCGATAAAAGTGGGTGGGGGATGGGCTGTCCGCTGTGCTGTGCCCAACATGGAGCCATGGAGGATTGGAGGAGGAGACACGTCAAACACACGTCCTCCGTGCTGCTGCTGCTGCTACTGCACCATCAGATGTTGCTTCCATCCATTTCAGATCTCCCTTCCTGATCATTCAGGCACCGAGACTAGTGTTTCTTATCGGAAGCTGCAGATGATCCTGCCTGCGTTCCAACGAACGAATGGGATCCTCGTTAGAAACGATCATGGATGTCAGTCTGAACAGCAATTTCGACAGGGATCTGAATTTTCTTGGATTTCGTCAGTGGATGCGATGCGAATCCATGGATTTGGTCGGTCGTTGGCCGGCTTCAGCCACCAGCTCTAGTATATGCCTGCGAATTGCGAATCGGCGATGCCACAGTCGCCCGGCCAGCTCTGCAAAACACATGCTTTGCTGAATATAATGCTGATGGATCTACAGATCTAGGCTGACATTTTTTTTGTTTTGTTTTTGAAAGATTAGACGCTGACAAAATATTGGGCATTGGGACTTGTGAACCTATCAAGACGCTGACGCCGACGCAAGAATCCTAGACCACCTACACCGGCCTACATACACCTGTGTTGTGTTGTTTTGTGTGCATGCAGCCGTTGCTCATCTCCAATCCAAACCATTTTTTTAAAAAAAAAGTTTCTCCAATCCAAATCTAACAGGTGCAAAGAAATGCAGAGAGAAATGACATATACTATATATGCGCTAGTACTCAGCGTGCCCACAAAACAATGCAGAGATTCCTGATGGAGCACAAGGTGGGGTAGGGGGAGCCGAGTCAGCACCATGTGTCGTCAAGCAAAGCAAGCTTCATGCTCTGTGATGACAGACTGAAAGTCTCTGCATTTTGCGTACTTATTATATATACATGTAAAGGAAGAAATAAAGCCTTGTTGTGCTTTGTGGTTTGTTTAGTAATTCCACGCTGCCACCTCAACTGTCTGTCGTCTGTCTACTGCATCCACCATATATTTTCTGAGACCAGACCATACTGTATTGTTTGATTTGCAGGGGGACCAAAGGAAAAGCAGTTAGTTAGATTTTGGGGAGGGGACCAAGAAAGCTCAAGTGAGATAGCCTGAGTATTAGATCGGACGCTCAATAATATGTTCAAGGAAATGACTAATAACCACAATGATTGGGACACGTTAGCTAGGAGACGATGGATATGATGACAGCTTACTAATTATCAAGGGCCGTTGGCATTATTTTTCTTGCAGTTTCTGGGGTCAAGTTCATGATCCTGAAGAACATCAGAAGATGCTGGTGGCCTTTGTTTTGCACAGCTTCTGCTACTGCTTCTCCATTGAAAAAGGCTGGCCAAACTGCAAGACATTGCAACAGCTTATTACTCCTACTAGTAAGCAGAATAAGAAAATCCGGATTAGAAAAGGCAGTGCCAAACAGGACCGATGTTCATTTATTCTTTCTTAATTCAAACATACGCAATGCTCTTGCGTATTTGAGAAAAAAAAAAGAACCAATGTTCATTTGGTTAAGTACCCTATGTTCATTCAGAAGTACATTAGGATCTGCCCTACTTATCAGTAAGGTGACGACTGTCACACCATAATTAACTAACTGCATACCTGTAAGATGATTCAGGCGTTTGAATTTATTATCAAACCTCGACGATGCCGACATTGAACGGATAAGAGGCAAAAAAAAAAGTTTATTTATAAACGGTCTTGGTGAAGAGTTGAAGCCACCACCACCTAAGACCGTAAATAAAGAAGCACAAAGCTTAGTCAAAAGCGAGAGGGAAAAACGATCCAACATGATCTCGCAGCAGAGCTACGGTTTCTTTAGCACTACACCAGGTGGTTTGACTGACTGGCTGATTCTATTCTTCAACTTCACTCTTGCTTTCTGAAACTGAATATCTTCTGCTCTAAATTATTCTGTACTGAGCCAGTAACAGACAGTGCAACACCACAACGGATCAATTCAAGAGAAACCGAGAAATTAAACTCCGGATCCATATCTCTCTGTTTAGCAATTAACAGAACTGCATGCATGCATGGTCAGCAATGGACGCACCAAACTGGCCTAACCTTGATGGTCGGCCATTCACTGACTGACCATCCACGGCTGGCCGATCATCCCATCACTTTATCAGTGAACTGTTCTTCTCATTTCATTTCATGCGGTGCGAATTATTGGCGAAGACGGCTCCTAGTCCTCCTAATAACTTTCGCTGTCGCTCGAGTGCGAGAGATCATGAACATACCAGACACGGAATTTCGCATTCATCTGTCGCGGCATGGGCTTTGTCCCCCGAATTAAAATCGATGCTGCCCGCTTGTGCCCGTTTTTCAACGCTTCTGGACCCCCGGCTGGCTATGTCTCCATCTTTCTTCAGAGAGTGGTCTCTGTATAAACCTTTCTTCAGAGAATAGTCTAAATACAAATATTTGCTCGCTTTAGGCCTTCTTTAGATGCAAAAATATTTTGGAGCCTGACACTTATAGCACTTTCGATTTTATTTGACAAACATTGTCCAAACATAGACTAACTAGGCTTAAAAGATTCATCTCGCGATTTTTAGGTAAACTGTACAATTACTTATTTTTTTATCTATATTTAATGCTCTATGCATGTGATGAAAGATTCGATGTGATAAAGAATCTTGTAAACTTTTGAGTTTTTGAGTGCATCTAAACAGGTCCTTAGTTTATTTTGAATTTGTGACACCACCCCCGAGAACGAGAAAAGTGTAGGAAAGAAAGCATTAAGATAAAGAAACACAACTATTATTTTAAGCTAAATCTATGGAAAATGCATAAAGTTCAGGAAAATGCAAATGTGAGTCAGTGTGTGAGAGAGGTGTGTGTGTGAGAGAGAGGGGCAGAAAAGTCAATTGGCTTCCCCCTAGGCACCCCACCCCCACCCAAGCAGCTTTTAAGCTAAACAAACTCCATCATCACTCCTTTGCATTGGAGTAGCAGCAAAGCAACTCAGTCAGTCAGTGAGTCTGTTCAGGAGGCAAAACCACGCACAGGTGCTGAAGCACACAGCAGCTGTCTGTTCGATTGCTTCCTCCCTCCTCACCAGAGCTGGTAGGTAAGCTTCCCTACCTTCGTTCCTCTCGTTTACAATTTGACTCAAGTGATCAACCTGGTAATGGCATGTACAGTAGCCGTTCTTCTCTTGGAGTGCTTGCTTTCTCATCTGTTCCATCACATTCTATAGTCTTCCCTGACTTGTCTGGAGCAGCATTTTGAGGTTGGTGTTGGTGCCGAGCATTTGCCAATCCTCAGCTTGTGTATTTTTCGTTTTTTCGTTGAGAGAAAGGTGTATTTTTGTTGGATTGATTGACGGCCTTTTACAGCCATTGCCCGATTTCCTGAATCCCAAGGCTGTTGTCAGCCTGATCTCTTCTGAAGATATAGCCCCAAGTTTCTTTCTCCTGTTCCTTCTTCCTTCAAAAAAAAAAGTTTCTTTTCTCCTGCATGCATTTTCTCTTTGTAAAAACACACACACACTGACACACACACACTTTGAGTTATTTTTTCCCCTCAAATTAGAGGAAATGTTTTTGGTTACCGTCCTCCAAAAAGTTAAAAGTTCAGAATACAAATCAATCGCTCTAATCTGCAGTTATTTTACTTTCCAGTTGTGCGGTTTTCATTGTCACCACTGCAATCTCATAGGATTCCAATTCCAGCCTCACCAGCCACCCCATTAAAAAAAATTCCATCCTCACTAGCGCCTGCTCCCATGGTGCCGCCCATTTCTTGGGCGATTATTCCCGCTGTCCCCTTACTGCCTTGCTTTGCAGGTGCTGCTTGCTCTGTCTCCGACTTCGATCCAATCCAAACTGCAGGAGCCCTCGGAGACTATTCCCCCCGGGCATTGCAGCTTGGCTTCTTGGACCCGGAGGAGCCTGGATAGATTTGTTGAGTACTTCGCCGATCCGAAGCGCACGTTTCTTGGCCACCAGCGCCCAGATCTCTGCATCTGGTGGCCATTGGTGGTTCTTGGCTCTGAATTGGTGCTGCTGCCTGGTGAGGGCTGAGGAGAAAAGTGAAGGAAAAGAGGAAGGGGGGAAGGCGATTTCAGGTTACTCTTGGCAGTGTCAAGATGAAGTACATGAAGCTTGGATCGAAGCCGGATGCCTTTCAGACAGAGGGGAACAGTATCAGGTGAAGCTGCTGTCCTTTCCTTGCTCTTGTTTACAGTTTCTACTTTCCAGACTATAGAGATACTAATGATTTAATCTGAATTTCTAGTTTGTCCAACTGTTAGTTTGATTCACTCGATGTCTTGTTTTTGTGGTAGAAATTGGTAGTTTGCGAGTTGTTTTCTACTACAAATTTGGCCACGAACAAAGCTGTTTACGAGTCTTTATATGATGGATTTGTTCATAGGATGAGAGCACTACAAATGTCAGTTAACAAATCTGTCTGAACAATTTTAACAATTTCTAGAGATATGTATATCTACTAGTAGGTGAGCTGGCTCCAAACACATTTCCACACTGAACTTTAGCATTGTTTTTCCACGGCTATGATTAGCACTGAAAAGAGAGTATCTTTCTGAACGTGAGTACTTGTACTGTCAAGCTGTGGGTCTCATGATGGCACTTGAAAAGGCTCCATCTACACTGATCTCCTGTACAAGGACCATGAGGCATCATCTCTGATCCTTTGCCAATGGCATCTGTTCTTCAGCTTTACAAGTATACTCCTACTTGCGAGCATGTGCCAATCTCATCTCCTGACGTGGTCTACCTTAGCTTTTTCTCGTAGTCATGGGCTGTCCAGTGTTACATCTATCTATCAGATTATAGGCAGTGTGGTCCATTTGGAAACCGAAGGCCTATCACTTCCCTAACCTTTTTGCGCTATCAGTTTGTTGTCAAATCATTTTCCGTGGTCCATTTAGCGGTTTCATTAGGTACATGAGGCCTGTCGACTGTCGTGCGTGCATGGGGGATGGGGCTACTGTCAGGAATTGCTTTCCTCACCTTTTTTGCTGTAGCACTGGTACTTTATTCAGGCAAAAATAAATGGCCCCTTCTTTTCTTAAACGAAACTGATTTATTAGTGGCTGAAAACTTGTCTCATTTTTCATTTCACTTTTACCTTGTTTATTCACCATACATGATTTTTTTTCACTTTCGCATTCTTACTTTCCTCATTTTTTTGTACTAATTCAGGGGTGATGCTAATGTTGAATTCACTCTTTGTAAACTGTTGTTCAGGTTTGTTACAACTGAGCTGGCAACGGATATTGTTATCACTGTAGGGGATGTCAAGTTCTATCTTCACAAGGTACAGGCTTAATCTTCCATAGTTCCATTTGAACATGTTTACAGTCTCTGTCCTAGAACAGCAAAACTAAGATTAAATTCTTCAGTCTGTAATTTATTTTCTTGCAATCTGTTGGAAGAAATAATTTACACATAGGTGTTCTTGACACATGCTTCATTAGAATCATTGATGGTTGATCCAAATACCGATGTTTCGCTGTGATAGAAACTGAACTTGTGACTGATCAGAGATTCTTGTTTCAAAATTCAAAACACACACAGTTCCCACTTCTGTCCAAGAGCTCCCGCCTGCAAACACTGGTGGCGTCAACAAGCGAGGAGAGCAACGACGAAGTGGACATCTCCGACATCCCCGGCGGGCCAGCGGCGTTCGAGATCTGCGCCAAGTTCTGCTACGGCATGGTGGTCACCCTCAACGCCTACAACGTGCTGGCCGCGCGGTGCGCGGCGGAGTACCTGGAGATGTTCGAGACGGTGGACAAGGGGAACCTCATCTACAAGATCGACGTGTTCCTGTCGGCGAGCATCTTCCGGACCTGGAAGGACTCCATCATCGTGCTGCAGTCCACCAAGTCACTTCACCAATGGACAGAGAACCTCAAGGTGGTCAACCACTGCGTCGACGCCATCGCCACCAGGGCGTCCATGGACCCGTCGGAGGTCGACTGGTCCTACACCTACAACCGGAGGAAGCTCCCGTCGGAGAACGGCGGTGGCGGCGGCGACGCGCACACCTGGAACGGCGTCAGGAAGCAGCAGGCGGTGCCGAGAGACTGGTGGGTGGAGGATCTCTGTGACCTGGAGGTGTGCCTGTACAGGAAGGTCATCTTGGCGATCAAGGCCAAGGGGAGGACGAGCAGCGACGTTGTCGGCGAGGCGCTGCGAGCCTACGCGTGCCGCCGGCTGCTCGCGTCCCTGGACCATGCCGTCAGCAACGGGCTCGACTGCACCAAGCACCGCGCAGCTCTTGACGTCGTCGCCGACCTGCTGCCGGCGGAGAAGGGGTCGGTGTCCTGTGGTCTCCTTCTGAAGCTCCTCAGAGCTTCGTGCCTGCTGGAGTCCGGCGAGGCCTACCGCGGCGAGCTGATCAGGAGGATCGGCGCGCAGCTGGACAGAGCTTCGGTCTCGGACCTTCTGATGCCTGCTGAATCCGGCGACGACGCCATGTACAATGTTGACATGGTGGCTGCGATTCTGGAGGAGTTCTTGCTGCAGCACAAAATTGATGGGAGTGATCAGGCGAAGATGCAGGAAGATGATGACACCATGGATGTAGCTGCTGACGACGTGATCAGTTCGTCGAAGCTGGCGGCTGTCGCAAAGCTGGTCGATGGATATCTCTTTGAGATCGCCAAGGACCCGTGCCTTCCTCTGAACAAGTTCATCGCCCTCGCTGAATCGATGCCTCCCATGTCTCGGCCGGTGCACGACGCGCTCTACCGCGCCATTGACGTTTACCTCAAGGTATGTGCAAATGCTGACGAATCTGACGACCATGGCGTCGACAAAAAGCTGACGAATCTCTGCTGTGCACACGCATGCATACAGGAGCACCCGGGCATGTCGAAGGGCGAGAAGAAGCGGCTGTGCGCGCTGATGGACTGCAGGAAGCTGACGGCGGACGCGAGCGCGCACGCCGTGCAGAACGAGCGGCTGCCCCTGCGCGTGGTGGTGCAGGTGCTCTTCTTCGAGCAGGTCCGGCAGTCGGCGGCGGCGGCGGCCTGCTCTGCCGCTGGCCCCGCGCGCTCGCTCGTCCTGCCCAGGGACGACGGCGCGTCGTACGGCGGAAGCTCGAGGTCGGCGACCACGACGGCGACGGAGGACGAGCAGTGGGGAGGCGGCGCCGCCGTGGGCGGCGCGCCTACGACGTCGGCATCCGGCGGTGACGCCAGCTCGCTCCGGTCGGTGAGCCAGCTGTCGGCCAACAAGAGCGGCGGGAGGAGTGGCAGCGGCGATCGGAAGAAGGCCAAGGGCGGTGCGGTGGCGCCGGCGCCGGCGAGGAGGGTGCTGGGAAAGCTGTGGTCCGGCAAGGCGAGCAGCGTGGAGAACAGCGGGTCGGACGACACGTCGGAGAGCCCCGCTGGCTCCCTCAACCTCGAGGAGACCAAGTCAACGCCGTCACGGATCACGAGGCATTCTGTGTCATAGTGGTGACGACTGTATATGATTTCTTTTTTGTTTGTTTTGTTGTTGTGATGGTTTCTTACAACCTTTGGATTGGATTTGCCGTATAGAAATGTTTTAGTGTAAGGCCTTGTTTAGTTTCTAAAAAAATTTGCAAAATTTTTCAGATTTTCCGTCACATCAAATCTTTAGACAAATGCATGGAGTATTAAATATAGATGAAAATAAAAACTAATTGCACAGTTTGGTCGAAATTGACGAGACAAATCTTTTGAGCCTCGTTAGTTCATGATTGGACAATATTTGTCAAATACAAACAAAAGTGGTACTATTTTTATTTTGTAAAATTTTTTAGAACTAAACAAGGCCTAATATATATTGTTCATTATATATAATCATAAAAAGGGGGTGTAATTTTCATAATTAGAGATACTAGCGAACATGTTTCTATGGGACGTTCAATCTGTTACATGGTACTCGTGCTAATGATAATGAGCTAGCTGTTTTTATTGAATTTAATTGGTTTGAACCAACCTTAATAAATTAAATAAATTCCACAATCCAATAAATGTTAGTGCAATCTCATATAGGAAATTAATATGAGATTGACTTAATTTAAATATGTGATTATTGTGTACGCATGTTTTGAGTTTAAGAAATACGGAAAACGAGATAGGTTTGTATAGCACTGCAACACAAACAAGACAGGGTACCTTGATTGAGTGTTGTGGCGCTAACAAAAGTTTGGCACCTTTGATTGAGCGATGGAAGTGAGGGACATATATATATATGGATAGAGGAGAGAGTGACCAACGAAAAAAAAAAGAAAAAGAATTTTTCACTTGCTCCACAGTTTTCCCAACGATGTGAGTAGCATATTTGATAGCTTCAACAGTGTCACAAGAGCTGGATCATAAAATATTTTATTCAATAAAAAGGAGAGAATTAATGATAAATTAGTTCTTTGTGGAGAGCTAAGCTTTATACTTTTCTATATAAAAAATGTTCAGTTACTTTATTTCTATTTCTTTAAAAATCCATCTGAGTTAGCAAGTCAAATCTATTATTCAGGGCAGTAAGGCACCATGCACCCTGAAGGCATGTACTGGCGCTGCGTTCCAAAATATATGCACACCTTACTTTCTGTGAAGTAAACTTGAGTAAAATTTAGGAAAAAATATATTAATATTTATGATATACCCTAATTATTATTAGATTGAACATAGAATATACTTTTATAATAATAAATTTATTTAAAGATATAAATATTGATACTTTTTTATTCATATTTATTTTTTTAAAAAAAAAGTTTAACTCCTCAATAAGTGAAATTTGAGGCAGAGGAGTAAGAATTTATGAAATACACTTAGCTCCTATAAGTATAGCCATCGACAACCACTAAAGAATCAGAAGATTGCAATGGTGCTAGCTACGTAGCTAATTTATGTGGAGGTGAAAGACAAAAGCAAATATTATTTTATATATTTTTATTTTTTCTATATACTATTGGATCTATATGTTCCTATCTTAGATTCTTAAATTATATAAAATAAATTAACTATTTGCTCATCGCTAATGACTATTTTTTGTCTACCTACATCAGAATATAGGTAGCTATGAGACGTCCTTAGGCCAGTCTCAGTGGAGGTTTCACCAGGATGTCATGCACATTTATTAGAGCGTCATGTCAACAAAATTACACTTTTTGCATGAAACGAAGAGGAGAGAGAAGGAAGTAGTTTCACCATGGTGAAACTCTACGGGCGTTGTTTTCCACGCGGTGAAATGGGATGAAATCCCCACTGAGGGCTAAATCGTTTCACCATCTTGCATGTGATCCAATCATTTTGTAGTAATTAAATGCTTTGCCCAGCCTAGGAAACGTCAAGATGAAACTCATGCATTGTGGAGGTTGTTTCATTATTCGTTTTATTGATGCCTTGTCAACGGATTTGTTTTGGAAACAGTGCATTGAAACAGCCCACTAAGACCGAGGACTGTGGGGGTATAAACCCCTATACCCTTACGTCTAGACTTGGGCCATGAGACTTGGCCCATTACGAGACAGGCTCAGAGCTTGATCCGACAGCTTGGAGTTTCGCGCAAGGGAACAAGCCATGAAGATCAAGCAGGATTCTAGTCGGTTAGAATAGGAATTGATATCGAACTATCTATGGCAATTGTAACCGACTAGGATTAGTTTCCAGATCTGTAACCTTGCCCTCCGGACTATATAAGGAGGGGCAAGGGACCCCCCTAGGACACCATTATTCTCTCAACACAAATCAATACAACCAGACGCAGGACGTAGGTATTACGCCAACTCGGCGGCCGAACCTGGATAAAAAGCTTGTCCGTGTCTTGCGTCACCATCAAGTTCGCAGTTTGCGCACCGTCTACCGATAAACTACTACCGTGGGTATACCCCAAGGTAGACTGCCGACCAGCTTTCGTCGACAGTGGCGCGCCAGGTAGGGCGTGTGCGTACAACTTCTCCGACGAACAAGATGGTCATAGTTCCAGCTTCCGCGGCCGTACCTGAAGGCCTCACGTTCACCGTCGGCCAGATCACGTGGACGACGCGCGGCGGTGGTCTCACGACCACGGTTTCAGAAGAAACCCAGATCCAATCTGGGATGACGTCGCCTCCGACCACTCGGATGACGGCACCGAGCGCCCGACCACCACTCCCACGCTACAAGGGGAAGGAGGTCGACTGCTCGGACCTTCTCCAAGCACTTGATCGCGCTGATTCCAAGCTACTCGAAGCTTCCCAACTAGTAGATGGGATCTCGCGGCAGCCTGATCAAGCCGCTCTAACGGATTTTTTCAAATCCCACCGGCCAACTCGTGTCGTTACACACGAACGGCTGAGAACGTCTATGACAATAACCTCAATTCCCTCAGGACGATTCGTCAAGCGTGAGGCTAACCCGGAGGAGGATTACCCATGCGGTCTGAACAACTCGGCCTCCCTCTACTCACGGCACGTCCAATCCCTTTTCAACAAGGCGGGTTGGCTGCCAAAACGGAACGGTCAACCAGCTCGTCATTACGTCAACATGGTGACGATCCGAGAGCTACGGGACGGCCAGGCCTCCAGCACAAACTCGAGCACTGGTTCCGTCCCCACCGAGGTCATAAACTCCGACGACGAGGACTACGACCTGGATTTGCCTTCACATCCTCCGGGCTTCTCTCGTTTCCCGGTCTTCCCACCACGGCGAGGAGACATCGTTTTCAACGTCAGTGCCGATGAGCCGGTCGTCGATGGAGAAACAGACGAGCAGAGGCAGCTCCGCGAGCAACGTAACGCCGATCGCGCCCGACGACGCGCGGACGAGGAACGTCAAATCTCGCTGCATAATCTCAGCGACGCTTTCGACATGGTCGGGGATCAGCCAGTTTACAAAATGCCAAGCGCCAACGTGGCTGTGGCCATGGCCAATTTAGATCGGCTCCCTGACACTCCTGATTGCCAGGGCATCCGAACCAGCGTTCGAGCACATCTGATCGCCGCAATGAGACAGACAGCCACTCTGCTCAAAAGAGTCCAAGCCGTCTCCTATACGGAGGCCACCTCCGACCAGACTCACCGCAGCCGGACCTCACCGCACCGTTCCACCGACGGTCATCGAAAAAATTCACGGCGTGACGACGGCGGTCGGGATGCTGGCGGTCGCCGCGAGCAGAACCATGGGCGTGGTCAGGAAGTAAACCAGCACAGGGATCTTCGATACAACATCCCTCCCAAAGACGCCCGAGACCGCATCAACAGGCGCGCCACGGAGAGAGCAGTCCACGAAAACCTGCATCGTATCGAATATGATGCAACTCACGGCCCCCCGGGCCTGAGGCAGTTCTCCTCACATCTCCGCCAGGTCGTGTGGCCCCGCAATTTCAAGCTCGAGAAACTCAAAAAGTACGACGGCAAGGAAAATCCGGAAAACTGGATCACTCTTTACGAGATCGCCGTCCGATCAGCAGCAGGAGACGAGCACGTCATGGCCAACTACTTCCCAGTAGTCCTCGACCAGGCTGGTCACCAGTGGCTTCTTGGCCTGCCCGAGGACTCCTTCGACTCTTGGGAAGAGCTGCGCCAGGCCTTCATCGACAATTTTATCGCCACATGCGAGCAGCCTGGAAACAAATACGACCTCGAAAGGATAAGGGACAGGAAAAACCAGCCTCTGCGCGATTACATCCGGCGATTCTCAGAAATGCGCCTTAAGATCCCGAAGATTTCCCACGACGAGGCCATATCTGCTTTCATCAAGGGGCTGCGCTTCCATGAAGAACTTAGGAACAAGCTGTTGCGTAAAAGGACAACAACGATGGCCGAGCTCCTCGCCACGGCTAAAAATTACGCCGACGCCGACGACGCAGAAAAACTCATTCGGGACGATGCGAGAGGTCCTGACCAGCCTCCCCGGCGAGATGATAGTCGCGGTCGTTTCGACAACAGGAACCACCGACGTCCCGACAACCGTGACCACAGGGAGGGTTGGGATAGGCGGCGCGACAACCGCGATGATTTCAGAGGAAAGCGCCCCCGTGACCATGACCACGAAGTAAATACGGTCAAACGCCCCAACGGACGGCGGGACTACCAAGAAGACTACAACAAAACGTTGAAGGGACCGTGCCAACTACATCCAAAGTCCAGCCATACCATGGAAGAGTGCCGCGTCCTCAAAAACATTTACACACGATGGGCCGCCCAAGACGACTCTGCCAAGAAGAATGGGAAGCAAGACGGACGCGACCACGAAGACGAGGACGAGGACCAAGATAGGGACCCACGACACCAGTATGTCAGTCCCACCGACGTGGTCCACTCCATCTTCGGGGGCAAGGTCTCCATCGAATCTAAGCGAGAAAGAAAGCTCCTAAAAAGAGCCTGCCTCAACATAGACAGCTCGGATGACCTGATCGCAGACCCAAAATTCCCCCCGTGGTCACACAGAGAGATCTCCTTCAGCAGGAAGGATCAGTGGGCCGCTATCCCAGAGCCAGGTCGTTTCCCTCTAATCTTGGACCCCTGCATCAATAGCATCAGATTCGAGCGGGTACTCGTGGACGGAGGAAGCTCCATTGACATCCTTTTCCGTAACAGCCTGCCCGCTCTCAAGCTATCTCCGGCACAGCTAAAACCCTACGACGCTCAGTTCTGGGGAGTCCTGCCCGGCCAGAGTTCACTGCCCCTCGGACAGATAACGTTGCCTGTCCAATTCGGCACATCCGACCACTTCCGAACAGAGTTCGTCAACTTTGTGGTCGCTGACTTTGATGGGACTTACCATGCTATACTGGGCCGACCGTCGCTAACAAAGTTCATGGCAGTCCCACATTACTCATACCTGGTCCTTAAAATGCCCACGGAGAAAGGCGTCCTAACCGTCAGGGGCAATGTCTACACTGCATACACTTGCGAGGAGGAGAGCTTCAAGATCACCGAAGCAATCGATCTCTCAATCCACATGGCAGAGACAGTAACCCAGGCTGCACAGCTACCTCCCGACCAGCTTCGACTACCCGAGCAGGAGACCGCCAGGAAGAACTCAAAGTCCAAGGAGCATAAGGAAGTATAGCTGGTTGAAGGCAGTCCCGAGAAGACGGCCCTCATCGAGGCCAACCTAGACCCTAAATAGGAAGACGCGCTCGTCAGGTTTATAAGGGACAACGTAAGCGTTTTCGCATGGAAACCTGCTGACATGCCCGGCGTCCCACGAAACCTGATCGAGCACTCCTTAAATGTCTCGAAGACCGCAAGACCCATCAAGCAAAAGTTGCGACGGTTCGCTCGTGACAAAAAGGAGGCTATTAGGACAGAAATAACACGGCTTCTAGCAGCTGGATTCATAAAAGAAGTGTACCATCCCGATTGGCTTGCCAATCCGGTTCTTGTACGCAAAAAGAATAATGAATGGAGAATGTGCGTTGATTACACTGATCTCAATAAACACTGTCCTAAAGATCCTTTTGGTCTCCCTCGCATCGACGAGGTGGTCGACTCAACGGCCGGATGCGAACTCCTTTCTTTTCTAGATTGCTACTCTGGTTATCACCAGATCTCGCTAAAGGAAGATGATCAGATCAAAACATCTTTCATCACCCCTTTCGGCGCATATTGCTATACGACCATGTCCTTCGGACTCAAAAACGCCGGGGCAACCTACCAAAGGGCCATCTAGCAATGCCTCCATGACGAGATTCGTGACGACCTCGTCGAGGCTTATGTAGACGACGTCGTCGTCAAAACAAGGGACGCCAGCACCCTAATCGACAACTTAGACCGAACCTTCAAAGCACTAAACAAGTATAAGTGGAAACTCAATCCCAAAAAGTGCATCTTTGGGGTCCCCTCCGGTCTACTACTCGGCAACGTCGTCAGTCGGGACGGCATACGGCCGAACCCTTCAAAAGTAAAAGCAGTACTTGACATGCGACCACCTAAGAATGTCAAGGATATTCAGAAGCTCACCAAATGTATGGCCGCTCTCAGCCGCTTCATCTCAAGACTAGGAGAAAAAGGCCTCCCCTTCTTCAAACTCCTGAAGGCGTCAGAAAAATTCTCCTGGACAGAAGAGGCTGACGTTGCGTTCACCCAGCTTAAGACCTTTCTCACTTCACCGCCTGTCCTTACAGCGCCTCAGCCCAATGAAGACCTACTACTTTACATTGCTGCAACTGACAGGGTTGTTTCGACGGCAATAGTGGTCGAGCGAGACGAGCCAGGCCACGTCTACAAGGTCCAGAGACCCGTTTACTTCATAAGCGAAGTCCTAAACGAGTCTAAGGCCAGATATCCGCAAATACAGAAGCTCATATACGCCATCCTAATAACATCAAGAAAGCTAAAGCACTATTTCGACGGCCATCGAGTCTTGGTAACCACCAGTTTTCCTCTTGGGGATATCCTGCGCAATAAAGACGCCAACGACAGAATTGTAAAATGGGCAATGGAATTATGCCCATTCTCCTTGGAGTTCCAGAGCCGCACCACAGTCAAGTCTCAGGCCCTGGTCGATTTCATCGCAGAATGGACGGATCTCAACGAGCCTCCTGTTCCCGACGTCTCCGACCACTGGTCGATGTTCTTCGACGGGTCCTTAAACATCAACGGCGCCGGTGCTGGGGTACTTTTCGTGTCGCCCAACAAGGACAAACTGCGTTACGTCCTTAGGATCCTTTTTTCGGCATCAAACAACGTCGCCGAGTACGAAGCATGCCTTCACGGCACACGATTAGCCGTTGAGTTGGGAGTCAAACGCCTTTATGTCTATGGCGACTCCGCTTTAGTTATCAACCAGCTCAACAAGGAATGGGACGCAACCCACGAGAAGATGGATCTCTACTGCAAAGAAATTCGCAAATGGGAAACCAACTTCTATGGCATAGAGTACATCCACGTGGTCCGGGATAAGAACCAGGCAGCAGATGCGTTGTCAAAATTAGGGTCATCTCGGGCCCAGATCCCGCGAGGTGTTTTCGTCCAGGACATCCATGAGCCAAGTGTGGGCAAAGATCCGCCCGAAAAGCAACCTATTGAGGCAATGCTCATAGACGACGTTACTCCGACAACCAGTAACCGCGATTGGCGCACCCCATTCATCCGGTATATATCGGACGGGACAGGCTTTCAAGATAAAACAGAGAACGAGCGCCTCATTTGACGATCAAAGAATTACATACTGGTGGAAGGCAAACTTATGCGAAAAAATGCAAGTTCTGAAGTGGTGCTCAAATGCATATCCCAAGATGATGGCATCAAGCTCCTAGACGACATACATGCTGGATCCTGCGGCAATCATGCTGCCTCGAGAACGCTGGTCGGGAAAGCCTTCCGAGCAGGTTTTTATTGGCCAACCGCGGTCAACGACGCAGAAAAACTAGTCCGGCACTGTGAGGGATGTCAGTTCTTCGCTAAACGGACCCACGTGCCTGCTCATGAGATTCAAACTATACCGTCGTCCTGGCCTTTCGCTTGCTGGGGGCTCGACATGATCGGGCCATTTAAACCGGCCCCTGGTAACTTCAAGTTCATCTTCATATTAATCGACAAGTTTTCAAAGTGGATTGAATACATGCCACTGGTCAAGGCAACCTCCGAGAAGGCCGTGGAGTTCCTCAATCAAATCATACACAGATTCGGGATCCCAAACAGTATAATGCTCGGTGGTCGGTTCAATGATTATCGACAATTAATGCGGCGGAGTTTTCGTACAAATTGATGCTTTCCTTTTCTCAAACCGCACAAAGGGCGGCTGTACAGTTGCCAGGCGCAACTTTTCATGCTGCCATCTGACATCCCGTCAGGAGGTCTCGTCACGTCAACCTTTATGTGGTAAAATTTTTCAAGACAAGCAGACAGAACATGGTAGAGTGTCAACAATCCAAGGACTGAACCGACCATCGAGCACTTGATGCTCGGGGACTGGTCGTCTAGTCTATCAACTCGGAACTTCAAGGAACGCACCGACCACCGAGCACTTGATGCTCGGGGACTGGTCGTTAAATTTGTTGGGACTGCACCGACCACCGAGCGCTTGATGCTCGGGGACTGGTCGCCTAGTCTATTAGTTCGGGAATCAGCGGGCTGTATCGATCTCCGAGCATTGTACGCTCGGGGACTAGTCGCGCCCTGCAAGGAAACACATATGTTGAGCACAGGAGCGCTACATATACCTGCTGAACAATGCACAGACCACCTACCTTGACTTCATCCACGAGACGCTTGGCCGCGCGCTCTACCCTGTCGGCCTCCTCCGTCTCCGCGAGCTCTTCGTGCCCGATGAAGTGGTCCCCGCGTTGGCGCCACACGTACACATGCTGGCGGCCATCACGGGGGCGACCTTCTATCTCCTCCACCTCGTCGTCGGAGGCCGCCTGGGTTTCGTCGTTCGCCGCACCGCCACCAGTCGTGGTCGCAGGCATCACCGGCCCCTGGACCAGGCCCGGGGAGCCTGCGGACGAAGAGGCCCCCGCCCGGGGTGGCGTTGGGACTCCCCTCTCTTCGGCAGGGGGAGGGGTCGGGGCTCTGTCTTCCCCTTCTGTGACGCTACTCGGAGGAGCGGTCCTTGCTGCCTCCCCATCCCTCAGCGGAGTGCTCGCCGCGACACTCGCCGGGGCAGACTCTTCCTCGGCGCCTGTAGCAGCAGCCATCGCCGCAGGCTGATGTGTGGTCTGCGGCGTGGCGTCCTCAGCGGCACAAGCAGGCTCGGCCACCCTCTGGTCGGCGGCGTGGTCGGGGTTGACGTCCGACGCCACGCTAAAGAACAAAGCAGCATTTTCAAAAAAAAACAAAAACAATCGCCAAAGTACGTAAGTTGAACACTCACAGGTCTGATCGACGATGGGCCACGGTGAACCTCCTCCTAGCCCTGCCGGTCGGCACCTGCGCCCCCGTTTCCATAACATGCGGCGCAGGAGGGTCGCTGGCCACCCGATCAGTAGTGGTCGGTGCACTATCCGGGCGGCTACGAGGCCTTCGGACCAGCGACGGTGCGGCCTCCTCCTCCTCCTCGTCGTCGTCGTCGGTGATCCGGACGAGCCGACGGCGCTTTGACGCTTGGCTGCTCTCTGCCGGCAGCGTCGGCGCAGGCGAAGGATCTGCTGCTAACGGCCTTTTCCCCGCCACTCTCTCCTCGGTGGTCGGGGCCGGACGGGCTTGCTCCTCTTCACTGCTGGTGTACCGATCACACCGAGCAGCGTCCTCCACCGGCGGATCCTCCCCTGCGGGATTCTCCATCCCAGGCGCCAGTGACACATACACTGTGCACCGGTCAACATCTCCGATCTGCAAAAGTAACAAAGACAAGTCAGCAGCTGACAATAATAACTGCTAAGGAGAAATAACTGGTAAGATACCTTAGGTGTTGGTCGCCCCAACTTGAAGGCTTGCACCCGATCACTGCCACGGACGAAGCCCCCGTCCGCGAAGTTGAACAGCTCGTTCAACAGCTGCTGCACCTCTGCCTTCTCCAAGACCTCAGACCGCATCCTGGTCGGGTCCAGGCTCTCGACATACTCGTATGCCGAATGCACCCTCTTCTGGCAGGGCATCACCCGACGACATACAAAGTTGCCGACCACGCCTAGCCCGTCCAATCGCGACCAGTCGATCAGCTTCATCAGGTCCGCCACTTGGCCGTCGAACTCTGGGCGGTTGGTCCAGCTTATCCTCTTCTCGGGTATGTACCCCACGTCGCAGAACGTGGAGCTGCCCGGTTCTTCCCTGATGTAGAACCACTTCTTGTACCATTCGTTTAGGGAAGTGTTCCATGGGCAGTGCAGATAACGGTTCTTCATCCCGTCGCGAAGGTTGAGGTATACTCCACCTGCAACCTTGGAGCCTCCAACCGCTCCCTTTTTTCTTAAACAAAAAAGATAGCGAAAGAGATCGAAGTGCGGCTCTATGCCAACATAGGACTCGCACAGATGGATAAAAGTGGAAATGAGAAGAATTGAGTTCGGGTGCAGATTGCAAATCCCGATCTCATAATACAAAAGAAGACCTTGAAGAAAAGGATGAACAGGCACCCCAAAACCCCTCTTAAGGAAATCCTCGAACACTACGATCTCACCGGCGCGGGGGTCGGGGTAGCTCTCCCCCTCAGGCGCTCTCCAGCCGCCGAGCTCCGGGCTGTGCAGCAGTCCCATATCGACGAGGTCACCGAGGGACTTTGCGGTGCTGCGGGATTTCTTCCATTCCTTGGCCATCAGCTCGGCCCTCTTCTTGGAGTCGCTCTTCGCCATTGGAGATGCGGGAGCGATTTCAAGCTAGGAGGGTGCAGGTGGTTGAAGAAGGCGAGAGCGGAAAGCTTGAAGGCAATGGCAGGGTAAGCAATGCGGGGTTAATGTTAGGATTTTATAAATCGCAACTCCACCCCTCCCACTTCCCGCATTCTGGGGAAGTGGGTGGGCCATACGGCGGACGCGGCGCTTCGGTTTTCAATGATTATCGACAATTAATGCGGCGTAGTTTTCGTACAAATTGATGGTTTCCTTTTCTCAAACCACGCAAAGGGCGGCTGTACAGTTGCCAGGCGCAACTTTTCATGCTGTCATCTGACATCCCGTCAGGAGGTCTCGTCACGTCAACCTTTATGTGGTAAAATTTTTCAAGACAAGCAGACAGAACATGGTAGAGTGTCAACAATCCAAGGACTGAACCGACCACCGAGCACTTGATGCTCGGGGACTGGTCGTCCAGTCTATCAACTCGGAACTTCAAGGAATGCACCGACCACCGAGCACTTGATGCTCGGGGACTGGTCGTTAAATTTATTGGGACTGCACCGACCACCGAGCGCTTGATGCTCGGGGACTGGTCGCCTAGTCTATTAGTTCGGGAATCAGCGGGCTGTATCGATCTCCGAGCATTGTACGCTCGGGGATTGGTCGACCAGCTCACCAATTTGAGAGTTTGGGGACTGCACCGACCACCGAGCACTATACGCTCGGGGACTGGTCGACCAGCCCACCAATTTGAGAATTCAGGGACTGTACCGACCACCGAGCGTTATAAGCTCGGGGACTGGTCGATTTGTCTATTCAATTGCAGATGAGCATGATATGATTGGGGACTGGTAAATTCAATTTTTTAGACCTTGCTACAAGGCTCATACTTCGCCTTCCAGCAAGCTCGGGGACTACATCGGTACGATGCATCTGGCGATGCATCTCAGTTTTAGAATTTCTATGATTTTCTTTTTAGACCCTGGCACCACGTACCTACTTCACCTACTACCAGGCTCGGAGACTAAGTGGGCACACTTCACCTTGCGGTGAATATGCTTGCTTTTTTAAAGACTATACTTTTCAGAAAAGTAAAGTGGGCACACTTCACGAGGAAGGAAATATTTTTTCTCAAGAGCACCATGCATTCTTCGAACAATTGGCTTCTTCGATGTCAATGTTGATCAAATATGTTTAGATTTGGTCAAAATACCGTCGCAACTGTCTGGGTGAATTTCATGCTGATTGAAGATGTCAAAAGTTCATTGGTCGAAGAAGCTCAAGATGGCGTGTTACTTCACAATACATGGTGCTCGGGGACTAGCTGTGGGGGTATAAACCCCTATACCCTTACGGCTAGACTTGGGCCAGGAGACTTGGCCCATTACGAGACAAGCTCAAAGCTTGATCCGACAGCTTGGAGTTTCGCGCAAGGGAACAAGCCGTGAAGATCAAGCAGGATTCTAGTCGGTTAGAATAGGAATTGATATCGAACTATCTATGGCAATTGTAACCGACTAGGATTAGTTTCCAGATCTGTAACCTTGCCCTCCGGACTATATAAGGAGGGGCAAGGGACCCCCCTAGGACACCATTATTCTCTCAACACAAATCAATACAACCAGACGCAGGACGTAGGTATTACGTCAACTCGGCGGCCGAACCTGGATAAAAAGCTTGTCCGTGTCTTGCGTCACCATCAAGTTCGCAGTTTGCGCACCGTCTACCGATAAACTACTACCGTGGGTATACCCCAAGGTAGACTGCCGACCAACTTTCGTCGACAAGGACAAGACTAGTGAACTATGTTTTATTTTTGTTTTAGGCCCTGTTTAGTTTCTCATCTAAAATTTTTTCATCCATCCTATTGAATCTTTGGACACATGCATAGAACATTAAATATATATAAAGTTTGGTTGAAAATCGTGAGACGTATCTTTTAAGCCTAGTTAGTCCATGATTAGCCATAAGTGCTACAGTAACCCACATGTGCTAATGACAGATTAATATAGTTAATAGATTTGTCTTGTAGTTTCTTAGATCAGCTATGTCATTTGTTTTTTTATTAGTTTCTAAAAACCCTCCCGACATCTTTTCGACACATCCGATGTGACATCTAAAAATTTTTTATCTCTAATCTAAACAGGGCCTTAGAGATGCCTGGCTATGGTCAATATATATGTGACAGGTTTAACTACAAGATAAAGTCAAACAGGAATCTAATGCTATGAATTTGAAACAACCTTGTTTTCCGTTTGGTGGGACCTGTTTGGTTTGACTTGCTCATCGTGCCACACAAATGCAGCACGCTATAAAAATTGATGTTGTTTGCTAGTTGACGGACATGTAGCATGTCAGACTTGTTTATGCGTCTTGTATATAGTACTAAAACAGTGCGGAATATTGGATATGTATTTGTGATATGTGAAATAATAGTATTTGTCTCTCGTTGTGCACGTACCACAATGCACATCCGATGGTCTAGGTCACAAGAACGGACAAGGACATGTGTCCCAAGGACAAAAAAAAAGAATACTTTTGGACCAAAGTATATATATGTTCATCCTAGGCCTCGTTTAGTTTCAAAATTTTTTGAAAAATCGACATTGTAGCATTTTCATTTGTATTTGATAAATATTGTCCAACCATGGACTAACTAGACTCAAAAAGTTCGTCTCGTCAATTCCGACCAAACTGTGCAATTAATTTTTATTTTCGTCTATATTTAATACTCAATGCATGTGTCTAAAGATTCGATGTGACAGGAAATATGAAAAAAATATGCAAATTTTTTTTTGGAACTAAACAAGGCCCTAATATGGCGAAACTTGAGTTATGATATAGCACAATGTGGAAAAGAACACCAAACACCTTGGTTTCTCAAGTTTGTCTATAATAAGAAATGTAATATCCTTCACTATGGTTTTACGATGCTGTTGTAGCTGACAATTCCTTCACTATGGTTTTATGACGCTTTTGTGGGACCACTATTCTGTATTGGTGAGAGCGGTGAGGAGAGAAGATTGTTGCTATTGCCATGGCCTTGACGCCTTGTAGACCGTGGTAAGTGCTGAATTGTTAGCTGACACTTACGTATACCCCTGTATTCTTTGTTGCCAGCGCCGCCTCTACCCCCACCCCTCACATCACTGTCAATTCTTAAAAATTGACACTACTGTAGAACCAAGAGTGATATGGAAAAGCCAAAAAAAAACATTGAAAAACAGGATTTTTTTTAAAAAAACTTGGAGAGCCCCCACTTGTCAGCCGCACCATTGTAAGTCAGAGTCAGGCCTTGTTTAGTTCCAAAAAATTTTGCAAAACAGGTACTGTAGCACTTTCGTTTGTTTGTGACAAATATTGTCCAATCATGGATTAACTAGGCTCAAAAGATTCATCTCATCAATTCCGACCAAACTATGCAATTAGTTTTTATTTTTATCTATATTTAATACTCCATGCATGCGTCTAAAGATTCGATGTGACGGGGAATCTGAAAAATTTTGCAAAATTTTTTGGGAAGTAAACAAGGCCTCACTTAATATGTTTCGTGCGAAAAACGCATGCATCGTGGCCACCAGCGCACGAATCCCTGACTTCATGCGCGTCTTTGGCCCCTTAACCACGCCACCTGCAAGTTACTTGTATCCAAATCAGATTTTTACTCTAGCCATTTTATATTCGTCCGATTTTAAAATAAGTATTTGAGACCCTAAACGAATTTAAATAAAAAAGTTATCAATTTTAAAGTTTTATAACTTTTTGACTTCCACAACTTTCATTTTGGTAGTTTCTCCATCTAAGGTCGGTTGCAAAATTTGAATTTTAAATTTGAGAAATTCAAATATAGTTTTCCATAATAAGATGATTTCAAATGAAAAAAATTATCCACTACAAAGTTTCATAACTTTTTAAGATCGACAATTTTTTATTTTTGCTTTTTATCCATGTGAGGTCTTTACAAATTCAAATTTAAATTTTTTAAAAATTTAAACATAGTTTTCCTTGACAAGATGATTTTAAATCGAAAAGTTATCAACTATAAAGTTTCATAACTTTCCGAGATCTATATTTTTTATTTTGGTTATTTGGTCATTTATTCATCCGACGTAGTGGTTATAACATTGTTCACAAATGTTGCTAATAATGTTACTACCACTTTATTGGATAAAGAAATAACCAAAATAAAAATTGTAGATCTTAAGTTCTACGACTTCTATATTCATAACTTTTTAGCTAAAATCATTTAGTGTTCCAAAATGATGTTTGAAATTATTATTTTTTGAAATTGAAAATTCAAATAGATAAAATACAGTCATATAAAAAAATAGATAAAACAATAGTTATAATAACACAGTAAATTGATAGAGCATGATTTTTTAGAAATTTTTAGGAAAAATCATCAAATTTAAAGTTAGTATGAGAGATAAAGACTAGTTACAAGTTTTAACAGAGATTAAAAAAGAAATCAGAGTTCTTCAATAATTTAAAATTTTAGTTTTAACCAGTATATTGAAGTAGTATATGATTTCGAAGAGAAAAGTTATCAACTAGGAAGTTGCATAACTTTTCGAGATCTACAACTTTTGCTTTGGGCATTTTTCCATTCGAGATCATTTGAAAAATTCAAATTTTAAATTTTAGAAATCAAACGTAATTTTTGTTAGGCAGTTGATTTCAAATAAATATATTTGGACATCTAAAAGATCTTAAATTAAAACAGTTTAAACTACAAAGTTGTAGATCTCATCGAGTACTACAACTTTGGCATAAAGTTTATCTTCATCAGACATCATATGAGAAACTTATGATGTTTTCTTATAGTATATCACTATCAGTTCAAGTCACAAATGATAATATCAGTGTTGGTTCTTGGCTAAAACCTGCATTGATTCTTGACTAAAACCGACAGTGATATGAACTGACAGTGAAGACCCAAATATGTGTCGGTTGATCCTATCACTACCGGTTTTAGCCCAAAAACAATAGTGATAGGCTATCATTGTTGGTTTTTTAAAAGTCGAAGTGATTGTCATATCTATAGTAGTGCACCACTCGCGGCCGCAAGCTCCCATCGCCTCACCATGGCACCCACCTCGTGTCACTGCTCCCTCGACCACGCTCTCCCCTAATCACAGGGCAACCAGTGATCACTCCGCCATGACGCCCCCACCATCAATCCCGCCTAACCGACGGTGTCTCCCACCGCCCCAGCGGACGACATCCCTTCTCCTCCCGAAACCCTAACCCCACCCCGGTCAAGTCTTCTCCTTCCTCTCTAGCGGGGTGGCGTATGGGTCGCGCGAGCGCGTGAGCGCATAACGCATGGCGTGTTTGAGTTTGTGAACGCCGTTATCCCTAAAATAAATCCCAAAAAATGCTGCTTGATGTTCCTCTGCATCATTGTCCTGTCCTTACCGAAGCTGTGGCAGTATTTTGTGACGATAATAACAGGTGAGTCAACCTGAAGTCAACCGTCTTGTGCGTGGCCACCCATTGCTTACCCACAAGATAATGGAGATGAGAGGATCACCATGCATGCACAGCCACTATATAAGATCTCCATGGGCACAAGAATAAGCTAGCTCAGATCAAAACAACACAATGGCGGCAACAACATTGGTGTTACTCGTGCTCTTGTGCCTCAGCGCTGCCCTAACCTGCAGCGGCGGCGGCGGCGGTGGCGGCACCAGCAACACAGGGATCCGCATGAAGCTCACCCATGTCGACGCCAAGGGGAACTACACCGCACCGGAGCGCGTGCGCCGTGCCATCGCCCTCAGCCGCCAGATTAACCTGGCCTCCACGCGTGCCGAAGGCGGCGGCGTGAGTGCGCCGGTGCACTGGGCGACCCGGCAGTACATCGCGGAGTACATGGTCGGCGACCCGCCGCAGCGCGCGGAGGCCCTCATCGACACCGGCAGCAGCCTCATCTGGACGCAGTGCACCGCGTGCCTCCGCAAGGTCTGCGTGCGGCAGGACCTGCCCTACTTCAACGCGTCCAGCTCCGGCAGCTTCGCGCCCGTGCCGTGCCAGGACAAGGCGTGCGCGGGCAACTACCTGCACTTCTGCGCCCTGGACGGCACCTGCACGTTCCGGGTCACCTACGGCGCCGGCGGCATCATCGGGTTCCTCGGCACCGACGCCTTCACCTTCCAGTCCGGCGGTGCCACGCTCGCCTTCGGGTGCGTGAGCTTCACGCGGTTCGCGGCGCCGGACGTGCTCCACGGCGCGTCGGGCCTCATAGGGCTCGGCCGCGGGCGCCTGTCGCTGGCATCCCAGACGGGCGCCAAGAGGTTCTCCTACTGCCTCACGCCCTACTTCCACAACAACGGCGCGTCGAGCCACCTGTTCGTCGGCGCCGCGGCGAGCCTGAGCGGCGGCGGCGGGGCCGTGATGTCCATGGCGTTCGTGGAGAGCCCCAAGGACTACCCCTACAGCACGTTCTACTACCTCCCGCTGGTGGGGATCACCGTGGGCGAGACCAAGCTGGCCATCCCGAGCACGGCGTTCGATCTCCAGGAAGTCGAGGAGGGGTTCTGGGAGGGCGGCGTCATCATCGACTCCGGCAGCCCCTTCACGTCGCTGGTCGAGGACGCGTACGAGCCGCTGATGGGGGAGCTTGCCCGGCAGCTGAACGGAAGCCTCGTGCCGCCGCCGGGGGAGGACGACGGTGGCATGGCGCTGTGCGTGGCACGCGGCGACCTGGACAGGGTGGTGCCGACGCTGGTGCTCCACTTCAGCGGCGGCGCGGACATGGCCCTGCCGCCCGAGAACTACTGGGCCCCGCTGGAGAAGTCGACGGCCTGCATGGCGATCGTCAGAGGGTACCTGCAGAGCATCATCGGCAACTTCCAGCAGCAGAACATGCACATCCTCTTTGACGTCGGCGGGGGACGGCTCTCCTTCCAGAACGCCGATTGCAGCACTATCTGATTACCAACTTTTATGGAGATGATGATTGATATGCACATACATAATTATTATTACTTACCTAGTACTAATTATGTCTATACAGTAAAAGCTATTGTATCTAAAACAACAAAACATAAAGTTTGAAACGGAAGGAGTACTTAATATATGTGAATGAACCAAGTTGTTGTCTTTTGGCCAATGTAAAAACAACTTAGCGTGGAAGTGGTGCACTAGGGCCTTGTTTAGTTCCAATTTTTTTCTTTGTAAAATAGATACTGTAGCATTTTCGTTTGTATTTGATAAATATTGTTCAATCATGGATTAACTAGGCTCAAAAAATTCATCTCGCAAGCAATTAGTTATTTTTTAATCTATATTTAATGTTCCATGCATGTGCCGCAAGATTCGGATGTGACGTGGAATCTGAAAAAATTTGCAAAACTTTTTAGGAACTAAACAAGACCTAGAGGGGTGATATGCACTTATAAAACCTTTAGACCCCCTACAGCGCCGCACATTCCTTTTTATGTGTTCGAGAGAAAAAAAAAATGCAGATGCAAATCCAGAATTTAAGATATATATTGAGTTAAGAACAATAATATATTGCTGTAGAGTTATAAACAATAGACAGTCCTGAATAGCTAAATGTTTTCAAACTAAACTAAATGACTTTAGTCGACCATGGTGTTACATGGAGGAAATTATATATTCTTTTGAATCAAAAGGAGTACATATCACTCTCTCATAAATTATTGTTTCTTTCTTAACAAAAATAATTTCAATCATTACTTTTCTGCATTTTGATTCCGATTGTAAGTTCCATGCAAATCTATGCTTGTGTGTTTTCATATTCCTGTGCTCTGAGAATCTTGATCCAATAGCCAGCGATAGATCTAGAAAAATAAAATGCTAGAAAGAATTCTTCTTCATTTTCCATGTGTCATGGTCAAATTCATCTTAACAAGAACTTTTTCTAGCATTTGAGATGTGCTAGAACTGTTGTGCTAGAAAAATTGATCACAAGAGATGATGTGTGTTTGAATAATCTGTTCTAGCACAACTGTTCTATATATTGAAATTGCATTTGAGAGATCTCCTATACCCAATTATAGGGCAAAAGGTATACGAAATCTGGCGAAGTTGCTTTAATGCAATTTCAGCAAACTACAGATTAGTATAGAGGATTTTTTTTAATCTAGTATATAGAGGAAATTTCTCCAAAAGAAACCTCAAAGTTCCAAGTGCTTTTTTACAGAGGTTTTTTTTTTCCAAGTCAATTCTTCGGCCCATGGGCCAAGCTCGCCAGACATAAAAAAAAAAGGACCCTCCTCGAGCCCAACTAGACTCGCAGTCGGCAGTCGCGTCCATGGCGATCTTGGCAGGCCTCGTCGCCGTCCTCTCCGCCCTCCTCGCCGCCGTCCTCCGGCGCCTCCTAATCCCGCGCCGCCGCCCCGCGGACGCCGCCGGGTTCTTCCACCCGTACACCAACGACGGAGGCGGCGGCGAGCGCGTGCTCTGGTGCGCGGTGCGCGCCGTGCAGGAGCTCCGCCCGGACCTCCCCTGCGCCGTCTACACCGGCGATGCCGACGCCGCGCCCGACGCCCTCGCCGCGCGCGCGCTCGACCGGTTCGGTGTCCGTCTCCTCCGCCCGCCGCAGGTACGGCGCCGCCTGATCGGTCGGGGTTTCATCCTTTGTAAATAAAAAGAGAGAGAGAAAAAAAAAATGGATCTCGGTGGTTCGAGCTGCTTGAAGTCCTGCAGAGTTGCTTCGATTCAGTTGAAGTGACTGATGTTAGTGCAGCTGATTAGTCGTGCCCTGTTGATTTCAGTTGAGCATTGCGCCGCTTTGGAAATCCTGTTCATATTAGGACCTGCTTACTTATACTGACTCTCAATTCTGAATAACACTATTTCGACTGCCTTGTCTAAATTTTTCTTGCATTATATTGCTGCATGGAATCTGCTGTCTAGCGATGGTAGAACATGCGATGCGAACTTTTTGCCTAGTTCCCTGTCTTCCTTGGAAGCTGTTGTTAGCTGTGTTAGGAGTTATGTTCATGTAATGCAATTACACTATTCTTGCTTCCTACTTGAACCTTTGGGGCTCTATATCATTTGCTTGGCTGATTTATAACTGGTTGTTGTTATTGCTGGTCTAAATACATTGTATGGTACAAAATTAGACATTGGTAGCTGGCAGTTTCAGAGATGCGCATGGAAAATATGTGATTACCTCCCTAGTCTGAATCCATTGCAGATAAAGTTGGAATCCTAGTGAAAGGAAACAACAATAATGCCAAATATAGTCTGAAAAGGCTAAATTGAGTGAAGTGCCTCTACTGTATATAGGGATTTAAATCTATGTCATTATAGTATAAATGAAATGTGGCTTTAGTAACTCACTGAGCGAGGGAAATGTGTGTTACCTTCCGTACTACAGCATTTCCCTATCGTGTTTACAAAATTAACTAAAGAAATTCTTTTAGCAGCTGTGACATACCAGCACTACTAATGGTTTGTTTGGACTGCATTTTCAGGTTGTTCACTTGAATAAGAGAAAGTGGATCGAAGCAAGCACCTATCCCCACTTCACAATGATTGGGCAAAGTCTTGGCTCCGTTTATCTTGCATGGGAGGCCCTTACTAATTTTACCCCCATGTTTTACTTTGATACAAGTGGCTATGCTTTTACATATCCACTGGCTCGGCTATTTGGTTGCAAAGTCATCTGCTACACCCATTACCCTACAATCAGTTCTGATATGGTTGAACGTGTTAAGCACCGCAGTTCTATGTACAATAACAACTCCCGTATCGCAGGAAGGTATGCACTGCACATAGTGATTAGCTTCAACTCCTTTTTATTGGTGCACCAATATATGTGATACAGAAAAAACATGATGCATTACTGTATCTGAGAAACCAAAGCACGAAACATGATAAAATCACCAATAATGAGCTAGCTAACTATGCATGTTTATCCTGAGTGTTGTCTGAATTTATCCTAAGCTCTTTATTAGCACATATTTCTTCCTTAAGATGTCACATATAGATTAATAGGATCAAGTAATGCTCAACTAGTAATTATTTTGCCCACTCATTGGCTTGACATCTGGTTTGGCAATCCAGATGTGATTTGTTGTTTCCATAGCTATGGATGAGGTCCTAATTATCTTTGTTTCTGTATATGTCATCAATTATGATATCTTTCTGTTCTTATGTAATAATAATGACCATGGAAACTAATTGGGCACTCATTCTACTGTAGCATTTGGCTGTCCCGATGCAAAATCCTCTACTATACCATATTCAGTTGGTTATATGGTCTGGTGGGTTCATGTGCACATCTTGTAATGGTTAATTCGTCATGGACAAGATCCCATATTTTAAACATTTGGAAGATCCCAGAGCATACTAAGAGGGTGTACCCTCCATGTGATACTTCTTCTCTTCAGGCATGTCTATAGACTGCAACCATCTGTGTTGCAAAACTTTTCTTATGAATCATAATCAATCAATTATGTGCTCATTATCTGAACACATTTTGTAAGCAAATTAACTAATTATTCTTCCTGATAACCTATTATGTTATTAAATTAAATAAAGATGATTTTCTTAGTTTTCATCTGAAACATTTGGTTTATAACGCAGGTGCTTCCCCTGGAAAGACCAACAACACCTCCTATTTTTATTTCAGTTGCACAGTTCCGCCCAGAAAAGGTATGTCATGTCAAGATTCAAATATAAAAGCTTAACTTACAGTCACCCACTTCAGAGTAACATTTATCTATCTTGCTCTTCCACCAGGCCCATGGTCTTCAGCTGGAGGCATTTGCACTTGCTCTTCAAAGGCTTGATCCTGATTTTCCTAAGCCAAAGCTTCAATTTGTTGGTAGTTGCCGGAATAAAGAGGATCTGGACAGACTACAAAAACTTAAGGACAGATCCACTGAACTGCAAATAGATGAGCTTGTGGAGTTCCACAGGGATATTTCTTACAGGTACTGTATTCTGCATAGTACTTAAAAAAAATTCTCACCATGCATGTTCTTCTGTTGGTTAACTGGTAGGATCATTTGGTTAACAGCGACCTGGTACGACTTCTTGGGGGTGCCATTTCTGGGCTCCATTCGATGACAGATGAACATTTTGGAATAAGTGTTGTTGAGTATATGGCAGCTGGTGCTATTCCAATTGGTAAGTAATTGCCTGAGTTTCATATTCCTTCAATTGTTTGGATTAAATACTAAGGTAATGTGTAAATTTAAAGCTTTGTGCGAAATGCCACTGAAGGTGAGATTGGACATACATATTTTCGATTTTCTGATGGCACCAATTAAAAAGACTGGTGCATAAGTCATTTCTTTGATACATACTTTAATCTTGGAAACATAACACTTAGTGCTTTCCACATCTTTTGCAGCACATAAATCAGCAGGCCCAATGATGGACATTGTGCTAGATGAGGATGGGCATCAAACGGGATTTCTAGCCTCCGAGAAGGAAGAATACACTGAAGCAATTATCAAGGTCTTGAGGATGCGAGAGTCAGAGAGGCAAGAAATGGCAGCTGTGGCTAGGAAACGTGCACAAAGATTTTCAGATCAGAGATTCCATGAAGATTTCACTGAGGCTGTTCGCCATATTTTGTCAGCAAGGGAAGCCTGAGTCCTGACAAGCTGCCGTTTCCTCCTAACAATCTGAATTGTCTAACAAGTTTCACATGATACACGGAAAGACTGCAAGGTGCATTGAATTGGCATGGTTTTGTTTTGAGCTGCTCCCTTTTCCTAGACTGTCTGTGTATGTGCATCGTGTAACACTACTGTACAGAAATAGACCACAGAAAATTATATGTCAACAGCGCTTGGTGCTATATCACTAAATTTGATCAGCGATGTAGAATTCAGAATGGTGATCATGGTGCACGGTTTTGAATCTTTCTTGCGGTTGTTCTTTCAAATTTCAAGTTCATCTTCGTGAAATCGAATGCTTCTACCTGAACTTTGTGCTGAGCAAAAGCTTCTGTTTGAATTTGTGCCACTGATTGAGTGGACCCAAGTGCACCCGTGCATGGATTTTTATTGACTCGATTTGTCTTCCACTCTTTACTTTCCATGATGGAGATGCAAACATTTGATGAATTAAAATTTACTAATTCGTTTGATAAAACAAATGGGTGAGCACGTTATCACCAGGCCTTTTTGATCTTAGTGATCTGCCACTGCCATGCATGTAACAAAGTACAAACGAATACCACACACAATCTCTAAGCTGTTCGATCAACCATGTCATTCAGCAGATGGGAGCCAAGTCCAGGGAGCTCCACAGCAGCACGTCGCCGTCACCGTCGCTCGCCTCAGACGACGACGAGCTTGTCGCCTCCGGGGCGCCGCCGCCGCCGCCGGGTGAACACTCCTCACGAGACGGCTTCACATCCTCTGCTGTTTCCGTTGATGGTTCTTGCTCGCGCTGAACTGTCTGTCGCTGCTTCTTCCGGCACGCCTCCCTCAGCCCGGAGAGCTGATCACGCACGGCGTGGCCACCACCGGCGGCGGCGCCGAGGCGCATCCTGAGGCACTCCGAGACGCCGCTGAGCGCGTAGAGCGACGCCGAGATCTTCCTCTCGTAGTCCATCCTGCTCATCATCAGCTCGTGAACGGCCGTGGCCGGCTCGCCGCCGCCGGCCTCCACCGCGCCGCCGAGCTCTGCCGCCACCACCTCGAACGGCGAGCAGAGCCCGCCGCCCTCGCACCCCGCGGCCGGCGACGCGGCCTGCTGGTCCATGAACTGGAAGTCCAGCTCCTCCTCCTCCTCCTCTTCTTCTTCTTCCTCCTCGTCATCTATTTCTTGCGAGCTGTTCTCGTCGCTGCCGCAGTCGTAGCTCAAGAAGTCATCGACTTGGAAGGCGCACTCCTCGCCGCCGCCGCTGTACGGTTCGGCGCACAACGGCCCCTGCAGCAGCGCGGTGGCCTCCTGCTGCCTCGCCGGGGCGGCGTTGAGGACCTGCTGCTGGTCGTTGTTGCGGGCCCTGAGCCGCAGGAGCAGGAGGTTGGTGACCTTGGACGGAAGAGCCGGCGCCTGCGTTGGAGACACCGACGCCGCCGCCGGCGTCGGCGTCGGCGTCGGCGGAGGCGGCGCGGGATGCGCGGCGGCGGCTACTGCGACGGAGGAAGCCGGCGAGGGGCGCGGCCAGAAGTTGGTGCGCGTGTTGGCGCCGCGGAGGAGGCACGCGGCCTCGTCGTAGGCGCGAGCGGCCTCCTCCGCCGTGTCGAAGGTGCCGAGCCACACGCGGATCTTCTGGATGGTGTCCTTGATCTCCGCCACCCACCGCCCCGACGGCCGCTGCCGCACGCCCACGAACCGCTTCCTTCCCCGCTGCTGCTGCTGCTGCTGCGCCGCCGCCGCAGCAGCAGCCACCGCGGCGGCCATGCCACCACCGCCCGATGATGCCCATGCACACGCGTCTGTTGAAGCCAGCAGTGGTGGCGGCGAGTGGAGCACGTCGTCGTTGCCGTCGACATCCACGGCGGAGTCGTCGGAGGCCTTGCGTTTCCTCGCCATGGACATGGATGTCGTCCGATCGAGCTCACTCAGCTTGGTGGAGGGAGCGACGGAGATGATGAAGAAGCGCACTACTACAATATATATATAAGGGAGGAGAGGAGGGAGTGGAGTGGAGACAAGTGAAGAGGAGGTAAAGTTTTTTTTTTTTAATTTTGTAGATTGCATTAGCGTTCATGGCAGCTCATTTGCGCATTAATTATTTTTGTTTTGTGTATGTGTGTGTAAGCTATGTTGTTTTGTTGCTCTTTGTCTTTGTTGTTGATGATGGATTAGCATTGGGCAGCTTTGGTGCACAACATTTGGATTATGGAGGGAGAGACAAGGAGATCTAGTGAGAGGGATTGGATATTTTCATTTTTTTAATTTGTTGGTGCTCTTATTAATGATATCACTTTACTATATAGAAGTTATATTGCTAAGCTTAAGGAGGAGGGTTTGGTTGTGTTGGCCTAGTCATTGACGGATGGATATGACATGCACGAGACGGTAATGTTTGTTGTAGTAAAAGAGAATCATACCAATTCTATTATTATTGAGCAACATAACATATGTGATCACATAATTGAGGTCGGAAATTGTGATATTCATGTTGATGATAAAGAATTAAGGAATAAGGATAATCTATGTTCATGACATTTGGATCATTATTTTATAATATTTTACTGCTTTCTCTGTCCACAAAAGACTACATATATTGATATATATATAGGAGTTGTGTCGGTCAAACTAGTTTAAGTTTGAAACTATTAACATTTGTGTCTCCAATAAAATTTAGTATGAAAATATATTTTATAATTAATCTAATCGTATTTATTTTGTATTATGAATGCTAGTAGTTTTTTATATAACTTTAACAAAGTTTAAATAGTTTGACTCCTTGAAAAGTAAGAATTGCATTCTTTTATGGACGGAGGTAGTACTAGATACCATCTAATCAAAAAAATTCAATTAGAATGACCTATACGCTGAAGATTAAAAGTTTGCATGTGTCTTTGACCACTAATTTTTATTTAGAACATATTCTTAAATCCTTCATATTTATACAATTTTGAAAACATTACGAATATTTTGAAAATATTACACATGGATACAAGCTTATGTTTTGTCAAACAGTTTGAACTTAAGTATTTTGACATGGTGGATTTTCTACTATGTTAAGTTAAACCAGCTTAAGATTTAACAAAGTTTGTTGAAAAGAACAAGAATATTTATGACATCAGAGAGGCAAATAATGAAAATACACTCAGTAATGTATCTGGAGCTTATTTGGTATTGTAATATTTATGTTTTTTTAATAAACTTAGTCAAACTTAAACCCGTTTGACTTATTAAGACAACTAAAAATCCACTATGTTATTCGGGACAGAGGGAGTATGTTATATTACCTACACTACTGGAAAAATGGAATATCTGTGTTGGTGACGAGCTTTAAGGCTCACAAAACATATATGTTATGCTAGAAGATGACCGAGGAGAAGTCCACAAGTAACCACCCAGCCTGTTCTTGACAGGAATCATGTTATGGTCTTAATCAGATCTGAGGTGACATTTTTCAACGTACTAATTTGACGTTATTATTATTTTTAATTGCAGTACCAAGACGTCGGACAAAGAACCAGCTGAAAAGGTACTGAAAGGTACCCCTTCAGCTTATATATGCTTTTGCCTTTGACTTAGTCCTTGACATCCATATATCACCTTTTGGTGATTAGCTCATGTCTTACGTGCTAATGACAACTTTTAGGTACATGTAAATATGATCTATATTATAATTCCTGAATTGCGGGCTTGAAATGATCAAACACAACACGAAGTAGCTAGTATATTAGTTTAATTTGTTTGTAATAAAGCGATCTCCGATCGCCCAGATTAACTACTGTGGTGTGAACCCAAATGTGCGATGGTAACTAGTGCTCGAGGACATGAATTGCGACGAAACTAACAACGTCTAGGGTTGAAAACCATGAGCTCTGTTGCTTTCTTAATCCCGGGATTAAACCGGCGCTAATTAACTGTTGTTAGCTGTAACTGGTTTCATTCTCCTCCGTTTGTGTTTGTCATGCTTGATGATGACGGCGTACCCAATGCTCCTTTACACGTCCTGATGCTTTCAACTAAAGATTTTCTACTTATTAGTCTTTCTATTCTGTGGAAAGATATTGCAAATTGCAAACTGAAGTATCTCTTTGTGGCATATACCTCAATGTCTCTGTCACACGTACGCCTTGGGTTTGTGTATCTCAGCCATTTTGTGCATCTTGTTGTTGGCCTCACCCCTTATTTGAGTTAGACTAATTGCATATCAGCTGATAGAGTTTTTATCTATTATTAGCATAGTAATACTGAACTATACATCTATTACACTACTAAAAAAGTGGTACACCAAGAGACCTATGGCCACATACTGCTGCCTCTACAAAAAAAAAAAAGCCAACCACCTCTAGAAAATTATATTATCACAGTAGAAAAACTGATTGCACAAGGATCTACTAATTATTTGGAAAGAGAAGGTCTAGTTACAAAATTTTTTTCAGATTAAATTAAGGTGCCGTTTGAATCCCACGGGATTTTTTAAGAATCCGAATAAAAAGAATCACAACAATTTTATTGGATTTTGGGATTCTAATAATCTAAGTATGTGTTAAAATCCCTTTAGAATCTTAGACCGTTTAGATGGCATACTAGAATTCTGAAGGATCTTCTTTATCCGGATTCTCATAATCCCATGGGATTCAAACGCTCCCTAAATCACAAGCTATATATCCAAACTTTGTCTGAAGATAATCCCATCCTTTTTTCCAAACCACTTTGCCTAGCTTGCAACAAACCACATGGTGGTGTCACAAACCACTTTGCCTAGCTTGCTCAGTTAAAACGAATCTAAACAATGAAAAGCTTCACAATTTAAAAGGTTTACCTCACTTTCTAACTGCCCCACCTTTTTGGGTCATGGTCAAGTCTTCCCCGTGATTATAAGGTGTGAAAAGGTCAAGCTTGTATAACACTGCAGACTGATCTAAGGCCCCTGGATCTTGGCCAAGAATATATACAACGGAGAAAATGACTTGCAGCACCCAACATTCCCTTTAGGTATACGTCACATTGCCTTTTCATGCTTTTGTGACCAGGACCAAGAATGCGTCAGCAAATGCCTGCAACTTTTAACGAGTAAATGACAGCGACTTAGACCAAAGCAAGTAGTGATGAATTAACAGAGTATTAAAATTAAATGACATGATGGTCCATAGTTTACACAATTTGGCAGAAAAAAACATCATCACAGTATCACGATGCATTAGGATTTCTCGGTTCTACACTCTTCCCCTGGGAGAAAAAAAAAGGTTAAGATGTTAGGATCACTTGACAAGGAAGACAAATGGCACGAGTGTTGATATGGGACACATCTTACGTGAACATGGGTTTCCAATCTCCACTTGCAAGTAACATGAAATTAAAGCCAAATGGCGCATGAATGTAGCCAAGGATGAATAACACCACAATACCAACTTACCAAGTAACACGTCTCATTAAGATAGATTAACAGAACAATACCTTTGTATTAGCTCCAATTGGCAACCACTGTGTACATGGATCATGGAGCATACCTTTGAAAATGCTTTTGGCTCTCTAGCAGTCTTTACGTATCTCGTACTTTTCTACAGTTGATAGATCTCTAGTTTCCTTCTTGATGAATAAAACGTAATTTTAATATATTATCACCTGCTGTCACTCTCAGAGGATCGAGCTCTGCAAGCAAATCTTTGATGGATCACATTTAAAACCAGGTAAACAATACCGGTGGAAGACACTTTCAGAGTCAGTGTAACTGGCGCGTCAAATGGTATCAGCAGATATAAAACCAGGTAACAACACAACACAACAGGCTTCCACGTGATGATCGATTCCACACCATTTGAGATTTCGGAAAACAAAACTCTTTGACGTCGACAGCTATATGCTAGTGGCCCAAAATAATGGCAAGTAGAACACAAAGAAAACAAATAAATAGAGTAAACCAATTGCTCGTCATCACAGATGCTCCAAATGGCAAACAAGCTCATAGGATGCATAATGTGAAACCAAAGCAATGTTCACATGCATAGCAGTTAACTCCAGTTAAAAACGAAGGTAAATTAAAAATTTGAAGGTACAACCCATGAACCCAGAACACATGAAATTTACATTGCCAACACATCATGAAATGAGCAACGCATTATATACATCTCTGAGTAAGTGCACAACATATATCATTTACAAATATGTACAACAAATTCCCCCACCAGAAGGGTAAACATTGCACAACAGACAACAATAAAAACTATGTCTGTCACAAGTTCTACTTTTACAATGTAACATACAATTACACCTGTACTACTAGCATACCTAATCACCAAAAACCAAACCAAAATTCACACAACGGAGTCAGCTTCCATCTACAACTTATCTGGAGCTAGACAGAGGCCAAGAGCGGTGTAGTGCGTTCATCAGAGTTAGAAGCACGTTGGATAGGTTTCAGAGCTGGGTCACGGTAAGCTGTTACAAGATTACTGAAGAACTCTGCCATATCTGGTTTGCTCTGTTCTTCTCTATCTTTCTTTATCAAAGACTGCATATACAAAAAGCAAAAAATGAGGACATTTGCAACCAATAGGGACACAAGGACATTGTGAGAGATTGAGAGAATAGACATCAGTGTTAGTAACCCTCTATAAACGAACAGAAAATGGTACCTCAGTAGAGTATGCTTCAAAGATAGGTAAAAATCTGTTCCGGCAGAATTCATTGAACAGAAGGGTCAGCAGTGGAAGAGGAAGCAGCAAACTTGATGCAAGGGGAAGTTTCTTTAACCCAAATACTCCAATAGCAATTATATGCAGAACCACCAGGGAAAATATTGTTGTGTTGTGCACAACAGGCCAAAATTTTCCTCCAGTATCATACTTCGGCACATACACATTGATAAGCTGCATTTGTACCATTTGAAGTTACAGATTCTACATCATACAAAGTCAAATATGTGCAGAATGCAAAAATCTAGTCAAAGTAGCTGGCAAAACAAAGCTACACTGTTTCTAAAACAAATATACTGTTCTACTAGAACTGCTCGATCAACTACAAAGTGAAAAAGCATTTCCAACTTTGAATTGAAGAATACTGTATTTATCTGGTAAGAGAATATTCCACTGCTAGAGACCTAGAAAGCATGTGTTGCATTGGAGTTTTTAATAGGGGCGTGAACTGGTGACCGTAAGGGTCTCTAACTCTATCACCCCCTCTTTAGTTCAACAAGTGTAGTAGTTTCTCGATGTGAGCACTCATTAATGGACAAGCTAGTAATTATATGCCTTTACACCCATATTATCAGGATTTCATGAGTATTTTGTTTTATAATTAGTCCACTAATCATATATTAATTCAGAAGAATCAAATTCGGTATTCCTGGGCAAACTCAAGCAATTTCCAGTTCTTTTACAGAAGTATGAAGAGCTTTTTTTTTAGAACTGTGCCTTCCAAAATCTGAACACAGTTAGATATCATATATTCATATCACCGATCTTTCAAACTTCATGCAGATTGCGTGATAATATGTTTATAATTTACGAAAAGTTATGAAGAAACTGAGAAAATAAACTGCATTGTTCCCACCTGATTACGGAATATGAAGTAGCCAAGGCAGAAGTAGACCAATACAAATGGGAGGATAAGGGGTGCTACAATAAAATATGCAAGTCCAAGAAGCCCAAACAAGAGAATTCGTGGAATTTCACTATAATAAGGCATTGATGGAGCTTTGGAGTCATCCCGCTTGCAACACTTTGCACACTTTCCCCACAGGTGACGGAAAAGAGCAGCAATTTGAGTGAGTTCAGATGTTATGCTTGTCCACGATGTCACCACATATGCAATAAAGAAAGACGCCTACACAGGAAACACAAAGGCCACAACAGTTTAGCAATGCACAGTTCATATAGAGACCAATACCATACTCACAAACTAATAATAATTTTATTCAAGTATACTTCACATTTAAGGACTCACAATACAATTTCTACAGAGATACCATTTACACAGACTATGTTTAATCTTACATGCTGGCTCCTAAGTTCATCTTATAGGAAACACAGATCTATATCAATGAAAGTGTATCATGTCCAGATGAAAGGAAATGCCAATGCCATATAAGACATAAAAGGGAGAACATAAGTTCCAGAAGTAATTTGTGATAATTTTCTTAAATAAAAACAACAACAAAGCCTTTCAGTGCCAAGTAAGTTGGGGTAGGCTACAGTAGAAACCCAACATCTACCCGTGCTATATGGACTAAGTGTGTGATATATTGTGGTTCATTAAACAAAACAAGAAAAGCATTATCTACCTGTGCTGGTACAACAACTGCAAGTTTTGAAGGTAATTCCTTTGGATTAAGGAAAATCTCGAGTTGACTTAAGACTGAACCGACTGTACCAGTGAGAACATTGGCAAAGAACACAGTCCATATTGTAAACCGAAGCATCTTATTGCAAGCACTTCGCTCAATCCCACTAACAGAAACAAATCCTTGCATAGTCGAAAATAGCTTCATTATTGAGGGCACATAAGACGAAAGAAAATGAAGAATAACACTGGGAAGATATCCTGTAACCAGTTGACTCACAACTGCTCTGCAAGGACAAAACAAAATAATATTCATAGTGAGGCTACATATAGTGCACTAGAGCATTATAAATAACAAGAGACAGAATCTATGAAGGAACTGACATTTCCAGTATGTTCCTCAGAAAAGGCAACCACTGCTCTAGTTGTTCCAAATAGGTGAGTCCTTGAACAAATGCCACAACTATGAGAAAGACAAGTATCAGGAGAATTGAAGCTACAAATACTACAAACTTGGCAATCCATCTTTCCATGAAAGACGTAGAAAAGAAAGGCCAATAAACATCATCAGGATCAGGAGCTTGCTCAGTTTGCCACTCAGTTGGATTGTCTGACTGTCTAATGTAAACTGCATCTGCAGCACCATATCGAGATCTGAATGAAACAAAGGCAGCACGACTTTCCTGAAGAGAGATGAAATAATAACTAGTGATCAGAGAATAGAACAATTGTGCATGAATACCAGAGCCTCAGAAACAAAGATCAATTCAGGATAACAATAAGCACATCTAGTCGATTTTCACAATGCCAAATGAATGCTGAATCTGCACCTGTCTCCTAGTAGCATCTGACTGTTCCATTCTAACACTCTCTTCAAGGTCTTCCAACCTTTTCTGGTATTTTCCAACAAGATCATCTCTGCCAAATATTCCAAGAAATTTTCTTGGGGGGTCTCCAGTTGACCGTCGTACATATTTTAAGTTGGTAAGCTTTGTAAAAATACTCTCAGCATCATTCTGGACAGAAATGCAACCATCTTTGAAGTAAGTGAAACCAGATAGTAAATTCAGAAAATAGTAATGAACAAATTGTGAAGCAGACCTCAATGTACGAATGGAATGATTTAGAGTCTACCATGTAGAAAAGCAAACAAGTAGCAATCACATTTACAGAAGAATCCAGGATGAAGTTGTATTCCGTGAAATGAATGGAAAATTGAAGCAAAAATGATACACGAAACAAAGACAATGACTATAAACAAAATAAATTATGGAATGAACTATCTTCCCCCCACCGTCTTGGCATTCCTTAGACCAATGTGTATTTATATTACATATTTTTGAAAGACTGGATATAGAGAACACTTCTCCTACCTAACACAATTTTCGATAATACCATTTTTAGGGGAAAATACTGATATGGTACTTTAAAACAAAATCAGTACATGCATGCGTCGTCCAACATACTTGTCATAAGGGTGCTATGCACAGCAATATTGTTCTAAAAGCCCATGACAACTTTTGTCTTACTTATTTGAACCCTTTGTTTTTTGTCTATATGACGTTCTGACCAAAAAAAAGGTGTTCTTCCAGTACAAGTGTACAACCAGAAACATCAGGTATTCCTGAACAGAGAAAGGACTTAAATTGAACATGAAAAACGTCATAATGAAAACAATAGCATTTTGAACTATACTCTATACTCTATTGCAGTTGTTATATACAACAAAAGAAAATGATTGGTGAATGAATTCAGAAGTTAGAGACTGATCAAAACTGAAACAAAGTGAAAGTCTAGTACACTTGACAATAGTTTTTTACCTCATACAATAAATAGGAACAATCAGTAGAAAATGGACAAGGCGTCAATCAACAGACATTCCCCATATAGGTATTGAGAACCATGAGCGAAGTAAAAGATAGCAGACATATATTCAATAATCATAACGAAGCAATACAAAGTAGCAAAACGAATTAAACCCTACCAGAAGACGGCGAAGTTTGCCAGTTTGATGAACAACCGTGTGTGACAAGTACGTGGATGCATGATACTCTTTGAAAAACTTATCAACAGCATCACCCACTGAAACACCATCAGATAATGGAATTGCTCGAACAAGAACTGTGAAATGCTGAGGTAATGGCTTTGAGATCATAAAATACTCTAGCCTCTTGCCAGAGATATATTTGTACTCCTGCAAAATGACGACATGGGAAATGTTTACAAAGACATAAGAAACCAGTAAAGTATTAAAAATAATTTGACAGAAAAAATAGTTGATCAGGTTCAAATCCAAGACCCAATGAGTATGCATTTAATTAAAAGAGGACAATGAGCTGAGATGAACTCTAACAATACTCCAACATATACCCTACTGGCAAAAGGATGCCAAAAATGTCTAGCAAATACAGAAAGTAGGTGATCGAAGAAGCAAAAGAGTTGAATTACTCACATGATACAGTAGGTAGCATGTAATTCCAGTTATGATATACACAGCTGAAAAGTGGAGCCACAATCTGCCAACCACATTACCACAGGTAATCAGTTTATTTTATAGTCCTTGGCTTAAGGGCAAAACATAATTTGTAATACATATGTACATTTATACTTAGTCAAACAAATTTACCAAGATGGAGCATTAAACACTAAGCAGATGCTATGGACTGAACGGAATAATAGCATGCCACCAGATATCTCCAACAACTTTTTTTTTTTGGAATCGAATGTACATTCTTTGCCTATTCAAACCAACATATGGCTACATTGTCTCCATATATCTCATTAAACTAGCAATGTAACATAATTTATCATCAGATGAGACTCGATTATCAGCACTATACAACCAGTGGGGGGGGGGGGGGGGGGAAATAAACTTGTTATCAAATTGCTAACATTGTTTTTTCATTGAGGGGGGGTTAAAATCTGTCCTCAATCTGAATTCTGAACCAGCAATTAGTCTTTGCTAACCGCAAGCCTACACTTTAATTATACATTTATACTAGCCATTCAGCATGATGCAATTCATCCGATAGTTTAAATCGGATCATTCTTGTTAGCACCAGAGAAGCAGTACTCGTGCAAAAGTGAATGAAGTTGAGCAACCTAATAATAATCTTATAATTGAGCGCTCAACACTAGCATGAGGCAGCATTCCACCAAGCTAAAACACCACAGCATCTGAAGAAACATTCCAAGTCCTAACTCCTAGCATCAATCGGAGCACAAAAAACAAGCTCAGATACAGGTGTGAATGCCAGCTTAGCTAATAAATATTGGGTTGAAACAGTAACCAACGGGACAAAACCCCCCTCTTAAAACCCGCCAAATCTGCATCGGATTAAGCAAGAGGAATTCGGAGGCCCTCACTTGCTGGAGCCGTCCTGGACGTTGGAGACGCTGAATAGATCGATGGACTTGTTGGGCAGGTCGGTGAAGTCGATCTCCTGCAGCTGGTGATCGAGGAAGTTCACCGGCAGGAGCACCCCGACCCCGAGCACCGCGGCCGCCGCGAACACCCTGATGCTGCACCACCCGAAGTAGCACACACACGCGCAACTCCAATGAGCAAGGAAAGGAACCGTACCGGAGGGGGGGGTGGGGGGGAGGGGGGGGGAGAGAAGAAGAGCAGGCCTGGTTGGGGAGGCGGGGAGGGGAGGGGGCCGACCGACCTGAAGACGAAGATGCGGACGAAGACGACGCCGTCGAGCCCCGCGGCGGCGTGGACGTCGTCCTCGGAGCGTCGCCACGCCGCGGCGAGCCAGGGCTCGAGCGGCGCGTAGGGGCGGCGCGGGGCGTACACGTCGACGTACGGCGGCCTGCGGCGGAGCAGCGAGTAGGCCGCGGCGAGGAGCACGGTGAGGGCCAGGTTGAGCCCCACCGACGTGGCGAGCGCCGACAGGATCATCCCGGGCGGGCGGGCGCGGCGACGGCGGCAGACGAAACGGCTCCTCGAAAGCACTCTCCCCCGGCGAGCTGGGGCCCGCTGGTCAGCGGTGGAAGAGGCAAAGCGGGGGGTATCCCGCGGCGCACGGTTCGTGATTTTGGTGTGGAGTGAGAGAAGAAAGACAAGAGAACGAGACCGCGATCGCAAAGGTTGTTTGGACTTGTGGTTCGTAGGGCGTGGGCCCCGTACGTCAGTGAAGCACGTGGCAGGCGGGGCTGTGAGCCCAGCCTGTGACGTGGTGGTCGGCACGCGGGGTTTCTTTTTATCGCGAAGCGCTTACGTGTGCGGGTGTGGAACCCGTTTTATGTGACGTGTATAACGGCTATTCTTTCTCGTGTGCGTCTTGGCCTTGTTTAAATTAAAAAAATTTGAACTTTAATACTGTAACATTTTTATTTTTATTTAATAAAAATTATCCAATCATAGAATAATTAGAATTAAAAAATTCATCTGATGATTTACAAACAAACTGTGTAAGTTTTTATTTTTATCTATATTTAATACTTCATTTATACATGTGTCACGAGATTCGATGTAACTGAGAATTTTTAAAAAAAAAAATAGTTTTTAAGATGAACTCAACAAGGCCATGGTCAGACTTGGTATAGTGGCAAAATGTTTAAGGTAGTGGCGGCGCTGGCATCGGACGCCACGCCGGGCTGGTCGGCGAATTTTTTTAAAAATCCTTTATATTAAAAAAAATACTATAGTTTGCTAGAAAATATTCTTATGCATAATTTATAATATGAGAATTACTTAGGATCTGAAAATCTTTTGACTTCACTACCATTTCAATCGTTTTCTTCTAAATTTATGGCTACAGTAATTTGAGAACGAGAAAACAACAAATTATGGCTACAGTAATTTGAGAACGAGAAAACAACAAATTATGGCTACAGTAATTTGAAAGCGATAAAAACAAGGATCGATAATTAGCTACGGACTTATACCATTGAAAATGCATATATAGTTAAAAAAATAGATGTAAAGCCACTATTTCCAACAAGAGGGGGGGGGGCATTTGCACATCTTAACAACTACTCTCTAAAAATCATTTCAAGAATTTTGGAAAGTCAAAGTATAATTATAGAAAAAATACAAAAACTTATGACATTAAATGTATATACTATGAAAATATAATTAATGAAGAATCTAGTGATACTTGGTTGATATCATAATGTTATTATCTTATCCTATAAATTTGGTCAAACTTGATATGTTTTGACTCTCAAAGATTCTTGGCATGACTTATAATTTGAGATGGAGGAAGTACCTAGCTTCGATCTAGACTTATAAGGTTATATAAGAGCATCTCCAAAAGTCTTTGTAAATCTCACTCTCTAAATCATCATTTAGAGAACTATTTCCATAAAAGTCACTTTCTATATTTCTTCACTCTCTAACAACTTTTCTATTTCTCGTGCGCACTCTAGAGAGCCATTCTTGTCTTCTATTTTTGGCTAGTAAAAAATCCGAAATAAAAATTGCTATATTTGTATAACCATTTAGACAAACTGTTGGAGTGTATTTTTTCATCAAAATCTCTATTTCTAATATTTAGATAGGATTTAGAGAGTCTTTTGGAGTTGCTCCTACTCTTATTCCTAAAATAAGTACAAAGCAATATATCGACAACTATAATATTAATAAATTAGCCTCTTTGAGTGAGAATACAAGTTTGGTAACTTCATTTGGACCCGAAACCTGAATCAAAACTTTTTTTTTAACAAAGAAAAGTTAAAGACAACATCGTTTATCGTGCTGTTGCGCTTCCAATCAATTAGAGAAACTCATGTTAAACTGTACTCTTATTATAAATTATTATTGTGTAGAGAGGTGGATCTAGGCCTAATGACTATCTTTTGTTTAGATCTTTGGAATTAAATTCATTCTAATAATTATAATTTAGGCATAGATTAATTAAGCTAATATAACTATATATGAAATATATTTGTAGGGATAGAGGGACATACTTGGACATATTTATATGTTGCATATCTATTGTAGGGAAGTGAGTTGAGAGTACTATAAGATGAAAAATTGAATTATAGCAAAATGATCTATATAATTCATTTCCATCTCTCACCCTATAAAATTTAAGATGGACTTATTTATGAGCTTAAAAAAATTATGGAATATCAAATTCTAAACCAAATAGCCTAATACATTGTATACATTTTAATTCCTCCAAAATAAAAGGATCTAAATAGCAGACATTTTGGGGCAAAAAAAATAGGCCCAGTAACTAAACAAGGGCTCGAAGCCTCGACTAGTCGACTCACTAGTTCTCGCTTTGACGGTTGACGCTCGGCACGGCTCAGGTCACAGCTGCACAGGCACAGAGGACAGCGACCGCATCCCTCAGGTTCTCTAATCCAATTTTCAGATCCAAAGTCCTTACATTTATAGTTCAAATATGAAAACTTGTATCTATTTAATTAGATTGAAAATTAAAAGTACATTCTTTAATATAATTTTTACATATGGTTCACAATGAAGAGAACCAAAACTTTACAACCTTTTTTTTTTCCTTGTGTTGATATCACACAACTAGATATTTTTTTCTTTATCTTACCTGTATTTTTCAATGTGTGGTATTAGTGAGTTGTAAGAAAAAATATCCTGGAGAAAGAGAAAACGATGGACAACGAAGGAGAAAGAAAGAGGGAAATATGCCATGGGCCTTTTTTTATTCATATTCCTGCTTTTGGAAAAGCTGCAAAAATAATTAAGCATACAATTAGAGTTTATTTATAAATAGGAAGTTGATCACTACTAGGTGGCTGGCAAAAATTTAACCACAATTCTTAACACAACAAGCGTGTCATATCAAGCCAACTAACAAACAAAGGGAAGCTTTATTACAGAACATTTGGAAGACCGAGCTAAGCAGAATTATCTGCAATGTAATGCCATTTTCCCAACCATTATTCTCTAAACATACATATCATTAACAGTTCCAGCAAAATAGACCTTTCAAATAGCAGACCAACAGAATGGCGTCACTAAACTGAAAGCTACTACCTCTCTAGTTGTGTGAAGTTCAGGTACCACCATTCACGTGACATTTCAGAGGCACCAATGTTACTGTAACAGAAAGAGTTTGTGCCAATGTTCTGTAACAGGAGGGTTTGCACCGAGGTCAACAATCTAATCTGTGTACTTCATGTCAGACACCCTGAAGCCAGGCATCTCAAACGAAGTGGCGAACTTCTCGACCTCCGCCCTCAGGTTCTCTATGTCCTTGTTTCCCACCAAGCCCTTTTTGAAGTCCCTGAGAAGCTTGCCATGCTCCTCCTGGATGCTCAAGCAGATGGTCACGGCTTGGTGAAGGTACTCAGCAATCTGCACAAAGTCCTTCTCAACCAAACCCCTTGAGGTCATAGCAGGTGTACCTGGGAATAGTTTTCAGAAACGATGTAAAGTCGTTGGTTTGCTGTTGGAACATCAATAGATCAGTGCAAAGTCCAGGGATTAGCAGAAAAAAACTGCCCTACACTAAATTATCATGATCCTGACTTGGAAAATATACTCTCTAAACAGTAGTAACCCCAAATCTACTTTACAAAAAGCCATTCATGATTACTTCAGCGTGTTCAATTTCTATCTTTCTGGACAGCTCAAGTAAAGAACAGCCTAATCTTCTGGTTGTCAAACATGAATGAAGTTCTTACCCTTGAAGACAACATGACAAGCATGAAGATACTGACAACCAGCGAAATCAGTACAATTCACAGTGGTGCATTTGTCCTAGTGATCACATGATGCTTGAGCAGCAACAAACTAGTAACAAACCTTAAACTTTCTCTGGGTGAAAAGAGAATGTGGGCCCTCCAAATGCATGGTTAGTTTTGACCGCTACTATTATTGCCCTTCATGGTTAAATAGAACAAAACTACTGATAGTTTTACTTCAAGTCATGACAAGTTTTAGAGGTTTTTATTAAGATTTAAAGTGTCGTGTGCTTAAACTGGAAGATTAATCAGTCCAATAGAAAAAAGTTAGGAATTAAATTATTGTATGTAGACCAAGAGAATCTAAAATCACTCATTTTAGACTTAAAAGAGGTCCATAATAACAGGAATCATCACTGAAGGGAAGCAGATGCAGATACCCTACAAGATTTTATATAACATATACAACACTATTTTATTTGTTGGCTCATCTCACACCGTGCTGTACTCCAGTATACCACAGTATATGACACGTAAAACAAGATTAAATTAATTGACCCATAACCTCTTTCCTTCTCATTGACCCCTAACAGTAACAGAGTAAAAAAACATGAGATAAAAAAAAGAGCAACAGAATCCTATTCATGCATTATACATCAGTACATCACGATGAATCTGTTGCTAAGAAAGAGATACTAACCGATGCGAACACCGCCAGGTGTCATTGCACTGCTGTCACCAAAGACAGCATTTTTGTTCAGTGTAATGTTGCATAGGTCACATAGCATCTCAACTTTATTACCTGCAATGTCGATAAACCAACTTTATAGCAAGTTTGTACAGCCTGCTAAGGGAAAGTGAAAACATGCCATTGAATCCTGTTATGCTCTTTTTCGCCAAAAAGAAGAAGAACCCTGCTATGCATACCAGTCAAGCCAAGAGGACGGAGATCCCAGAGAACAAGGTGGTTCTCTGTTCCATCAGTAACCAACTTGTAGCCCTTGCTCATCAAATGGTTACCAAGGGCAACTGTGTTTGCCTTGACCTGCTGGATATAGGCCTTGAATCCAGGTGACATGGCCTGTTTCAAGGCTACAGCTAGAGCAGCAATCTGGTGATTGTGAGGGCCCCCCTGGAGTGATGGGAATACAGCAAAGTTGATCTTGTCCTCATAGTCATACAGAGCACCCTCAGGCTGGCCCTTTTTCGGAGGCTTTGGGCCCTTCCTGTAGAAAATCATACCAGACCTTGGTCCTCTAAGACTCTTGTGGGTCGTAGTGGTAACCACATCGGAGTACTCAAAAGGATTCAAAGCCTCCTACAGAAGAGTGAAGGAATTAACATGGATGCTAAAGTAAAAGAAGATACAGAATATGGGAGTTCTGTGGGAACTATAAAGTTAACTTGAAAATTTTAAATTTCTGCATCCATAACTACCCTGGTCCAATAATAGCATCATGTCATCACTTTGTTTGGATTACATGCATTTGGTGCTCCATTTGTATGTTCATTAACTAATGATACAATACAATTACACTCTACAAAATACTCTACATCAATGTCTGTGAGAGGTTTTGAGATAATTGGACTTCAGAATAGTCAAAAATTTGACAAACATGGTCACGCCAACTCAACCCAAACCAACCCAAACAGTTCTGCTTTCTTTCATGGAGGTATGCTTGTTCCATAGGGAAAACTGTCATTTTCCCCCTTCTGCTCCAACGAAACCTTTTTATGTGTGTGCGAACTCTATCTGGCTAAATGAGTGACACCAGCTGATCTGCTGATGGCACGCAATCAGGATGATCCCTTCCCTCTCACTTACCATGAGACTTGCCTTACACAAAAGACTTCTGTATCAATTACACAAGGTAGTTGCAATTTACAATAGAAAGCAAACGTTTATATATTCATAAACAATCGGCAACTGAAACCCATATAACTGAAATGCGCACGAGGAACAGGACAATTTGTTACCTGCGCAGCGACAAGACCACTGATATGAGCCATGTCACAGAGCAACATGGCCCCGCACTTGTCTGCGATGGCCCTGAGCCTTGCATAATCCCACTCCCGAGGGTACGCACTACCACCACAGATGATAAGCTTTGGGCGGAAATCCATGGCCTTCTCCTCCAGCTTGTCGTAGTCGACATACCCAGTGTCGGAGCTGACCTTATACGGCAGGCTCTGGAAGTAGATGGAGGTCGCCGAAATCTTCTTGCCGCCCGCCGTGTAGTACCCGTGGGTGAGGTGTCCCCCGGAGGGCAGGTCGAGCCCCATGATCCTGTCGTGCGGCTGGAGCAGCCCCGTGTACGCCGCGAAGTTGGCGGGGGACCCCGAGTAAGGCTGCACGTTGACGCCCCACCGTTCCGGGTCCAGGCGGAACGCGGCGAGCGCGCGCGCCCGGCAGAGCTCCTCCACCTCGTCGATGACCTCGTTCCCGCCGTAGTAGCGCGCACCCGGCATGCCCTCCGAGTACTTGTTTGTGAGCGGGGAACCCAGCGCCTCCATGACGGCGAGCGAGGTGAAATTCTCCGACGCGATGAGCTCGATGCCCGAACGCTGCCGCCGCTTCTCGCGCTCGATTAGGTCGTACACCTCCGGGTCCACCTCGCTCAGCGGCCTCAGCCCCCAGTCCTCCACGGCGTCCATAGCGTCGGCCGCGGCCGCGGGGGCGGCGGTGGTGGATACCGCGGCGGCGGGGGCGGGGGCGGAGGAGAGGAGCGCGGGCCGGGGGGCGGCGCGGAGGAGCGGGGCGTGGAGAAGGGAGCAAGAGGGCCTAGCGTAGGCATGCTTGATGAGAGCCGCCCTGGAGAAGGTGGTGGCGGAGGTTGCGGCGGCGGCGGCGGGGCTGGTGAGGTGGTGCGTTGAGGCCATTGCGGAAACTGCACGCGCGCGAGGTGTTCGGTGGATTGCCTTGCCGCCACGGATGGCGGCGGCGGCGCTACGGAGCAGAGGAGGTGAAGGTGACGGCTGTGGGGTAATGGGCTGGGCTGGGCTGGGCTGGGCCGCGGCCAGGAGGGGGCGAGCCGCTTTTTAAGGGCTGCTGTCGTGGACACTCGGGCGCCGCTAGCTTTTCAGACCCGTTGATTCCGCGGGCAAAAAAGAATGAGGAACTTGTGCGATTATTATCATGACGATTTGCGGCTTAAAAATGTATTCAATTAACCAAATCATCATTTTAAAATCAATGTTACTATTGTCAAACGTGCTAGTAATACCTAATTGTGTGTGAGAGAGAGAAATCGTGTGTTTATATAGAAGTTTTTTTTTATAATATATAGGAGTTGAAAAAGGTAGCGTGTCTCGCCGACGTAGAGGAAACCGAGAAACCCTGCTTTTTCTTATCTCGATGGAACCTATTCCTCTCCTTTCTTTTTCTCCCTTGTGGGCTTCCAGGTGAGCATTTTGCCACTTGACTGAAGGTGCGGGTCCTGGTTTTTGTTTAGTTCCTAAAAAAATTTACAAAATTTTTCAGATTTCTCATCACATCGAATCTGCAGCATATGCATGAAGTATTAAATATAGATAAAAAACTAACTAATTGTACAGTTTACATATAATTTGCAAGACGAATCTTTGAGCCTAGTTAGTCCATGATTGGACAATATTTATCAAATACAAACAAAAATGTTACAATGTTTATTTTACAAAAAAAATCCATTCAATGAATCGCCACAAGTCCCCTAGATTTGAGCAACTATATATCTTGCCTGGCCTGTCTTTAGCCTTTTACTAACCAGGACTCTATTTTACTTGTGCATAGATTAATTGTTAGAGCAACACCAAGAGATTATCAAAATCCTTCCGACTTGTTAGGAATAAATATTTTTTATGGAAAAACATCCCTCAACAACTTCTTTAATTAGTTATGTAGATATTTTTTTTTTGAGAATCAACGGGGGGGGAGGCGATCCCCACCTGTAAAATAATTTTATTTTAGCCCAAAACGGCTCGTAGGTTTTGATGATTACAGTGCACAGGCCACCACCAACAACATTAAGCCTGGGCATTCGGGTTACCCGATTTTTTCGGGTTGGGTAATTCGGGTAATAAAAATTGTTACCCGATATTAGTTCCGAAAAAACACTACCCGCAATTTCGGGTACCCGCTAATTCGGGTTCGGGTATTCCCGATTTACCCGAATTTTCAAAAAACAACACACTATACAAAATTTCAATAGCAATTTATATAATTTCAGTAGCAATTTGTATAGAATTTCAATAGCATTTTGTAGAGAATAATATGTTACTATCACTTGTTCAAACAAAGAGAATTATGTTTTAATAAATTGATAAGTTCTAATATTTAACTATCAACACATGATAAATACAAAGATATAGACAAATATTCGGGTAATTCGGGTACCGGGGGATATTACCCGAATTACCCAAACTAATTTCGGGTAATCAAAATCGCTATCCGAATTTAGGATCAGGTACCTCGGGTTCGGATCCGGGTAATTCGGGTACGGGTAATGGGTATCGGGTAATTTGCCCAGGCCTAAACAACATGATGTTGTTGATGCACATACATACATATATATACCCACACACAGCACAACAACATCTAGAGTTCATGGCCCCTATTCCGAATTTCTCGCTAGCCAAATATAGATAGCGAGAATGACTCTCTAGATGTGCACAAGATATAGAAAAATTGTTGGAGATTCAAAAGATATAGAAAATAATTTTTATGTAAATGATTCTCCAAATGATAATTTAAAGAGTGAGTTTTTAGAAAGATTCATAGAGATGCTCTTAGTGTGAAGTTTATTAGCCTACTACTACCGATATACCTACTTAGATTATTTGGTCTAAAGTTTAGTGGCTGAAGTTGATGACTAAAACTTTAGACCACTTTAACTCACTTGTGTGGTCTAAAATTTATATAATATAGTCTAAACTTCATAAAACACTTTAGACTTTCTTTTTCAAGCATCAAGGGTTAAAATAGTATAAAGTTATTTCTTCGTTTTATTATATTTGTTCGATTATGGTTCTAGTGCATTTATACATACTCTAGATCGAGGTGGCGTGCAGCCAAAAGGAAATCAGAGATTGGGTTGGGTTCAACAAGTTGCTGCTCTTGCGTGCTATAACATAGTTGTTATATTCCCCCTCCAACACCTACTACATTCATGACTAATAGTGTCGTGCCATGCCATATTAGGCTTGAGCTGCCCATTTGGCCATCTATATTCTCATCTGCTCGCTCAGCCATCTCCACCACACTCCCATCTCCGGCTTCTTTATCAACCACCCTTTGATTCCTAGTTTGCTAGCTCAGCCTCCCCTCTAATCTATGCATCTCCATATGCACTTTGCATCTTCACTATCCACCTCCTCAATTTAGCTACTCTGCGCGGCGCCGCCGCCTCTCTATGGTCTCTCTCCCTCACCCTGCCCCACAGGTGTGACCATGGCGAGGAGGGAATTCGTGATTGAATTTTTGGCAATTTGATATATATTTGTTGTATTTAATTGATTTGTGCTGATAGAAGATCTAAACTTGTGATTTTTGTCCTTTTTTCCCAAGATGTGATATTGGGCTAGCATGGACCATTAGGGACATCAAGGCTTATCCATCCGGCACGACACGGTAAATTCCATTTAGTATCATGCCTAGGCTTTAGATTGAGACCATGAGCACCATGACCACAGACCCGGGCCTAAATGAGTAATACTTAAATGGCCCTATGCGTAAATGGGCCTTTGTCATGCTCGACCAGTGCTGTCCATTTCAAAACACACGCATGTTTAAAAAAAATCTATACAACACACATTTTCATAAGAAAGCAACAGTTAAATCCAACGTGGGGAAGATATCAGTAACTAGTGGCATTACATGCATGAAACAGTTTTGTGGAGTTACATGGAACACAGAAGCAGCCTTATTGTGGTCCAGCACACGGTACGTACAACCAGCAAACTGATGGCATGGCCGTATGGCACGACTCATCATATACAAATACAATAGCTTCGGGGAGTTCACACGACGTCGTAAAACACCGGCGGGTACTCAGGCTCCAAAGTGACGAACAGGTTGACTCTGCTCTCCTTGTCTTTACCATGCGGCCGACAACCGTAAGAGTGTACAACTTACAATAGCTTCATGAGCTATTGTGAGTTATTTTTATGCCAAACACTTATTTCTAAAACCGTTTCATAGGTGAAGCTGATTTTTTTCTCCTCTCATAAAGATATTAGTTGGGATGAAGCTTCCTCATTTCTCTCTTTTATTTATGCATGAAGTAGTTGGTGAGGCTATTTTACCAAACACTTTTTCCAAACAACTCAGCTTCATCTAGAAGTTTGCTCATGAAACTATTTTCTAAAAAAACAACTTTAGTATTGAAGTTGAATTGTGCTAAACAAGGCCTAAGACCATGCCGCTGAAGGCGTTCAACACCGGCGGCATCACGAGCTTGGGCATATGCCCCAGCCGAAGTCATCATACAACGGCATCCCCAGCCAACTAACCATAACCACCCTCGATTTCGTTGGCGCCGCCGCTACCCCCATGGCCAACTTCACCTTTGGGCGCCTCCTAGTGGTGGATCTAGGATTTCAATCATGAGATACCGACTTAAAGTGGCGCAATTCACTAATGATACAATATGATAACCTAAGTGATACAATTTCCTAAGAGCAACTCCAAGAGACTCTCTTTATATCCTTCCTAGAATTAATTTATTGAGTAATTTAGAGATGATTTGTTCCAAAAAATTGTTTGGTTATTATCACACAAAAACAAGATTCAAACTTCACAAATTAAAACTATAATAATGGTTTGTAAGGAAAAAGAGTCAACTTTCCAAAAAAAATCTGATATAATTTGTTGTAATATTTATCTTATACTTATGTTATGTGGATATGTTCATTCTGGTTTCTAGAAGAAAGAGCTATAGTATAAGACTGCAGGTTATTATCCCTCTCGGCTGAGTAATTGAGCTCAAGAGATTGCTAATTGATTAAGTGTTCTAGATAATCATACAATATATATAGGAATATGTGTACTTATAGTGTTTCTACAAAAAAATTTACATTGGGGGTATAACTATACCCCCATGCATCTGTACTACATCCGGCACTGGCACCTCCGCCGCCTCATGGCAGTCCATCACGGCGCGTGCGTATGCGTCGTTTACGCTATTCACCGCGTACCTAACCATCCCCACCACGAACCCGAGGGAGCCGTCAACGACGACGTCCTTGACCTGGGCCATGGTGATCACTTGCAGCATGGTGTTGCCGAAGCTGTGCAGGAGCGGCGGGCGCAACCACCGGTGCACATTCACCGGTGAGAAGACGGGCCAAAAAAATGGATATCTGAACTGAAAAAGAAAATCAGAAAATATAAGTGACCGAAAAGGACTCGGCTATGAAACCGCTTCTTTCTAAGAGCAACTCCAGCTCAGCATGCAAATTGTGTTTTTACTTTTCCATTTGCATGCTGGCCTGTAAAAAATAAAGACCTAAAATCCATTACAACTCTAGCCCAACACCCTATTCTTCTGTTGAGATTCGTTCATTCCGAGTGACCGTTTTTGTCCTTTGGTTACTTCCTCGCGATTGGGCCTTTTTGTTTGTGTATTAGGCCTATTTCAGTTTTGCTTTTCGTATGATACTCGGCTGACTTCGGTCATAAGTGCGATCATTATTTACGGGAGTGACTACACATCTTTCGGTTGATTTTGTTTCAGTCCATCAACAATCAGATTGTAGTCCAATCATTACATGACACATTTTTTTTTAGATAAAGAATATAAAATCCGGCTTCATCTATCCAATGATAGAATCAGGCCAATTATTACAATGTCTAGCAAAAGGGCAAAGTTTGCTGTACCCACGTACAGCCACACACACGGCTACTAGAACAAAAAGTTATTTTTCTAAACAAAACCAACATGTCTTTGCGAGAGCCATCCGTTGGAACCGAAGAAATCTAAAGCTGACGTCTCCAGATGCTTAGCTGCAGAAACTAGTTGATCCTTAAGATCATCATGTCGTTGCAGACTTGCCCATTGACGTAGCCAGTGGGTCCCTCTGAAAAGTACCTGCAAAAGAGATTTTTGTTTGCGTTTATCAAAAACTTTTTCATTCCTTGTTAGCCAAATTGCCCATAATAAAGCAGAAGCTGCTGTTAATAACAATGTATTATACTTTTTGTTGCCCACCTTGGACCAATTTTGAAAGAGATCATCTATAGTTGTAGGTGGTAAAATTCCAAAAAGTAAATGAATCGAGCGCCACAAAAACTTGGCATAAAAGCACTCAAAGAATAGGTGTTGAATTGACTCTGTTAAGTGACAGAAACAACATAACTTGTCTCCATGCCAATTCCTACGAGCTAGGTTGTCTTTCGTAAGAGTGACACCCCTCTTCAAATACCACAAAAATATTTTTATTTTCATCGGTAGCTTTGTTTGCCAAATATCTTGTGACACTTTGACCCCATTGTTAATTAAAGCAGCATACATAAATCTTACTGTGAACGTTCCAGAAGCCATTAAACCCCAAATAAAAGCATCTCGTTCCTCAACTAAGTTAACTTGTTGCAAAGAAGCGACAATACGCTGCCAATTGGCTAGGTTTGTACCCACTAAATTCCTTCGAAAAGTGACATTTAGTATGGGAGAACTCATAACCGACGCAATAGAGTCTTGCTTCCTTCTTACAATATTAAACAAAGAAGGAAACTTGTCTTTAAGTGGTCTATTACCCAGCCAAGTGTCAAACCAAAATCTAGTCTGAGAACCATCTTTGACCTTAAAATGTCCCAACCCTAAAAAGATATCCTTGACATTCATAAGACTTTTCCAGAAGTGTGAGTCACCAGGCTTTTTCTCACAACTACCTAAGGTTTTATTTTTAATATATTTATTTCTTAGTAATTCTTGCCACATACCATCCTCGTTTAGTAATTTGAACAACCATTTGCTAAGCAAACACTGATTCTGAATTTGCAAATTCTGAATCCCCAATCCACCTTGGTCCCTAGGTTGGCACATAATTTCCCACTTAACTAACCTATACTTCTTTTTATGCTGATCATTTTGCCAATAAAAACGGGACCTAAAATAATCCAGTTTTTCCAAAACTCCACGTGGCAATTCAAAGAAAGACATCATAAACATAGGTAGGCTGGAAAGTACTGAATTTATTAGTACTAACCGGCCACCAGATGTTAACATCTTTCCTTTCCAGCCACTTAACCTTTTCTCAATCCGTTCCTCAATGGCCTTCCAGTCTCTGTTAAAGAGCTTCCTAAAATGCATAGGAATACCTAGGTAACGAAAAGGGTATTTGCCCACCACACATCCAAAAAGTTGCGAATAAAACTCTTCGTGATCTTTAGCTTGGCCAAAGCAAAAAATTTCGCTTTTGTGAAAATTTATTTTTAAGCCTGATAGTTGCTCGAAAGTGCATAGCAATAGCTTCATATTGACAGCTTTCTCAACATCATGACTCATAAAGATCACCGTGTCATCCGCATACTGGAGGGTGGACAAACCATCTTGGATGAGATGAGGTATAACCCCTTCGACCTGTCCTACATCCTTTGCTCTGGCAATTAATATGGCCAACATGTCCACCACTATATTAAAAAGTATTGGAGACATGGGGTCACCTTGCCTTAAGCCTTTTTTTGTCTGGAAGTAAGGCCCTAATTGGTCATTGACTTTAATCTTAACATTACCGCCTTGTGTGGAATGCTTTATCCATTCACACCACTGTTGTGAAAAGCCTTTCATTCTTAATGTCAGTTGTAAAAAACTCCAATTGACTTTATCATAAGCTTTCTCGAAGTCTATTTTGAAAATCACCCCATTTTGTTTTTTGTATGAAGTTCATGAATAGTTTCATGTAAAATAACAGCTCCCTCCATAATATTTCTACCTGGTAAGAATGCTGACTGAGTCGGCCTTATCAGTCTCTGGGCGATGGAGGACAACCTATTTGTTGCCACTTTAGTAAAGATCTTAAAAGAGACGTTCAACAAACAGATCGGTCTATATTGTTGAATCATTCTTGCTTCAGACTTTTTAGGCAACAATATTATCGTTCCAAAATTTAGACGATTTAGAGGAAATGTTCCCTGATAAAAATCTGTGAACATAGCCATCAAATCATCTTTAACCAGACCCCAGAAAACTTGATAAAATTCCGGAGGAAAACCATCTGGGCCAGGAGCCTTGTTGTGTTCCATTTGGAAAATCGCCACTCTAACTTCCTCTTCAGTGAAAGGCGCAGTTAAAAACTCATTCTCCAAGTCCGACACTTGAGGTATGTCCTCTATCTGTGATTCATCTAATGAAATTAGTGTAACCTCAGATGGACCAAATAGGTTTTTATAATAACTGGTAATATGCTGCTTAAGTTGAGCATCACCAGTTATAATATTATCTCCATCCTCGAGTTGAAAAATACGAGTTTTCCTGTGCCTACCATTGGCTAACAAGTGATAGTACTTTGTATTGGCATCACCTTCTAAAAGGTGTTTCACCTTAGCCCTCTGGTACCACTTGAGTTCCTCTTCTCTTAAGAGCTCCGCCAGCCGTTCATTTAACACATGCTTTAAATCCCTCTCAAATTCACTTAACAAAGTAAACTCTGCCTTTTTATCTAGTTCCTCTAATTTATTTAAGAGAGCAGTTTTTTCTTTCTTATAGTGCCCACTCACATGCTTTGCCCAGCCTCTAAGATGCTGTCTCAATCTTCTGATTTTCGCTTGCCACCTCTCTATGGGTGATCCTAAAACTATAGTGCTTTGCCAGACCTGTGACACCATTTCACAAAATCCATCTCTCAACAACCATCCTAATTCAAACTTGAATTGAGGTTGGTAAGTTGGCGATGGGTCATTTGTAGAAAAAAGCAAAGGTGTATGGTCCGAAATTTCTCTATTGAGGGCATGCACCGAGGTGTGAGTAAACTGTGTCTCAAACTCTGTACAAACTAATACCCTATCTAATTTCTCAAAAGTCTGATTTGGCATGTTATTAGCCCAAGTAAATTTTCTTCCTGACAGCTCTATTTCTCTTAGGTTGAGACTGTCGATTACTGCATTGAACATAAAAGGCCATCTGTCACAATAATTATCGTTATTTTTCTCAATGGGGTTACGAATAATATTAAAGTCACCGCCTATAACGATAGGTAAGGTGTCCTTTGAACATACTCGCACCAATTCAGACAAGAAGTTAGCTTTATTTTCGGTTTGTGCAGGGCCATAAACAGATATTAAATTAAATTTAAAATCAAGCTCTTTGTGCCTTAGCTTGAAACGAATAAAGAACTCACCCTCTTCAATCTCCCCTATGTCGAATATCAACAAGTGGATGCCTAATATCATACCACCAGACCTCCCACGTGGTGCAGAGCAGTGCCATAAAAATTCTCTACCAGCAATGAAATCTAGGCTCTTTTCCTTTGTTAGATCCGATAAAAATCTATACTTCTTACTATCCGCAAAACCATTACAGTTCCAAAAAATCCCTTTCATTTTATACTTGAATTAATTTTTTTATTTTTATTTTATTTCGTCGTCGGCTATTTGTTTTCTGTGATACAGAGGATTGTAAAATCAAAGGATCACATCCCCCATCACATAGCCCTTCTGAAATATCAGTACAAATAAAATTTAAAGCTTCAAGATCTAAAATATCCTCAGTTGAACAACCTGTTGAATCATCTTCTGCTAACACACAGTTCTCATCTCTTAGTCCAGCAACTTCTAACATTCTTTTATGTTCTAAGTCTTTAAGCCGTTTTAAAGAACTTAACACATCCTGATCATTACTACCTAACACGACCCCTAAAGAACTTGACGAACATAAAATAGAAGAGTCATCACGAGAGACAAAAGACAAGGTTTGTTGCGTGTTACCTTTTCCTATTGATGAATCCAAATTTTTCTTTGCCTTCAGCTTTGCCGCCTTCTCTGTGGAATCCATGTCCACAGTAGCAGCGTTCCTCTTGCTGGATCTCTCTGGAGAAGACGTCTCACTGCTGAATTTTTTTATGATTGTCCCAGAGTCATTCTGTGGAGGCAACAATGTAGTTGTCCAAGTCCCATCATCTATTGAGCACCCTCCGATATGTGTCAGCACCGGCTTAGGTTTTTTCAAAGAATTAGCAGAAGGGTCCCCGCTTCCCTGCAGCTGAGACACTCCCTGAGGAGCGCCATGCTGGGTTGCTGAAGGTGGAACCGCACCGCTTCCATTCCCAGGCACATGGGATTCTAGGGATTTACCATCCACGTCCATATTTTCAGTAGAGGTGCCTCCATTAGGCTTTTCTCCTTTGTTTGGGTCTTCAGATTTAGGATCATCCTCATTGATAGAATCCATATCAACTAGATGTGGTTCACCAGTGAGAGATTCCTCAATTGCAAACTGTAGCTCATAAATAAAATCCCCAATAACCACGTAGCATTCACCTTTGGATTTTCAGCTGGTATGAAATAAAAACCAAGACCCTCCACTGCATATCCACAAGGAGCAGCTGTTGCATTTGTTTTTTTATTATACGGGCATAACTTAGTTTTATGATCTCCATAGCATAGCTCACAGCAAAGCACAATATTACATTCATGGATGGTGTGACCCTTAGTGCGACACCTCCAGCAATATGGTTTGCCTTTACCTTTCTGTGCCCCTTTGGCAGATGACTCTGGGACAACCAAATTCATACCTTGTTGAGCAGCAGCAGACGGGGCGGATTCCACCATTGTTGCGTCTATGGCATTGGCATCTCCATGTGCTGCACGAACTGTCGTACCGCCCTGTTCCACACTCCCGTCCGTCTGAGATGTGGGCATGTGCGGGCCGGCTGGAGCAACTTCACCACCAGGCCTTCCCTGGCCAGTGGCCCCACCTTGCTGGATGTGGCCATCCCCCATCTGAGCCTTCGGACCCAGGGGTGCGGCCTGCTGCGCGGCCGGATGCATTATCTCCCCCTGGTGAGGGAAGCCATGCCCGGTCATCTGGTGCCGCAAGTCGCCCCCTTGTTGAGGTTGCCCACCTGCGAAACCATGCTGGTAGCCACCATACGGGGATTGAGGAAATCCTTCCGCAGCACCAAAACCCCCATGGAGCTGTTGAGGGGCCGAAAGAGCAAGGTTAGGGTTGGCAACCGAATGCCATCTCCCCCTCCCCCTGCGTCTGTCGTTGCCGCGATCTGCCCCGTAAGGTCTTGAACCACCATAGTAATGTGCACCGCTATTCCGTGCACCGTGGTTGCTATAACCATTATAGCCCCCACGACCACGATGAGGGACGAAGCCGCGACCAGCACCGCGACCTCCACGTCCTGGATTGAAACCCGGCTGGAATCCAGGATCATAGTTTACCTCACGGCCTCTCCCGCCACGCCCGAAGGCACCGTTGCCCGGAGCAGCCATCCGTCTCCCGGTTCTCACGACCTCCGCAAAAGAAGGACGAGACGGCGGCTTCTTGGGTGATGGCGTGGGAAGGGTTTCCTGAAACCAGATTAGAATCTGGTAGATAAAAGGGAAACAATCACACCCAGATTTTATACAGAGACATATAAAACAATAAAAGGTGATTGAAATTCCAACAATGAACACCCAGATCGTCTTATCAAATAGGCGACCTCCTGCTCACGTGCAGCAACAAATCCCATAGAAATCTCACATGAAAAAGATGACCAACAGAATGCATTGTTGAATATCATCGTGCTACAAAAATAAACCGACACACATGAACTTTACTTTTTTTATTTAGAGGGTTTATATAACATATTGTTGTGACTATGAAAAATCAGATGAGTATTAATGTGAAATAGGTACATAGATAGGATACATGTAGAAGTTGATACATTAAACTGGAAGCAAGTGTTACCACAACATACATGAATAAACCCTGGAAACACATGAACTATTCTACATAACTACATTGTGCATCATCGTGCTCCACAAAAAAATTTGCTCACATGGATGATAAAATTTCATTAGGCACCAAATCTTACATGAAGAGGCGAGGATCAAGGCCCTACACAAAACAAAAAAAATACTTAAATTAAAAATAGATAACACAAGAGAAAAATCAATTAAGGATAAACAGAGCAAACAGGACACCGCTAGTTCTCTTTTAAGCCAAGACAATGCTAGTTAATATTCGCTCACAGAGGCTATTTACTAAAGACTTGTCAACTAAATTTGTTGAGCTCAAAAATAATGAATTCACAAGCTTCACTCTTATATTTGCTATATAAGAAAAGTTGAATACCCGATCAACATTGACATCCCACATCTCCAAAAGCATAAAAAAAAAATCCACAATCGCAACTGCAGAAGGAGAAAGATAAATTCAAAAATATCGCCGAAACAAATCTGAGTATATGCCCGATTAGAATCAAATGAATTGGACACCAAGTGCCGAGGAGCAATCCAATACAAAAATCAAGGAATCACAATCGTAAGCACTATCTGAAGCAATTGGGTTTTAAAAGTGCTCCAATGAAGAGCTAATGATGACTTCAAATAGTGCTTCGCTGTTGCAGAAAATGACGCATCAAAAACCGAAAACGGAATGGCTATTGTTGCTGTCCAGAAGATTCGCTCCTTGATGAGATGCTACAAATTAACTAACAGAGGAGATACTAGTGCAGCAACCAGTACAAAATGAAACACCCAAAATAAATTCAGATTAAATAAGGGTATTTCTATTTATCATTCGGTTGTTATTTTCCCGTCCACTCCTACCCCGCCCCGTCTGCTCCTACCCTGCCCGCCCACCGTGCGGCCTGCTCCGACGCCCCGCCCATCGCGCCGACTGCTCCGAAGCACCTCACGCGTGCCGCGCCGCCACCTACTCCGGCGCCCGCCCCACGCGCCGCCGGTCGCCCAGGCTACGTGCAAGCGCTGCTGGAGAACGGCGCCGCCGGCCCCGCGAAGGCGGGGAGGACGAGGAGGAGGAGGAGAGGTGTTGCGGTTACCTGCGGCTGCACTGTCTGGCGGCCCTCGTCTCCGCGCTCGCGGTTACTAGCTCCGGCGATGGAGATGAGGAACGACGTTGCTCCTCCTCCGACCTCTGGCGTCCCGATCTGCATGAGTCGGGTGGTGCTGGTGCGGTGGTGATGCTGGTGCGGTGGTAGTGCGAGAAGAGGCACAACGGTGGAGGAGTGCCGGCCGTGGCGGCGGGAGGGCCGCGGCGACGGACGCGGCGGCGAGGAAAAAGGCGCCTGGGGCGGGGTTTGGAGAGGATAGGGTCCTCTTGTTGCTGGGGACCCAAAACTAAAATTTGGGAGTGCTTCTAAAATGGGAGCCTAAATAGAAGCCCCATTAGAGTGGATTTTTTTGCTCAAGTCCCTAGATTTAGAATAGGGACTAGTAGGGGCTTGGGTCGGAGTTGCTCTAAGACACAGTTCAAAAATAAAGAAAAAAATTCTACTCGATGTGGTTTAATATTAGAATAAATTACTACTCTTATCTGGTTTAAAAATCTTATATATTTGGATTATTAGGATTAGTAGGTATCTATGTTACCTTAAGAAAAAATGGATATAAAGAAAAAAAAGTTGACTGACAAGGACTCGGCTCTGAAACCGGAAAAAAAAGTACAACCTACCAGGAGCCCGTATTCCTGACGCACGGTTACACAAAAAAACAAAAAAAATCTACTCGATGTGGTTTAATATTAGAATTGATTACTACTTTTATCTTTTTTTATTTGGTTTAAAATTCTTATATATTTGGATTATTATGATTAGTATGTATCTAGGTTACCTTAAGAATACGTTTTGGAATTGGACTTTGTATCGCGCTAGACAAGATGTATTGTAAGTCGTAGGAGCATGGGTTATATATGGCTATGCGTTCTAACCCTTATTTTGAAGTTCAATTGTGATTTTATCCTCATGTTGTCACCATTATGATTTTACCCTTGCTTTGTGAAAAACAAAACTTCAGTTACCCCTACTTTTAACTCTTGTTAGTTTTTTATGCAATAAAGAAATAAAAAACAAAATAAACTTCACAAGAAGACCAAAATACAATAATACCCCTTCCCCATTCTCTCCTCTACCAATTCATTTCTCTCCTTCTATGACCGAAATCCTCCGTCTCTCACGTACTCCCATACTCCTGTTCTACGACCGAAACCCTAGCATAGTGTCGGGCTTCGGCGACGAGGGAGGCTGGGCAGCTCCTAGTGCCGTGCGGCCAAGGCTCCAACCAACCACCCCCTCCGTCCTTCGCCGCTAGGATTCCACGGTGTCGCGGCGCTTCGTGCAGCGCGGGTGGCCATCATGGGATGCCATCGTGGGTGGCCGTCGTGGATCCAGCGCGCAGCTCAGCTGGTGTCACGAGCGCAGGCGCATAGGGCCAGCGCGGGATGACCGACTGCACAGGCAGGCAAGCGAGCGACCATGGAGCTGGAGGCTGGCAGGTCCAGAGCCAAGGAATTGGTGTGGAGGTATAATTTTTTGACCTCTGAGTGTGTATTGGCCAATTGTGGGACGAATTAACCTTGGGCTTTAGGCAATTGCGCTAATTTGGTTTCAATTGCTCTGATTTGTAGGCAAAACACATGAATTTTAATCTATTTGTTAGGGTTCTGTCATTTTTCAGTTTGCCTGATGGGGCACCAAAATGATGGCAACAGGGTCGAGCCTTGCCTACTCAAGTTGTTGACATGCATAGCTTCAACCTGCTGCAACTAATCAATTTAATAGCTGAACACGGAGTTCAAAACAATACATAACTTTGTGGCATGAATTGGAGGAATTTTTAGTGGAACTTCTACTGAGATTAAAACTGTTGAGCAGTTGCTTGAGTGGTTTGAACTCAATAAAGACAAGGGAAAGGTGTACATTAATGCCTAAATTAGTGATTTCAAGGGTCCTTTGTAGTTTTTACCAACAAAAAGTAGGTGCCACCCTTCTATGAGGAATAGAGTGCCCACCAATGAGACAAACAATGTTGAACTTGGTCATTAGTACAAATGCGGGCAAAGGAATTGAGAAGGTTGTAGATGATGTGTATCCAGGAGTGAAACATAGAGAATGCATGAGGCACTTAATGGAGGAACATGAAGAAGAATGGGTATAGTGATGAGCTTTATGGTAAGAATATGTGGGCAGTTGCCAAGTGTTTCACACATGAGAAGTTCAAGTACTTCATGCAAAACATAGAGGAGAAGGATCCTAGTGCACTATCCTAATTGGATGACAACCATCCATATATGTGGAGTAGAAGCCTATTTGGAGAAGAATGCAAGATAAATTACATCAACAACAACCTCTCTGGAAGCTTTAACAGTTGGGTGTCCCAAACCAATGATTTTCAAATTATGGATATGATGACACGATAAGACAAATGATCATTGAGAATGTTCCGAGAGCCAAGACTGCTAGAAAAATGTCAGGTACAATCATTCCAACTGTGATCAATGCTCTAAATGCTAAAGCCAAGAGCATCAAGGACCATGAGGTATTGATATGTGGGGCTGGAAATGCTGAAGTAACTGTGAATAGATTCAGGTACGCAGTCAACTTAGGCCAAAGAACATGTACTTATAGGGCTTGGCAAGTAACTGGAAAGCCCCGCACCCATGCTTTAGCTTTTGTTTCTAAGATTAGTAGAGAGGTACGAATGGATGACTTTGTGCATGAATACTTCTCTATGATCACTTCATACACATGTTCTTTCAATCCAGTGACATCCAAGGATAATTAGCCACATGTTGATTTGGGCTATAAAATTAAGAAGCTTAAACTAAGAAGGAAACCATGAAGACCAAGAAATTCTAGGATCAAGTCCTTTGATGAGACCACCACTAGTAAGAAAAAGAAAACCATGTTCTAAATGTGGTGAACTAGGCCATGTAGACAAGTATTGCCAAGGAGGCCCAACTGCTAGTCAAAAGACGAACCACTCATCTTCTCAAAATGAATCATCTTCACAAGAATCATTGTGAGTCATGCTCATTTATATATATTTTTGTTTCTTTACTCTTGATTATTTAGTCAACTTGTTTACTAAACCATTTTTCTCCGTTCATGTGAAGTGCATGTAGAAGTGGAAAGGGAATGTGTAGAGGAAGAGCAAGTGCAAATGCAAGAACTAGAACTGAAGGAGCAAAAGGGGCTAGAACAAAAGGAAGAGGAAGAGGAAGATGAGGGAGGTTGGTTGCATTGTTAGGAATAGTGTGATGTATGACAATGAACATATAATATCTTACTATTAGCTACTGCTTTGTTGGACTTGTATGCTGGATGATGGTTGGTGCTGCATGGATACTTTTGCTACACTTTCTTTTGATGTGATATTATCTATCTATATTTGCATGTTGTGTAAAATTATATGTAACGAGTTATCCAATGTTGCTGCCAATTTTTTAAAAAAAACCAAGGGTAAAATCACAATATACTCAGAAATGTAGGGGCATTTTTGCAAGGACAAAGTTGTCCTTACCGAGCCCATTTAACACCGTTACCCATGGAGTAGGGGTCAACCGAAGCTTCATTTTCACAAAGCAATGATAAAATCACAATGTTGACAAAAACGAGGATAAAATCATAATTGGACTTCAGAATAAGGTAAGAATGCAATAGCCCCTTAAAACATCGTAGTACAGTAAGAACAAGCAAAATCTACTTCGTGGCTTGATGGAACCAGACGCAATAAGAGAGCTGTTGACAGTCCTTAAGTATCAAATTTAATTATCAAATAAATAAAGAAAAGGATCCAAATGAAATCAACATCTAGACTTAGGGTTTTATCTGACAGAATTCCATGAGTTTTGGTGTTTGTCTATTTCTGCAGGGGGTTATCATGAAATACGGAAGAAAGGCCCACACGTCGGGATTACATAAAGATATTAACGTGCTGCGCAATTATCTTACATCTAGAAGACTCCAGAAGCCGCGAGACCGAAGCGGAGGCGAAACGGGGCCAGAGGCAGGGCGCCCGCCCTGTTCCCCTAGGCGCCCGCCCACCACCTGAGTCCAATCAGGACTCTGCTTCGTAGGAGATCTCCACTGACCCAAAGGATGAATCTAAACCATACAATCTATGTCGGTTTGATCCAACGGCCTATATTCACTTGAAGGGACTATAAAACCAGACCCCCTGGCCCCTGGAGGAGAGAGCCTCTCAACCCTAATTCATTATTCTTCAAGGGAGAAGAAGCCTCTGATCAAGATTAGAGCCACCACATCAATTAGATATCTAGATTAGCATAGCTACATAGGATTAGAACTAGAAGGAGTCAATCTTCGATTGGTTTCCGGATCTGTCAAGAGGATTCTTGGTAATTCTCTAATTGTGCTTCTAATTGCTTTCTAATTATCTTTGTTCTTCAATATTATGAATATGACTTTGTTCTACTTCAATATATTGCTTATGACTTTGCTCTACTTGCTTATATTCAAGATTATATTGTTCTTAGTTTATCATAGTTATGTACTTGACTTAGTTAGATTGGATCTATATACATGCTTAGGATCGTATAGCGTTTATCCATCGGATCCATGGGTAAATGATAGATATTGTGTAGGCGTGGTGCTTATACCGTATTTATCTGCGATTGTACCCAATATGCCAGATCGTGGGGTAGTTCGTGATAGTGACAGCTTCATTGATTCTTATATAGTCCCCCTCTCGTGTATTGGGCTGGCAGAGCAACATTATTACAGGGGAGTGATTGCTATGTTTCTCATTTACCTTGCTAATATCACTATGCATGGGCGTAGTCTTGTCTCGCAATGATTGCTAAGTATGCTTGCACTAACTATGATATGCTAGACTATATAGTTGAGAATAACTTAGGGAATATTCTTGTAGTTCGTTCTAATACCATGCTAATGACTTTCTAGAGTATCTAATTGAGGTGCTTATCATATTTATATGTGGCTGATCAGACTAATTATCTTTGTCACTATTATTATTTCATATATCCTTTATGTGACACTTATCCCTGTATGAAGAGTTAGATATAATGTTCTCAATTATACATGCAATGATAGATGCTCAATCTCATATTCTATTCTGTAATCAATATTGATGATTGTTAATCCCTTCCCAGTGGTAAAAATATAAATAACGATACCTGGAATACTTCCCGGTTAAAATGCTACATCGGTATTAATCTGTGCGCTTGCAGATCTCATTCATTATTTATTTAGAAGAGCAATTGCATATTTCAATACCGCGTCTCTCATGTCATGCTGGGGATGACAGCTTGGCTTAAGTGGTGTGAGGGATAGGTTTGGCATTTTTGGCACCGTTACTAGATTTAGAGAACTTAGTCTACTTTTGGTAATGATGTTAAGAATACCCAACAAGCATTTTTGGCGCCGTTGCCGGGGAAGGTTGATTACTAATCAGGAATGGAATAAAAGATTTTGAGTTATCATTCGCATCACTAATATGATTGAGCTTATCTATTCTCTCATACAGTTTTACCCCGATATTTTTCTATTTTATCTTATGCAGGGGAATGTATGAATAGAAGATATCTTCCAAGAAATTTTGTTGACAATCCCGAAGCATTATTCAAGAAGACGAGAGCTAAGCTCAAGAAGAGATCATCAACACTTCAGCAAGAAGCTTCATCCAATCAAGAAGATCACCGGAACTTGTCTTCAAAGTTCGAGGCCATGGCGAACAAATCAATCCGCGAGTTCTCAGCTCCCACTACGGACAACATCCGCACTGGACCTGCTGCAGAGATCGATGGCAACTTTGAGCTCAAGCCTGGACTTATCAACATGGTGCAATCCAACCAGTTCTGTGGGAAGGCACACGAAGATGCTAGTGCTCATCTACAACACTTCTTGGAGATTTGCAATACATTCACCATATCAGGAGTTTCCAAAGATGCTATACTACTTCGCCTCTTCCCATTTTCACTGTTAGGAAGAGCGAAGCAGTGGTTCTACGCTACAAAGGAGAAGAATACTACGTGGGCACTCTGCTCAACAAACTTCCTGGCAAAGTTCTTTCCCATGGGCAAGACCAATGCTCTCCGTGGGAAGATTACAAGTTTTCAGCAACAAAATGATGAATCTGTTCCAGAAGCATGGGAGCGCTTCCAAGACTACATCCTAGAATGTCCCCATCATGGAATGGAGAGTTGGCTATTGATGCAGACGTTTTATCATGGGCTCGGCAACAGTGCGCGAGAGACCATGGATGCTGCAGCTGGAGGAGTATTCTTATCACTCACCATACCACAAGCCACAGCTCTTGTGGAGAAGATGGCGTCCAATCAAGGCTGGAATGAAGAAAGGACCCAGACACGCAAGAAAGGTGGAGGTATTCATCAGCTCAAAGAGGTAGACATGTTGTCTGCAAAGCTAGACCTGCTCATGAAGAAGCTCGACGATAGAGCTGGAGATAAGAAAGAAGTTATGCACATGTACGACTCTCACATGACTTGTGAGGAGTGTGGAGACACTGGACACTCAGGCAATCACTGCCCTGAGATGCTTGAGGATGTGAACTACATCAACAACAACTACTACTACTACTACAACCGTCCTCAACAAAATCAAAGTTGGAATCAACAGAGGCCTAACTACTCAGGTAATTATCAAGGTAACAATTCTTACAACAATAATAATAATTTTTCACCTTTGAGAGAGTTAGTGTCTAATCAAGGAAAGCTAATGGATAATCTATCTAAGAAATTGGCATCTAATGATAAAATGCTAGAAAATATAAATAATAGAATGGATAATTTCTCTACTGCCATCAAGAATCAAATTAGCTTTAATAAAATGATTGAATCTCAGTTAAATCAAATAGCTGCTACTGTTCCTACTACTAACCCCCAGGGGCGTCCCGGGTAAATATGGGGCCCAGTTCAAAACAATAAGTGGAGGCCTAGTGTCTATTGTTAAAATATAAAAAAATTAAATATCAACATATTACAAAGACAATGTATAAAAGATTAACTAAAAAAATAGGGATTATACCAGGCAATGATCTCCGTTTGGCGTCCTAATCTGGGTCCAGCCGTCTATAATTGCTATTAGGTCTCGACTCTTGAGCGACGAACAACACCAAGGGTGAGGAATAAGTCGGACGAAACCACGAACTCACGAAAGGTTACAAACTTATGTGAAGAAAAATTACCAACCATAGACTTTTCTAACTCACAATCATGGACTCAATGTGTTTTCTCACAAAGGAAGTAACAAGCTTTTACTAATTATTATATATATACTTAGAACACTTAGTAAATTTTGGGGCCCATAAATTTTGGAGGCCCAGTTCGGTCGCACAGCCCGCACGGGCTCAGGGACGCCCCTGCTAACCCCGGTATACCATCACAACCGGAAGGATTAGAATCTGCAAATCTTGTAGACATGTTTGATGCAGGTAATTGGAGTAACCCCGTCACTGAAGTTACTACTGACCTTCTGCCGGTCAAGAGAGATGATCCAGGACGCCCCGTCATCCCGATCTCCATCGGCATGGTGGACGTTCCAGAAGCACTCTGCGATTTTGGCTCCAGTGTCAACATTATACCTAGGGTACTCTATGAAAAATTCTTTACATATCCTTTATTAGAGACAACCATGTGTTTGCAGTTTGCAGATCAGACGATAAGTTTTCAAAAGGAATATTGAAGAACCTTTGTGTTCGAGTTGGTACCTTATATGCCCCAGCAGACTTCGTAGTGGTAGAGACCGGTAATGATGAGAGGGCACCCATCATCCTAGGGAGGCCATTCTTGAACACCACGGGAGCTGTCATCTACGCTAGTGCTGCCAAGATCAGTTTTTACATCAAAGGGAGGAAGGAAATATTTTTCTTCAAGAACAAGACTACACAAATTCCAGATCAATCCAGACGTGAGTCAAGAAAGAGGACCAACAGGAGGAACAGGAACAAGCAAGTGTGGACCGAGTCAGCGAAGATGGTCACTGTAGTTCATGGAGGCCAAGATCACCAACTTAAGTCACCGCTTTTGACCAAGAAGGACGACCTAGGAATGTCAAGCATCTATTGCTCCATAAATGGATACAGCTTCTACAAGACGTTTTGCGACACCGGATCGGGCGTCAACATAATGGCCGCAGTTACCTATCGGCTCTTGTTCGGAACCATGCCCCTAAGACCAACATACATTCAGCTCCAGATGGCAGATCAGACATTTCGAGAAGTTAAAGGAATAGTAACTGATGTCCCAGTCAAAATAGACGATCACTTTGTCTACACAGACTTTCAAGTTATTGACATGGGAGAAGACGAATACGATCCACCCATCATCCTTGGAAGACCGTTCCTCAGCACCGTTAAAGCAATTATCTACATTGGAACCGGAGAAGTCCATATGCACTTCCCCTCAGAGAAGGTACGCCGTTATTTTACTGACCCTAACTATATCGTTGAAGAATCTAAGCAGGTCAGAAAGAGACGCAACCGCAACCAGAGGAGGCAAATCATCAAAAACGGATGGGCAGACTACGAAGGAGAAGTTGTACGGTCAGAAGACGTAGAGTTTAAACAGAATATCCAGAGGAGACCGTAGCACCAAGTCAGGTATGGAAAATGAAGATAACTATACAAGAAGAAGAGGCGCTGCCGGAAGTACCGACTACGCCACCCAACGAACCTCAGGACAATTGAGTAAATGGAGAGTCCCGTTCGGAGGACTTAAAAACACCGAACGCCTTGCCAAGAGGTAAACTTGGTAGTTATCCTTTCCCTTTAATTATTTTAAAATAGTTTATTTAGATAATCATATTCATACTATCCTAAAAAGAAAATAAAAATGTGAAAAATAGTAAGCCCCATGTGAGTAGACGAGTGGCATAAAACCCATAAGTACATTCACTGTGGTGGCATAAAAATAAAATAAATATTTTTCTGCTTTATAAAACGAAAATATAAAAATAGAGAAGGAGTCTCAACATGATAAGGGCTAGATATTTATGCTAACACTTAATCAGTTCCACAAGCTTTGTTGTCTATTTGAGCTCCACAGAATTTAAGAATCAAGAAGACTAGCAGACGGAGGACATTCTAATCGTTGTCAGAATGCTGCTGACTTTCAAATACACCTCTGCCACCTGCTAGCTACATAAAGAGAAATTACGTCAAAATTCAGCTTGGGGGAGAGCACCCCCATTTATCCCGATAAGTATTTCTATCTATCTATCTTTATACTTATATTATATTAAAATATAGATATACATAACTATGAAAAACCAAATAAAGATTTTGTGCTTATATATATATATATATATCTTTTGCTTAGTGTGTTTAATAAATAAATAAAGTGGCTATGCTAATCTGTATCTAAATAAAACTCTAGCATGGATATGATGAATAGTTGCTCTGCCTAATTTGCACATTTTAAGTTCTCTCAAGTTTAGATATAACTGTTATAATTTAAATCTTGCTCTAGACCTAAACTTGTGGGATGAAAACTTGATCTAAAGTCTAAGTTGTTAACGGATACGAGATGGGAAGATTGAGCTGCTGTTTATCTGTTTCTAGAGATGCTAGAATTCTGGAGAATTTTATCTTTGAAAACCTTTAAAATATTGCATGATGAGTTCCTGTATGATGAGAGTTTAAATTCCTACCACAGCCATATATACATGCTTGCTAGATTTTGAGCCACACATTTATTTACTACTTATGAGCATTGAGTGTGGTCAAGCTGTGTAGACCCTTAGGAGCTTGTCATGTGGTTAAATCAAGATTCACTTACACGTTCACTCATATATGCTACTTCTACTCCGGAAGTACCATCCACATATATCCATCCATTTCCATCTCCAGAATCACTTAAAAATATTCTACTCCTAATCCGGGAGAGAATAGCCAAAAATATTTTTATTTTTTCCTTATGAAATAAATGCTCAAGTTATCTTGTTACTACCACTTGCTATGTTATCTCAAGAGATGAGTGCTCTAAAAAAATATATACGAGAAAATAAAAAGGGGCAAGTGCCCGGAACCTCGAAAGAAAAGAAAAAGTGAGACGAGAGGTAAAAATGGACAAGTGTCCGACAGTAGAATTAGGGGTACAAGATACCCACCTGAGAGAAAAGAAAAAGAAGAGCATCTCATTCTCCTCATAAAGTTTCAAAAAGCAAGGAAGGTATGTATCCCCTCAAAGAGCAAAAGTAGAATTAGACTTCCACCATTGTTATCACCATCATCACCATACACCATTCATTCGCCACACATGCACATCTTGATTTGGCTTATTGATTTGTTTCTTTGGATCCATGGTTTGACTATGCAATACATGTCTTGTAAGTATGTATACTTTATCTCCCACATATGAGCTCCAGATATTAAAGCCTTATTAGAGTAGGGTGAGAGAGAAGGCAATGTTACTATGTTTTATACCACAAATACTACATATTTTTGAGAGAAGGCATATACCATCACTGCCTTGGTAAGGATCTAGAAATACCACAAAAGAGAGACCTGAGAGAATCATACAAGGAATCTCTGAGTTTTATTTGAAAATCTGCAAAAACACCAGAGCTATAGCTGATCAAGAATAAGAGACATGGCACTTGACTAGACTGTTCTATCTTTTAACCACTCAAGACAGAAGTGACGATTACAAGTCCCATGGTGAAGGTAAAGTAAGTAAGTTTTAAGTCTTGACAGTTTACTCTAACTCAGAGATGAGATCTTATTTAAAAAGCATGTGTACCGTCAATTTTTAAAAATACTGCAACAACTTATGATCCATAGCTGAGTCTATCCTTGCTCAGGGACGAGCAAGAGGTAAGCTTGGGGGAGTTTGTTGACGGTCCTTAAGTATCAAATTTAATTATCAAATAAATAAAGAAAAGGATCCAAATGAAATCAACATCTAGACTTAGGGTTTTATCTGACAGAATTCCACGAGTTTTGGTGTTTGTCTATTTCTGCAGGGGGTTATCAGGAAATACGGAAGAAAGGCCCACACGTCAGGATTACATAAAGATATTAACGTGCTGCGCAATTATCTTACATCTAGAAGACTCCAGAAGCCGCGAGACCGAAGCGGAGGCGAAACGGGGCCAGAGGCAGGGCGCCCGCCCTGTTCCCCTAGGCGCCCGCCCACCTCCTGAGTCCAATCAGGACTCTGCTTCGTGGGAGATCTCCACCGACCTAAAGGATGAATCTAAACCATACAATCTATGTCGGTTTGATCCAACGGCCCATATTCACTTGAAGTGACTATAAAACCAGACCCCCTAGTCCCTGGAGGGGAGAGCCTCTCAACCTAATTCATTATTCTTCAAGGGAGAAGAAGCCTCTGATCAAGATTAGAGCCACCACATCAATTAGATATCTAGATTAGCATAGCTACATAGGATTAGAACTAGAAGGAGTCAATCTTCGATTGGTTTCCGGATCTGTCAAGAGGATTCTTGGTAATTCTCTAATTGTGCTTCTAATTGCTTTCTAATTATCTTTGTTCTTCAATATTATGAATATGACTTTGTTCTACTTCAATATATTGCTTATGACTTTGCTCTACTTGCTTATATTCAAGATTATATTGTTCTTAGTTTATCATAGTTATGTACTTGGCTTAGTTAGATTGGATCTATATACATGCTTAGGATCGTATAGCGTTTATCCATCGGATCCATGGGTAAATGATAGATATTGTGTAGGCGTGGTGCTTATACCGTATTTATCTGCGATTGTACCCAATATGCCAGATCGTGGGGTAGTTCGTGATAGTGACAGCTTCATTGATTCTTATATAGTCCCCCTCTCGTGTATTGGGCTGGCAGAGCAACATTATTACAGGGGAGTGATTGCTATGTTTCTCATTTACCTTGCTAATATCACTATGCATGGGCGTAGTCTTGTCTCGCAATGATTGCTAAGTATGCTTGCACTAACTATGATATGCTAGACTATATAGTTGAGAATAACTTAGGGAATATTCTTGTAGTTCGTTCTAATACCATGCTAATGACTTTCTAGAGTATCTAATTGAGGTGCTTATCATATTTATATGTGGCTGATCAGACTAATTATCTTTGTCACTATTATTATTTCATATATCCTTTATGTGACACTTATCCCTGTATGAAGAGTTAGATATAATGTTCTCAATTATACATGCAATGATAGATGCTCAATCTCATATTCTATTCTGTAATGAATATTGATGATTGTTAATCCCTTCCCAGTGGTAAAAATATAAATAACGATACCTGGAATACTTCCCGGTTAAAATGCTACATCGGTATTAATCTGTGCGCTTGCAGATCTCATTCATTATTTATTTAGAAGAGCAATTGCATATTTCAATACCGCGTCTCTCATGTCATGCTGGGGATGACAACTTGGCTTAAGTGGTGTAAGGGATAGGTTTGACATTTTTGGCAACGTTACTAGATTTAGAAATCTTAGTCTACTTTTGGTAATGATGTTAAGAATACCCAACAAGAGCAAAACGTGGGAAGCTAGTTTGCCCGCCCAAGCTCAGGGCCCTCAATATTAGTACGGCTTCTAGATGAGCTTCGCTTATGGTTTCTAGGCTGCCAAACACTCATATACAAAAACAGCCTATAAAGCAAAAACCAAACAAAAAGCGATGAAGCTAAAGCCACAAAAATGTGGCCTTTTCTAGCTTCACCAGTTTTGGAGAAGTCAAACCCTACCAAAGAGGGCCCAAGGCTCAACTGAGAATCCAAAATGCACGATAAAGCAGCTCGCAACAGCTTAGCATTTCTGAATGTAACATACATATATCTTTCAGTACACGAAAGGTAAGCAACAAGTAGACAACATAATGGTATCATTCTAAACTTGTACTTAAAATTTAGCCCTGGAGTTGCATCAATGATCCCTTCATCTAAGGATTCAGTGAGATTAGTGTTGACACACTTAATAGACAAGGCCATAAGGCTCTGGGATGCATATGTTATGAGAAATGCTGCCTTCAACGACAGATTCATTATCCATGCACCCAACTGAAACCATGCTTCTCCCTGTGTCCAGCAAACTAGATGGCAGCATGTTCAGGAGCCTGAAATGGGAACAAAAAAACAGGTACAAAAACAATCAACTGCTAATCTTTTTCAATAATAATAAGCAAATTGAGAAATCATTAGTCCACGTACTTGTCTAAAGCTTCAACTGCAACATGGATTTTCTCTCTCACAGCTTTAGCCCTTGTTGATGGGACATTGCGACAACGTTGAGAAAGCAGGTTCTCAATATCTTTTGAAGCTCTGAGGAACAAAAAAAAATTCACAGGTCATAAGTAGATTATGACAAAGTACATTTCGAAATATAAAGATGACTGATATTTACCGCTCAAATGTGCTCACAGCTTCAAAGGCAGCTTTTCCTAGACCATTTTTGGTAGCAAATTGTGTAACCTACATTAGTTGCACCAAACTGAAATCAGGCACATGATTTGAAGAAATAGACACAAGGGCAGGCACACAAAACTTATATATGCGCAGATGACAAACAAAAGAGAAAAAAAGAGCTAGACAACTATTAACCAGAATGTAACATACTTGGTGAATATGAACATTCATAAATGATGCTACACCAGTGCGAATTAGTGTCTTGACCTCATCAAAAGATGGCCTCTCATGTGTAAAATATTTCTCTGCAATGAAATACCAGTTAGTTTCTCATGTAAAGGATGTACCACAAAAAGAGAATGAACTTATCAATACCAAGTTGCCTGAGCTTTTGTTGAATCAACAGATTTAATGTAACAAAGGGCACGAAAGGAATCAAGTCTTCCCTGATAATAAAAGCAGCAACCAGTTATGCATCAAGCAAATTCATTAAAAGTCTCACAATCAATTATTCTGCAACACCATATTACTTACTTGATATCATCCTTACATCCATTGGTGGTGCATGCACCTGCAGCAACTCCCACATGGCAAACAAGTTACACAACTAACAAATGTTGAAAAACATGAATTGTATCTGTGCAGTACACAGTAGCTGCAATGGTGATCCATGCAGCAGTGAAAAAGGTCATTCAGTGGTGTTAACTGGTAAGACAGTGGCTGCTAGGCTGGGCTGGTCAGAGGAAGAGACCACTAGACATGGGTGAAAAAACTCGGTGTTGAGTGCAGCAGCTAAATATGTTGGGTTCCCTCTGCATTAATGTCACTTGTACCAACAGTTAAATATGTAGAGTATGTATATACAGATGCTTGGAACAAATAAAAGCATTTAGCATTTAACCAAATGCCATTGTAATTACTCCCTTCGTTCCAAATTATAAAACGTCGTTTTTTCTACATACATTACTTTTACTAGGTATTTAGACATAGTGTATATCTAAGCGCGTAGCAAAAGTTATGTATCTAGAAAAGCCAAAACATCTTATAATTTGGAATGGAGTACTTACCAAGTGCCAGCAGCATGCAGGTTATACTTATCATGGTACAAGGCACAAACAGAACCTTGAGGGGAAAAAAAAAGAGAACACTGCATGCGTGCTTGTCTTCCCACGCTGCTTTTAGTTGAATTGTGCCCTAATGTGGAGAGGCCTAATTTTAGTGCCGCATTCGTTTACCTACTTTTTTTATAGTCAATTAGTCATTGATACAGAAAATACTAATCCAAACTAAGTTAAATGATGTTGAATTCCTTCTCCTTGAAGAAGAAAAGAGTAACACAATAATGCAAGTTGTTTCAGAACCAAGACATATTACTAGTGTAGAAGCACCTGGCACAAGCAAAAACAAATACATGGGTTTCAATGCAGTAGTAGAAGTGTAGAACTCGTGATTACCTGGAGCACTGCTAAGGTGCTTGGAGAATCCACATTGCAGGAAGATGCAACTGATAAGGGGACTATCACCAGAGAAGGGTGCGATCTTCTGAAGTTTCTTGCTTCTGGTATTGATGGAAAGAACCCAACCATTTGGGTCAGTATGCTTCACCTTGGCCAACATGTAAACGACATCATTGCTGCACATATCGAGTGTGGGAAATGAGCTTACCACACTGTTGATGGCTAGCTTCTTCTTCTTGTAGTCCCAGATCTTCTCATCAGGGGAACATGAGTTGGCGAGCGAAAGGCTAGCCGAATTGAAAGTGCCACATGGCTTCCATCCCCATTTATCTGAATGAATCCTCCTCTTGAACATGGTGGACTCCCATCCAAAGTTTAACTCTTTGATCCTGCCGTCGTTCAACTGCGAGAATCCTATGTGTTTCTCAACCTCAATGAACCTGAACCAGCCATTTCTGCAGCTGACATCCCGAATGCTGTCCAGTGGAGGCATGGTACCAATCTCCGTCTCACCAAAGCGAATGCTGTTGACAGGTGTCAGTGACGGCAGCTGGATGAACTGCACCTCAGGGTCCTGGGCCACCGATCTACACAGCAAGATACCTACTGTGACATCGACCCAGGCCATTGATCTTCCTTCAACACCAAACACCTTGCTGTGTGCAAAACGAAGATACCTAGAACTATCCGTGCCACATGCCAGCCTTGCTCTCTTTGTGCTCCATGACTTGGTCTTGCTCGAGAAGACAAACATGGGCGGGTTGTGCCTCATTCGAGAAGGAGCGTCGAGCCGAAGGTCCACGACCAAACAATGGTCGTCGCCACACGATAAGACGCCGATGCTGTTGGATAGGTTGTGAAACGGGTAGGGGAGCGGGGCGAGCGGCGGGAGGAGCTCCAGAGTCGGTGTCCCGGGACCGGATCTGTAGACGAAATGGTCGGCGAGATGCCGAGATCCAAGCTGCTGCGGCGGCGGAAGATCGCACGTATGAGGAGGAAGGCGCCGTCTGCGGCCATGATTTCGGGCGCCGCCTCGAAGAAGTCGTCCACCGTCAAGACGGGGCAGTAGATGAAGCAGCGGGCGAGGGCGGGGGGATCGGCGACCAAGAAGGACACTTCGATGGGGTAGCCATCGCTCGTCTCTGCCCTAGCTGTGGTCTCGTTGCCGCGGCAACGGCCCATGTACACTACCGTGTCGAGGAGGACCGACTCGGGAAAGGCGGAGGGTTGGGGCTTGGGGGGACGCCGAGGGGCGGCGCAGGTGGAGGTGGAGGTGGAGGCGGAGGCGGAGGCGGAGGTGGAGGGTTTGGGCATGGCGAATCGGCGAATGGCGGTGAAGGCGGAGGGTCGGTGCGTGGCGGATCGGCGAGGGGCGGAGGGTTCAGGCATGGCGCGCGGATCGGCGAGGGGCGGCGTAGGCGAGGGTTTGGGACCTTCTCGACTCAACTTTTTTTTTTCTCTTATTTTTTTAGGCGCACTATTATTATGTCTAAAATACTTACTAGCACGTGCATATATATTATGTAGGGGAAAGCGACACACTACAGAAACGTCTCGTGTTCTAAAATGTCGTTTTAGAGTTGGACACGTTCACTACGGCAAAAACAATTTTAGAAGATAACCTCTCTAATCAACAAAGGTTACACACGTACTTCCTCCGAACATGATTTAGAAGTCGTTTCTAAATAAGGTTTGGATTAAACAATAGGAATATAAATAACTTTTAAATTATTGAGTTTGCAAAGTTTGCAAATATAAAAATTATATTAATAGATTTTCTTGAAAAATACTTTTCTTAAATAAATACTTTTTTCTAAATATTTTTATAAAAATAAGAGATCATAGTTGTGTATTGGAGACCGTGTCGTTGTCCTAAACAACTTTTAAATCCTATAAAATAGAGTATATACCTAGGGACCGGCTCTATAAATGGTCAGGTGGCCTTTAGATAAATGATTATCTCTGGAAATTATTTACAGAAGCAGCCTGTCCAGCTTGAAAAATCGAATAATATGAACCGGAAATCTAAATAAAACCGTCATGGTAAATAATTGCATAAAATAACTTTATAACTTTTTATATGACATCAGATGAAAACAAACTTTATGCAAAAAATTTTAGCCCCTGACATGGTTCACACAACTCGATAGAAGTTTTTGATTCAAATAGTTTAAATTCCCAAAATATTATTTTAATTTTATGTTTTTTACAAAACAATTTTTTAACAACATCGAATTGACATGGTATATAGCAAAGTTGTAGTTCTCGGTGCAATCTGTAACTTTTTGGTTAAAAAGTTTTCTATTTAAAGTCATTTAGAGTCCTAAATATGTGGTTTAAGTTTGTAAATTTAAAGATTCAAGATTTAGAATTTCTAAACAACCTTAATATTTAGGTAGCTAATATCAAAGTTGTAGCGACCGACATGATTTATATATTTATTGTTGATAAGTTGATTTGAAGTTATTTAGTGTCGAAAATATTTGTTTCAAATTCATATATTTTGACAATTTCCAAGCAACTGTGAAACGTTATGCAAAATAAAAGTTGACAAATAACTGTGGTGGGCGAAACCAACGCCCACCTCGGAGCCCTTATGTGAAACGTTGTACAAAATAAAATTTATAGTAGTGTTTAGTTGTATACACATCTTATATCAAAGTCTTGGTGCTTGACAAGATTTAAAATATTTAATTGAAACTTTTTCATACACAAACCTATACACGTAACATCCTACCTATATATTTTCATAAATGAGAGTGATGGAGTGGTAAGAGCATCTCCAAGAGCCTTTCTAAATTTCACTCGCTAAATCATTATTTAAATAGTCATTTATATAAAAATCGTTTCTATATCTTTTCACTTTCCAACAGTTTTTCTATCTCTCATGCGCACTCTAGCTAGCGAGTCATTCTCGTCTTCTATATTTAATTTAACTAGCAAAAAAATCCAAAATAGAAGATGTCTACATTTGGATGAAAGTTGTTGGAGAATAGACTTTCATCAAAATCTCTATTCCTACCATTTAGGAAAAATATAAAGTCTCTTGGAAATGCTCTAAGTAGTTGTTATTGCTTTGGAACAGGTAGCAGGTTCAAGTCATAAGATGAGAAGCTCCTAATTTTTTGATATTTTGAGTTTTCAAGAAACCATTAACAGAGGATTTGTGTGCGTGCTTCCAAATATAAATGGTAAGATAATACAAGCTCTGCCCCCCACTGGACATAGGGCCTTCTTTTGCCCGAACCAGGATAAATCATAGTGTTCATCTTGCATCACCATCCGGAAAAGGAAGCACACACACAAATTCACTCGTTGGTGCAACCCCCGGGGTTAAAACAGCGACACTCTATTGCTTGCAGTGTTAGTCGTTACCCATTCTTACAACTTATGAAAACTTGAATTTTATTGGTTATTTTATGGGACTCGTCAATATACTATTTTCTTTCATAGGGATATAACCTTGTTGTTTCGATGGCGCTTCTTTGCATGAACTTTATAAGTTTCTTACTTAGTGCCCATTCATGATTGAATAAGCATCTATATCCTCAGATTGTAGAAGGAACATCTAATGACTGGACTAAGGATTCAACTATTTGTTTCACGTGAAACTTTTTTATGCATAAATGGTAAGGTGAACTTTTTGTTGATGTGTTCAATCAAATTTTGTAGTCTGAAATTATTCTGCACTATCTTAAGGTATAATGAGCTTCCTTCTATACTTATTTGTAGATTGCAATATGAATATTAGCAATGTGTTAAGTCTAGTATCAATGAGATTTCATCAGAGTTTCATAAACATTAAATATACTGATGTGACACCATATTAATAAAGAGACAGATGATAAGAGTTTCATTGGAGTAGAGAAAGTTTCATGGGGATGAAACTCTTCTGCACTGTTTTTCAAAATAGGACATAAAATCCTCCATTGAAACTAGTATAATGTTGATATGTAATCCAACTTAGCGAGACAAAGCTTAGTTATTAATCAGTCATATGCATTAATCGATGTAGAAGCTGGGATATTAATATATATCCCCTTTTCTTAAAAAAATCTTCAAAAATTATTTTTCCTTATTTAGTTGTGTTGTTCATTGTGCATTGAAATATTTTATTATTTTCCTTTGCTATAAAGTTGTGTAAGAACTGAGCAGATCATGAAGGTGAATTCTCACATGTAGTTCCACTATGGGACCACAATAAGGTTAGTTTGTATGATAAAAAATATGAATTTGATTTATTTCAGAGCTTTTAACATCGCATCAAAGGATCTCTAGATCTCAAATTTTATTTGTACAAGATTCTTCCTACTGCACTGTGAAATGTTGAGATGGGAACGAAGTGTTTATATGAATCTAGCTGCTTACTGTTTTAATGACTTCTACCAAATTTTAGGTTGTCGAAAATGATCGTTTCTTGCATGTGTGATAGGATGGAGATAAGTGCAAAATGAAGTAACAAGATTTCACAACGAGAGATAAGATTGCAAAAACACACATGTTTATTTGACAATCTCTATACTATACAATATATTTACATGGTTCTAACTTAGTCGATTGAAGTCGGAAAGTATGTATAGGCATACTAGAATTATTTATTAATGAAATAGCCTTTTGAGGCTGATATGATGTGTCATGTCTAACTGGCATATATCACATTCTTCAAATCACGATATATATTAGCTTTTGTTCTTCAAATCACGGTAGGGCGCTCGAAGGGTGTCATATGTTCCAGTGTAGTGCAAGACTAGGGTGAGGCGGCACATGCATGCTCTCTTACGATTGACTAGTATTGTGGCCGTGCGGTAAAATACAAAATAAATTAAAATTTGTAAAAAGATAAAACAAACAAATACAATACAAGTTAAAATTTGTAGAAAAATTAAATATTCACGTCTTATACATTGTGTGACCAAATACTTTTGTTACATAATGAGTGTCTCATAACAACGATTAGTCTCTCTCACTTATGATCCAATCATGCTTGTCAGCCTCACATTTTCTATAACAACGGTAATAATACAAGAACTCACATTTTCCATTTTTACATATTTAACTATTTTGAAACTATTAAACAAGCATATCACAAGATAAAACTCGAACTTAGAAAATATGAATCCATTATGCATTACCATAGCTTGTACACATCAGCATTAACTTAGCATAAAAATTTCGCTGCATTTGTATTGCACAAACATGCTCTACAAAATAAACACATAAATGCATATATTTACAATTACAACAAAGAACTCCTACTAAAGCATAGTGCTTTGTGTGTCAATTTCGTAGATCTAGTCAAGAGGAGCGCAACAAAAGTGATTTGCTATTTTTCTGATTTTTGTTCTTGTGATTTTCTACGAATTTTATGAGAATCACTGATTTCCTGGAAAGAACAAAACCGAAAACAAAAAGGCTCATGCAGTTGGGCTTCCCCAGCTTCGGCCCAGGACATGGATGGACTTGGCCCAGTCGAACAGAGTCCATCATGTTAGGAGGACCATCGTCTGATTGTGCTAGATAACAATTTTTATTCAACAATTGAGTTTTGTTTACTAAATCTTCCTGTACTGCTAATAACTAACTGAATAGAGAATTTAATCATTTGCCGACAATTTCATTTCAAGTATGCATTACAAAGAAACAATTTTTTTATTAGCCACATGTGTGCCCCGTGTGTACATATGTCTGTCCATTTCACTAAAACTGGTGTTGTGTTTTTAGACCCATTGACAAAAAAAAGGAGGGCATTAGCTAATCCAATCTTTGTCAGCCTGAATAAACTAGTGTCCGGATCTCAAATCATACACGAAACCATTTCAGATCTCACATGCATAAAGATCATCAAGGCCAGTACTTCCAAAGCACCCATGCATCAGCAGCGAGCGAGCATACTACAGCCAGCCATGGAGATCTCACAGCAACTCTTGCTCTACGCCTCTCTCCTTCTCCTCTTCGCATGGCTGCTGCTCCGGCAGGCTTCACCTCGCAAGCGCAGTAATGGCCAAGGCGGCCGGCAAATCCCAAGTCCGCCGGCGCTCCCATTCTTAGGCCACCTCCACCTCCTCAAGACGAAGCCGCTGCACCGCTCCCTCGCCGCGCTAGCCACCCGCTACGGCGACGGCTCGGGCCTCCTCCACCTCCGGTTCGGCGCCAAGCGAGTGCTCCTCGTCACCTCGCCGTCCGTCGCCGACGAGTGCTTCACCGTGCACGACGTCGCGCTCGCGGACCGCCCGGGGCTCGCGTCGCGGCGGGCGCTGACGCGGGACTGCCCCGCCATCGCCATGTGCAGCTACGGCCCGCTGTGGCGCCAGCTCCGCCGGCTCGCCACCGTGCACGCCCTGTGCGCGCACCGCCTGGCGGCCACGTCCGGCGCGCGCGACGCCGAGGCGCGCGCCATGGCGGCCGACCTCTGGCGGCGCGCCGGCGCCGGGGCCAGGGCCGGGGCCGGGACCGTCGCCGTGAAGGCGGCGGCGTATGAGTTCGCGGCGAACGTGATCATGGCCATGGTCGCCGGGACGCGCATGACGGGGGACCAGGTGCGACGGTTCAGGGAGATGACGGAGGCCGGGCTCGCGGCCGCTGGCGCGGCGAACCGGCATGACTCCCTGCCGGTTCTCCGGCTGCTGGACTTCGGGAGGACGAGGAGGAGGCTCGCTGGCATCGCCGAGGCACGGCGACAGTTCGGCCAGAGCATCCTCGACGACTACAGGCGGCGGCGTCAGCGTCACCCCGGCGGCGCAGACGACGATGCTGGGGAGACTGCGGCGAGGACGGTGCTCGGGGACCTGCTCCGGCAGCAGGAGGAGGAGGAGCAGTCGCCGGAGCATCTCGACGACGTGGTCATTCGCTCCGTGTGCCTGGTGAGTCAACTCGATCTCGTCCGTTGCACGATAACGCGGCAGCGAGTTTCAAGCGGCGGCCGCAGACGTATTCATGGACGACGACGACGACGACGACACCGGGCGGCGCCAAATGCGGTCGATGTGCACCGCACTGGCCATTATAACTACTATCACTTCCAAAAAGCTCCAATAGATTATAGAATTGTGCCAAAAATAGTTCAGTGTGAAGTTGCTGGCATGTACTGCTAGGTTCTAAACTGATCGACTTTCGTGGTGCTAATCCCTCCGTCCAAAAAAAAAGTGACGTTTTTTACTTTTAGAAATCGTGTTTAACCGTTTGTCTTATTCAAAGTTTTTATGTAAATTCTAAAATAAATAAATTATTAGTAAAGTATCTCTAATGATAAATAGGTCTTAACAAAATATATAATATTTATGTAAAAATTTTGAATAAGACGGATGATCAAACAAGATGTCTGAAATTCTAAAATGATGTTTTTTTTGGGACGGAAGGAGTAAGCTTTTTTGACAAGCTTTTTTTTTTTGACTTTCGTGGTGCTAGTGGCATCATTCAATACGTTGATGTTAATTCATTTATGTACACATATGCATGTTCTGGATATTGACACACAACGTGCATATATATATTAAATTAAATTAGAAGCAAAAAATATCTTAGGTTTTCCCTATTGAGTTATTAAGGTAACTTACACATAGATGGTAATTAAGAGCATCTCCTATAGTTCCTAAAACATCAATTGCTGAATTGATGAGTTTTCCAAGTGGCTAAAAAAAAGTTGGTAGCATATTTGTTGGGTTTCTTCAAAAGTTTTAAAATTCCCAACCAATTTTGCATCAGAAATACCAAACTATTTTCAAATCACCCTAACCACTTATACTTTCATTTTCTTTTACATTTGCATCAGAAATTCTATCCTACTCTTTATTCATCCCACGTCCTTCCGTCCACCTCTAGATTGGCTGATCGATACGTGCACATATATTTCCACATGATCAAGTCGATTTTCCCAAGCAAGGAAATATTAGAAGTTCAAATAGAGAGTTGTTGGAGAGCAATTTTTCCAACCTTGCCAAAAAAAAAATACAATCAGGATTGGGAGTGGGTATTGGAAGAGATTGGTACTCCAGTACAGTACTTGTTTTTTGTTGCGTGCAGCGCGAGTTCAGCACAACCACCACTCTGGTTCAGTTTATTCATTCTGCTCTTGTCAAACATTGGAATTTGTGTGCAGTTGACTTTTTAGGCTGGCGCTATCTCTCATGAATAATTTGATTAATATAAATTCTTCTCGCTTAGTTAAGGTCTGGTTTAGATGCAATTTTTTTTAAAATTTTAACACTATAGCACTTTTGTTTGTATTTGACAAACATTATCTAATTATAAACTAACTAGACATAAAAGATTTATTTCGCGATTTACATGTAAATTGTGCAATTAGTTATTTTTTATTTATATTTAATGTTACATGTATGTGTTTTAAGACTTGATGTGATGAAGAATTTTAAACTTTTAGATTTTTATAGGTGCATGCCTAAACTATTTGATTACCGTTACCGTACGTCAACTAAACGATCTCTTGCCACGTGTATATCCATGCATGCGCAGAGTTTGCTACAAGGAGGGACGGACACAACAGCGAGCACAATCGAGTGGGCGACGGCGTTGCTGCTCACCAACCCATCCGCCGCCAAGAAGGCGACGGCGGAGATCGACGCCGTCGTGGGCACGTCGCGTCTGCTCCGGGAATCCGACCTCGCCGGCCTGCCCTACCTCCGGTGCGTCGTCTCCGAGACGCTGCGGCTGTACCCTCTCGCCCCAAACCACGTCCCGCACGAGGCGTCGCGCGACTGCGTGGTCGCCGCCGCCGTCGTCGCGCGCGGCACCATGGTGCTCGTCGACGTCTACTCCATGCAGCGCGACCCTGCGGCGTGGGGGGAGCGGCCGGACGAGTTCGTGCCGGAGCGGTTCATGGACGACAACGGCGGCGGTGGCCGGAGAGATGGGAGCAGCGGTGGCAGCAGGTGGATGATGCCGTTTGGGATGGGGCGGCGGAAGTGCCCCGGCGAGAGCCTCGCCTTGAGGATGGTCGGAGTTGCGCTAGGGGTCATGTTGCAGTGCTTCGAGTGGGAACCGGAGGGAGGGAAGAAGAAGGAGGAGGTGGACATGAGTGAGGGGTCCGGTCTAACCATGCCCATGGCGACGCCTCTCGTGGCCGTGTGCCGGCCACGTGCAAAGATGGAGTCACTACTCAAGGCTCTCTAGGAAATACTACGTTTTGTTATTTATTTTCCTTGATCATTTGATGTCTAAGTCGTACGTCCTCGCTCGTCCATAAAATCTTCTTCATCCGTTTTTGGACATGGAGTATTAGCTTTGTGCTAAATTAATCAAACGTTTATCTCTTTGATCATCAGTTTCTAGAAAATTATGTAGATTAACAACATAAAAGTTTACCTTTTAGACTCACTTTGAGAAATACTTTCATAATATGTAATTCAAATATTGTGAAACTACATGGACTTCTCGAAATTAATGGTCAAAGTTAGGATTTTTTTTTATTTTGTACAAAACTAAAATCACATGTAAAAAATAGTGTCTCACTTTAAATTTGGAAAAGATTTATCGAAGGTGAGAAAAAAATGTTCTAGAAAAGGCAAATAATTATTATGTGAAGGAGAATATTTTTTTTTAGGAATGAGAGTTTTTATGGGTAGGAGAAAAAATGTTCTAGAAAGGAGAAAAGATGTTTTTAGAGTTTTTTCCAGAAAGTGAAACTTATTTCACTTCGTATGCCTGGGTTGTATATCTCATTACCACATACTAAACAGTTTACTTTTTTTTTTACAGAGGCTAGCAAAACACATTGCAGTCTGAAAAGATGAACAATGGTTTTTAGAGACACTCGCTCTATCTCCACTATAATTGAAAATTTCTTGGGCCGTTAGACCAGACAAACTCACGCCCCAACAAACTCATCGCAGCCCACTAATTCGGCCCACTAATCTCCACCATAACCAGGTCAAAACACGCATCTGGCTCCAGGAGTGGATTTTGCATGCATGCATGCACGTGACAGTTTCTGTCGCAAAAATATTCTACTACTGGAGTAATAAATCTTTTTGCTGAGATTTTGGTTGATCTTTTTTTAATAATAAATAATAAATAGCTGCAGTAGCCAATGGTCCCTACTAGAGTACATACAGGAGAAAACGTTTTTTCTCCAAAGGCCAGCCTGGTTACGGTACGTGACATGTACCGTGATGATAGATCGATCTTAGTATATCCGTATTCAAGTACTACTATAGGTTACACGTATACGTACCGGATCGGATACGGGCGACGCGGTGTGGAAGACGCTGTGGCAGCCGGCAACGGCCGACCGCAGCACGTCGTAGTCGAGCAAGTCGGCCTTGCACAGCGTCAACCTCTCCGCCGCGCCGGGGAGCGCCCTCAGGTGCGCGTTCTTCAAGCGTGAAATTTTTTTGCCTGTGACGCCAGACGGCAGGGAGACGGTGATCAGCGAATTCCAGTTGATTAGCGTACACATCGACCAAACAATCCCCATTTCGAGGTACATTAGTCTGCTACCCAGACCAACCCCTCTTCTCCTTTATTTGTCTGTAAGTGCATTATTTGTGCCTGTGCAAGTATGCGTCGTGCTTAGGTGTTGCCTCTGCTGCATGTCACTAGCTGTTCTTTACTTGATTAGGTCCCTGACGGCAACCTCAAATGAGTAGCAGTATTCTGATCTAAATGGTAATGGTTTTAGATATAGGTTCAGATGGCTGATGGATGATTTCTGAACCTATATGCATGTACATCTAAATGGTTGCATATTTCTGTAGTAAGTAAATAATAAAAGTGTATCTAACTAATCATGCAACGTCTAATATTAAAATTCATGAATGCTCTTTTGCAGTTCCTTTTTCTTCATTCAGGAGGCTTCAATGTCTACACCTAGACATACACGTGATGTGTTAAGCGACATCACCAACGTCACAGGTATGCTTTTAATAATTGGGTGTTTTTCTAATTTTATAATCTAATCCAAATTTGTCAAAATTCTTGTTAAAGATGAGGCCTCGTCGAGGCGGGCCCAAACATCGCAAGGTCGCAATCGTCGTGCTAAGATTACTAATGAACGAAGGGAGGAGATAAATATGAGACAACGTGAGTATCAGCGTGATCGTCGAGCGAGGATGACTGAAGAAGAAAGGAAAGAGAGCAAGAGGAAACAACGTGAGATTGTCGCCGATAAATAATGTAAGCACATGCAGTATCCAACTATATTTGCGTCAATAAACGATTAAATATTGACAAAATATTATCTGTCATTCACAGCTATCAAGATCACTAAGGACGGAGTTCTTGGCTGAAATTTTGGCGAGTCCTGCAAACGACAACATTCGTGAAGATATCCAATATTTGATTAAAAAGTTAGGGAAAATGTAAAGATGTCTTTATGTACTGATGATTCATAAAATGTATATAGACTTAAAAACAATTACCCAAAATTAGAACTCTAAAAAATTACTATAACATTCCTTAGAAAAAACCGTGGCGTTAGCACGGGCACCATACTAGTTTATGAAAACAACAAACTTTTTGAAAATCAATTAATAGGGATGGACTTAAGAAGCCCACGTTAGTAAATAGCCATAAGCCCATTAGCCCACTAAAATGTAATCTTGTCCCTAGCTAACCTGCACCCTTCAACGTCCCAAACTCCCACACAATGGTCGCCGTCGTTCCTCTCTCCCACACCGAGATCTCCTCCTCGGCACCTCACCTCTATTGACATATGTGACAAAACACGTGAGAGCTGACCACGTATGTGACCTCACTCTGTGGCGCAACAGAATTGAAATTAGATATTTTAAACAAAAATTATTATAATGTGCGTAAATAAAATTCTTTCTGTAGGGGCCACGGCCCCTCCAGGTTCTTAAAAGAAAACATGTTGACACTCACGTACATGTTGAGTTTTGTAAGATCCCGAGTACCCCCACACCGAGTTTTGTAAATTACAAATTTTTTTAATTTTTTTTGTTAGTCTAAATTATAAATCGTTTTAATTTTTTTTGTTACATTTATTTTGATATATATGTATCTATTTATTTTTAATATGCATCTAAACATGTCTAGATACATAGTAAAATAGATAAAATCAAAGTAACTTGTAGTCCGAAGTATATATATGTTTTGCGAATACTGATTTTGTAGGGCCATTTTTATGGGGACCGGGTCGTGCCACGCCGTCTCTATTTGGTCATCTTAAAGTAGAGAGCGAGCTTGGTCTTTTCGTCCGGCAACCAAGCAGCGATTTGTCCAAACTGGAACGGTCGAACGGATCGTCAGTAGTCGTACCATTTCCATACATGCCGCACTCGTGCTTTATTTCTTGCTTTGACGAAGCTTATAAGGCCGTAGTAGTAGTTTACAACAACTTGAGTTAGTGTACGCGTTGCCCAGGTGTGCACACAACACAAGCAACAAGCCAAGTGCATACTGTATAGGAGCTGAATACGTACGTACTCCGTATATTCTTCTAGCTTGCTGAGAGACAGATACATACTCGTGATTCATTGCCAGGCTCGCACGGCAAGCAACTGCCTTATCTCACTCCATATCACATCACATGCTTTGTGTTATTAGTACTGTAGACTTCTCAATTTTTCTTTATTGTATTGTATTTATTTACATGCATATATATATATATATATATATATATATACTACTACACCAATTCAACCAATGAAAGAAAGAATTGATCCTTGCTTCTACCTACTCCTAACTCCTACTATCCTCCTATACGTAACTAAACAATGAAGAATACATAATGAACAGTGCCTATGTACGTATAATTGTATATACACGATATATACTACAACTATTCACCACCAACTAAAAGCACCTACATGAACAATTCAATAAGCTAGGTACAAGCACAACAACTCAACTAATTAATCTACAATGAACAGATCGATTAATTTGCTGCTAGCTGATGGACGAGCTTAATAAGGATTAAGCCGGGATGATCATGAAGCGAGGCTTCTTGAAGGCGAGCGGGCTGAGCACCTCGTCGTCCTCCGCCACGGCGCATCGCTCCGGCAGCGCCGGCAGGTTGAGGTCGAAGGCGACCGCCGGCGGCGGCGCCGTGTTGCGGCTGCTGGTGGCCGCAGAGGAGGAGGACGCGCGCGCGGGTGCGGCGGCGCTGCCGATGGTACCGTCGTAGTGGCGGCGCTTGTGGCCGCCCAGCGCCTGCCCCGTCGGGAACGCCTTGCCGCACACGTTGCACTCGTGCGTCGCCGCCGGGGCAGCGGGCTTGGTGTCGGCGGAACCAGCCGACGACGAGGACGGCAGCACGGGCGGCTTCTTCTCCTCCTCATCGTGGTGGTGATCCCCATCTCCTACGCCAGGCGTCGTCGGCGCCGGCGAGGGCTTGGTGCGGTGGCTGGCCTTGTGGCCGCCGAGCGCCTGGTACGTCGGGAACACCTTGCCGCAGACGGAGCACGCGTGGTCCTGCGGCGGCGCGGGCGCCGGGACGTCGCGGTCGCGGCGGCCGGTGGCCAGCATGACGAGGCACTGCGCCAGGTACTCCTCCTGTGTCTGGGTAGGGGTGGGGGGCTGCTGCTGCTCCCGGTCGCGGCGGCGCCTGGAGCGCTTCTTCCGCTTCGCCAACCCTTGGTGGCCATGCTCCTCCTGCTGCACCACGGCGTTGACATCCTCCTCCTCCTCTGCCGCCGTGCCGCCGCCGCCGCTCGTGGTGGCGACCTGATCATCCGCTGCAGCTGCAGCCCCCCCCACCACCACCACGACGTCGTCCCCTCTGCCTCTCGGCGGCGCCGGCGACGGCATCACCGCCGCAGCCGCATCAAGAACCGCCTCCACCGCCATAATAAGCCGATCGAATAACCAGCTCGATCTATCGATCGCCGATCGATTGGTCGATGCTTCCTGCTGGCAGCTGCTGCTGCTTTGAACAAGCTGCAAGTTTTATAGAGTACTTGCTTGGCTACAAAGGAAAGGCAAGAAAGAGAAGGAAGTGGTGGTTGCTTCTGGAAGTGATAGTAGTGAATGAGTGGAAGAGTAGGGCAAACGGAGTGGTGGCTTTATACTCGGATCTCCGTCCATCGGGATAACTACTCCGATGTAGCTAGCCAGCTAGAGGAAGAGTCTTGGGGTCAAACACTCTAGAGCCTGCACTGCAGGCTCTGATGGTTCGACGCACGAGTAGAGTAGCTAGCTAGATGTGTAGAAACAAGCAGATCGATCACAAGGAGTGACGGAACTGTTAAATGAGGTGTCAGCTAGCTGAGCTGAGCTGACCACCATGGCGCTCTCTCTCTATCTGTTATCGGTGGGTGTGGATGTGTCTAGGTCAGCAGATAGATGATGCACATCCATGGCAGGAAGAAGAAACTTGGCCTCGACTGCTTCTCTGCTTGCTTACTGCCAGTAGAAGAGAGCTAGCACGCAGGTTCATTCGTCATGCCATGCGGATGCACTAGTGCGGTGCAGGGGAAGGAAAGGAAACGGGAGAGGAAGGTTACCGGAAAGTGGTGACGACGGCGACGGCGACTGGACCGGGTCTGGAGTCCACGACGGCCACGAGATGGAAAATTTCCGTTGGCGCGGGAAACAGAGGCGGCGCCAACTGCCCAACTGCCCGTCTACTACTACTATCCGTCTGTCAGTGTGTACTGTACTACTGTGGCCTTCTTTAGTTCTATTTTTTTTATCAAAATAGAAAATGTTCATTTGTATTTGACAAGTATTATTTAATTATAAACTAACTATGTTTAAAAGATTCGTCTCGTAAATTATAGATAAACTATATAATTATTAGTTATGTTTTTATCTATATTTAATGTTCTATATGCATGTAGTAGTGTAAGATTCAATATGACGGAGAATTTGAAAAATTTTGGAAAACTTTTTGAGAACTAAATAAACAAAGCCTATGTGGATATGTATGCTACTACTCCTACTTGCCAATGATGCGTGATGAGTGATGACGTGTTTGTTTCGTTTAATCATGAGGTTATTACAGCTGTGTGGCCACGATTAGGCGGCATGCCGGCATACACACGTATGTATGATGCACAGTCATCGTCACCGTCACTGTACGTCGCCAACACTACTCTTCGCAAAACACTACTCTGCTCTCACTGATCACCTACTAACCAGTGGACAGTGGTTCGTCGATCGGCAAATCAATCCTTTGTTCTTTTTAAAAGGAAAAAAGATTAAAAGAGAAATATTTACAACTCGCTTACAAACCTCGAAGGCACCAACGACTCCCAAGAAGCAAGAAAAAACACTCCAAAAAAAACACACAAAACCACAGGGCGAGCCCCTGTCACTCCCAACACTCAAACGGAACGACTCACGGAACCAAAAACCGAAAGTACAAGCCTTTAAAACCGGGAGAGAAACACAAAGCCACTTTCCTTAATCAGCTTGGTCATTGCCAGCAGCAATCTTAGAAACACAAAGCCACTTCCTTTTAGAGGCCACTTCAAGCGGTTGTAATTCCGTGTTGAAATGTTCGTCGGTTTCTTTCCTTCTAAATGCTCCACCAAAACGAGATTAAGATCCCAGCATTTTTACACTATAGTTCTCATCATGTAGAGTGTAAAAATATTTATAGTATAATTTTCTAGTACTTATATGATTTTATATCTATTTTATAATAATATTTGATTAGACGTAGTATCCGCCAGCAAATTTGACAAGAAACCAAGTGTCTTTGAGCAATCTAATTTTTCTTAGTGTCCGACGGCAAATGGCCACCATTCTGCATGTCCCACACCAAATTCGTTTATAAAAGTATTTATTGAAAAATTATATATGTATATTTTTATAAAAGTATTTTTTAGGATAAATCTATTTATATGATTTTTATATTTCCAAACTCAACGACTTAAAAGTCATTAATAATTTAAATTCTTAATGTTAAAGGCAAACTCTTTTTACCATCCTAGAGGGACTATATATTAGATCTTTAATCCATTCTTCCACCTTTGCTAGAATCGCTCTACTTGAAGCTTCAGCAAAAATGATCCGATACAACCCCTTAGAGATGAGGTTTTAGCTATCCAGTTGTGACTAGCATGTATCACCTAAAAGCATGTGGGTAGCTGCCAAGGACCCTATGATGACATGTCAGGCCTCATTGGTCCTTTTGTAGAGCCCATGTTCTCCTATTTCATGCTCTCTGACGTCATCAACCCTCACGCACACCCCCGACTCCTTGGTGGTGTGAAGATACATGTGCGATCGGTATAGACTCTAGCATTGGCGAGAAGGCAATATCATGCCACTATGGCACTCTTAGAGACCTCAATTGTACAAGTAATAGTGTGGACATTGCTAGATGTTGTTACTCATGTTGATGATACAGTGCTGGTGGAGGACGCATCCGATGATAAGGAAGCTGGTTTCACAAGTGACTGTTGAGGATCCTATCATTCTCATCAGCCATCACCATCGAAGACGGCCTTAATTATATTATGCATTCTACGCCCGAGGTCAAAGTAGAAGTGCCCCGACTGATGTAGGATCCTACGGTAAAGGCAACATCTTCTCCGTCTGCAACAACTAGGAACGGAAGGGCATGACATCTCCTCATATACACCTTCCTTCACCACCTGTCACGACAACAAGATGTTGACGTACGTCCTATGATAGGCCATATCTTCATTGAAGTGCACCCCTTTGCATAACACAACATGTTAAAAAGATTTAGGCATTGTTGTGAGCGATGTGAAGCTTGATGACGAAGCAAAGCAAGAGATTGTAGGCTGCTATAAGGAATTGTTATCGTCATATCTCCTCAAACCATTGATGGGTTTGAAAGGTCGTGCCTTTTGGAAACTTGTAGTGGAGATTGCAGGTCGCTTTGCCTCTTCTCGTAAGGGTTGTAAGAGTTTGATGTCGATGCAGTTTGTCTATGTGGTTGTTTGCTCATATTATCATCGGATTATTGTTGGCTGAGTTTGTCTTAGTCGCTGTAGTGTTTTTGTTGTGTTCTATTATTCCGTACTCTGAGTCTTTTTCTTTATTAGTATAATCATTAGCTCTGGTTCTTGATTTGTTTAGAAAAAAAAGGAAATCATTCTGTGTATCAGTAGCAAGAAACAAATGACTAAAGTCCCATTTGGATCTAAAGGATTTTTAAAATCTAGATTAAAAAATCTCAAAAATCCTAAAAAATCTTATCCAAACTAACTAGATTGTAGTAGTGGACTTTAACCGAGACAAAGATAAAATAAAATACATCAATTTTTTCTCCCTAGATTTTAAAAGTCCCTTTTGCACCAAACATGGCTTGAGATTATTATAAAACAAAGCCACAAAAGGAAACTTCAAGGTTCACTTGAAGGCTTCCATTAAAAAAAAAAAAGGGCTTACTTGAGGCAGCAAGCAATTCTCCTTCCTTCTCGGTCGATTCATGCATGCCACATGGCATAGTAGGTCAGATTTGGCCGGTGCCGCTGCCACGTGCGTGGGTTATATACAGCGGTTCGCCTCCGCGTGGCCACTCCCGTGCTCACACGTATACGTGTACGCTTACGTCATCGCGGCGCATGCTTCAGCGGTCGGCTCTGCTGCCGCGTTGCCGTTCCCGTTCGGCTGCTGATGGTACCCGATCGAAACACGGGCAAGACCTTGTTTAGTTCAAAAAGAATTGCTAAATTTTTTTCAGATTTCTTATCACATTAAATCTTACGACATATATATGAAGTATTAAAAATAGATAAAAATAATAGTTAATTATATATTTGTCTGTAATTTACGAGACGAATCTTTTGAGCCTAGTTAGTTCATGATTTGATACTTATCAAATACAAATGAAAGTGCTACAATACTTATTTTATCAAAATTTTTGAAAAAACAAGGCCCAAAGTCAGAGGAGAGGAGAGGTACCCGTTTGATCGCATTGTACCAGTGTGAACACTTCGGCCTCTCTCTCTTCCTCTCACTTCCGCCAGCCAAACCGTGTTGCACTGGCTGCTAAACAGCACACAGTTGCAACAACCAGATTATAAACGTCCGTTGACCTACGTACTAGTAGCTAGCTAGTTCAAAGCTCCCACAAGGTCAAACCTTTGAAATCCAAATTGACCGCAAATATATACAGTTGTTGTTGTTGTTGTTGTTAGTTGACCCAACATTGAGTTACAGTGTTGGTTGACTGCCAATAGTACATTACATTCGTGATTCTGTGTCAGAGCACGAGTTTAGTATAATTTACTTGCTAAACTAATAGATCTAGCAAGTTAATAAAAGAAATAACAACTTTAAATGTTGTTCTTCTCCAACATTAACCTATAATAGCTTTCTAAAATTTAAAAATTTATATTAGGGTCCGCATCTGTTTGTTATCTTTTAGTTTACTAGAGCCGATCATATCTTTCACTAGAGGGATATAGAGTTCTCTCCACTTTGTAAATTTATGAGTTGAGAAGGATATTTGGCAACTTTTTATTATTAAAATACTTCTTTTACCAAACTGTTGGATGATACTTTTTTCTCTTTTTGCTAAAAAGATTTAAATAAAAAGTTATTTTACCAAACTCCTAGAGATGCTCTCATGGTTGATGTAATTTGGGATATACTTACCTATTTGCCATCCTATACTAGGCCTTGTTTAGTTTACCCTAAAAACCAAAAAGTTTTCAAGATTCTCTGTCACATCGAATCTTGCGGCACATGCATGAAGCACTAAATATAGACGAAAACAAAACTAATTGAACAGTTTGTCCGTAAATCGCGAGACGAATCTTTTAATCTTAATTAGTCTATGATTGGACAATATTTGCCACAAACAAACGAAAGTGCTACAGTGTCAAACTCCAGAAACTTTTCACAACTAAACAAGACCTAAATATCATGTTTCTAAAATCTACTTTTACGTATTTGTCATAGAAGAAAAGAGATGGTTTGTTAACTTTGTTCCATTTTTTTATGACCAGGCGTTACGCATTTCAGCCTGCCAACGTAGAAGAAGAATGACATGAAATGACCTTTTTAACCCTCTTGTCACTTTTGCAAGTGACTGAGTTTGATATATAGAGCTCGTTTGTTTGTCTAAAAAGTCATAGCTAAAAGTATTATTCGTTGATTTTTTGTGTGAGGAAAAAGCATTGTTCAATAGCTCAGATTAGGTAGATAAGCTCAAACGACCAGGCTCATACTTAATTATGTGTCTACCGTGATAATTATATGTGTCTAGAAAAAGAAAAAAACCCACAAACACATGCTGCTCATCTCACCGGGTCATGCATTGGCACACGAGGTCCATCGAAATCATAGTGCATTCCATTATTTATAGTCGGTCTAATCAGTTTAGATTATGGTAGTGACATGAGAGAATACGACTCTCTCCGAACTATAAATGTGACCTATCCTCCTCTACCAAACCACATCTATTCAAATTAGGGTTTTTTTCTTTTTTTAGAGTTCGAGGGCTATTGCCCCGGCTTTTCAATTAATATCGAAAAACCAAGCGTCTTTTACAGCACAATTTTAAGCAAATCACAGGTCCACCTGGACCTCAAAAGAGACTTAACGCTATAGACCCTGAGGTAACAAAGAGCCACAGACGGCAGGTCCAAACAATCAGCAGGATCTAAAATAGCAAGTCACACACACATTGATCTGAACAGAGATGAGTCCAGCAACTTCCACCATGGCAATTCATGTCCCCCATTCCCCTTCTCTGTAGCTTTCAGATACTTGTAGTTATCAAAAACCTCTTCTTCATTGCTTCTTCGTACCTTCAGGTAGTGGCTTGGATGAAGACAAAAGGAAGCCACAGAATCCCACTTGCTGCTGATTTGGTCTTGTCTATACATTCTTCCAGAAAGCCCTTCTTGTCGACTGGACAGATGACCAACCAGTAAAAGACCAACAATCTTGCAAAGAAGCATTTTCATGCCTCTCCAACCAATTCTCTGAAAACAAAGATCATTTCTAAGTTTCCAAACAGACCAAATAACAAGAGAAGAAATTATATTAAGCACATAGTTCTTTTTTTGCTCAGCCAGTAAGTACCAACATGAATCAGGTCAACACAATATCATCCTCAACCTTTCTTCTATTCAAATTAGGTTTTTTTTTTGTCTCTTCTCATACATCTATCATAACTCACTCCATCTCGAGCACATGCACGCAGCGGAGAAAAAAACAAGAGAAAGTCTCTAGAACCTCTCGTCATTGCAACCCTACATACAAGGAGACAACAAGTGATTGCTCGTGTTTTTCACCCCATTATCCAAGTCAGGTGGCATTACGCATTATTATATCCGCCGCTGATTGCTTCAGGGCACGTTCGGTTCCAACGGAACCTAGTACCGGAACCGATCCGGCCAGGATCGGTGTTGTATTTTACATAGCCAAAGATCATCAGGAAAAGTTCCGGCTAGAAATCATGCTAAACGAACGGGCCCTCAATCAGCCTTCACCAATGTCATTATCAACAGCATTGCTCCTGATCCACCAACACCATGATAACTCCATTTGCAAACGATTAGTACATGCACTGTGATTCAACGGTAGTTGTAGTGTGTCATGACATTATTTCTACCGTTTAATTAGTCTAGTATGTTTGAAAATCTCATGCTAGTATGCTCTTTTCATGATTTAATATTCTGGACTTAATCATAAATTGCCTAAATACTCATCAGTACTCTAAGATTATTTTTAACAACGGTAGTTGCCCGCTAGCATCTTATAATGTAACTAATTGGAGGCTCAACGTGAGTACCCTAGAGGCATTGGTAGGATAAAAATCCTAAAAGTTATATTAAAAATTGACCTTTAATTTGGTATACTTTGGTAGTAATAACCATGGGATCTATCCAATTTTATTAAACAAAAATCCATATCTGTCATTATAGAAAACATAAAATAACCACCTAAACTTAAATCTAAATTATCTACCTATGGCATTATAATACAATAATCTAAGGCTCTATTTGAATGCACACGGCTAATCGTTAATTAGCATGTTAGTTTTTTAACCAAAATTTTCAAAATATATGGAGCTAATAAATGTGCTAATTTGTTAATTAACCAAAATCCATAACTAGTTGCTAGGCAAACGATAAACCACCCTAGTTAATTTGGATTGTTCTATTGTAGACAAATAATCTACCAAACGTGTTGTGTTGCCGTTCCCGTTCCCGTCGATGTATTGAGAGTTGCCACGCTGTAGGGTGGGTTGTTGCTCTGACCACGCCGCACTCGTGTCTCCTCTAGCGTCCCTTGACATGGGCTCATCTCGTCGCGACGCGTGGTACCGGTACACGGTGTGTCATTTGGGAGTGCATCAGACTGATACTATCATCAGTGCGGGGGCATGCTGCACGTGTGGCGTGACTCATCAGCCACAGGCGATTATTGCTTATATGCTCACGACGACTGTTTTTCGCACCCTGAGAAAGTTTTTGAGTATGTAACTATAGCATTTAGCATTAATTATAGATTAACTAGGCTTAAAAAATTTCGTGTCGCAACTCCACATACGTATCTAAATATAGGATGAGATAGGATGAGAAGTTCTCAAGTGAGGACTAAACAAGGCGCCTCAGTGAACATGCATGGTTCCGTTGCTGTGGTAGCAGAGTCGTCCAGTACTTCAGTGGATACCGTGCGTCACATAACACCTGTGCCGGACTGTGATTCGTTTCTCATGAAGCTATGATTTAGGTGAGGGCAAACTTTAGCTAGAAGCTCGATTAAAAAAAAAAGACACGATGCAATTTCACGAATTATCATAAAACAGCGAACAATGGTTTATCTATATGACTTGGGCATTGATGAATATAACCAGAATACTCTAAGTAAAGAATTAAGCACGCAGCAATTAAGCAATAAGCACTGGTCCGCTAGCCATTGGGCTCCCTCTCCATCTCGCTGGAATTGAACAACCGTAGCGCCCGAGCTGGGCTGAAATCCAGCGATCAATGGCAGCTGCGCGATTTTTCTTTTTTAGAAAACAATTATTTTTGACATTTACAAAAATATATTCACAACTTTGGATTTAGGATATTTCCATGTGAAAACAACCTACATGAACCTACAAGCCCCATAAAACGAAGACTGTCTATGCAGACATCTGTTTCTTTTTGGCAATAGTCTACTCCCTCCGTCCCAAAAAGAGTGTCGTTTTAGAATTTCAGACATCTTGTTTCATCCGTCTTATTCAAAAATTTTACATAAATATTATATATTTTGTTAAGACCTATTTTACATAAATATTTTACATAAATATTATATATTAGAGATACTTTACTAATGATTTATTTATTTTATAGTTTACATAAAATTTTTGAATAAGACGAACAGTCAAACACGATTTCTAAAAGTAAAAAAAGTCACTCTTTTTGGGACGGATGGAGTAAATATTAAGTTTTCTGCATCGACAACAATATTATATGCTCACTTTGATTACATCTACAAGGATAGATGCAATACATATGAAAGTGACCCCTAATTCCCGAGGCAACACATGTTTAGAAATTTTACAGGAATTAGTTTTATGTACTCCCTTCTTTCTAAACTATAAGTCACTTTATAAGTTTCTTAAAACGTCAAAATATCTAAAGTTGAACCAAAATTATATAGAGAATTAGAGAGAATCATAACACCAAATAGATATACTATAAAAATATAACTAATAAAAAAAATATATTCTTTCTTTTTTTTTGTGAACAAAAATATATTCTTTCTTAAATGTGAAAACAATATTATGCTCATATACTAGTTGCACAGTCGTACGATGATGTTCTGATAGGGATGGTCATCGTTGAATTTTTTTTCCCTCACGGAAGCAAGAAAAATCATCAGCTCAGCGGAGAAGATAGTACGGCACTGCATGGTCTCGATGAACAGCACGTGTGAGAGAACTAGTAGCGCTCCATGGTATCGATGACGATGAGAAATGAACAGCCATGAGAGCAACTTGAACTTGAACATACTCTTAAATTTTTCTTTTTTTTTTCTAAATAATAGTAATAGAGGTTTTAGTAAAAAATCATCCTCCAATAACTTTTCTAAATAGTTGTTTAAATATAGTCATCTTGATGTCTCGCTAGCTAAAAATATAAGACAAGAATAACTTTATAAAGTATGTATGAAGTTTAAAAAAATTGTTGAAGAACAAAATGATATAAAAATAGTTTTTTATAAAAATGACTTTCTAAATAATCCTAAAGTGAAATTTAGAAAGACTCCTCGGAACGCCGGCCCTAAACCCCCGTTGGAATCGAAGCAGCAGACCAGCAGTTAGTTTTTGGAGTATTGGGCAGAGTCCGCGCGGGCGGGGACACCTCGTTCCTCACGGAATCGTCGTCAACCTCTGGCTGATTGATGCTCGGTGCCTGCACCTCAAGTGGCCGGCCTATCGTCGTCGATTCGTCGCTCTCTCTTGTCGCTGCAAGTTTAGCTTTTTTTTTTCCGCTCACGTCACGGCTTCTCTTCCAAGCCAAGATCGTCATCGATCATCTTCATTGGTGAATGTACATATCCTCTTTGATGTTGACACACAAGATAAACTATCTTCCGGCACCCTTTCATTCTTCCTTGCCCTCCTTCCTTCCTCCTGCAGAGCTACGGCACGGCGGCACGGCGGCACAAACTCGGTGGAGTCTGCGAGGGCACCGGCGGAGGCCATCGAAACTGCCAGCCATGGACGCGGCGGCGACGGGCGTGTCGTCGAGCGGCGGCGTTCCCCAGCTCCTCCTCCTCCCTGCGCTCGCCGTCACCCTGCTCCTCGCCGCGGCCGTCTGGTCGAGGCGTGGCCGCAACAACGGCGCGCCGAGCCCGCCGTCGCGCCCGCTGCTCGGCCACCTCCACCTGCTCGGCAAGCCGCTGCACCGCTCGCTGGCCGCGCTGGCCGCCGCGCACGGCGGCGGCGCCGGGGGCCAGCTGCAGCTGCAGCTGGCGCCGCTCCTGTCGCTGCGGCTGGGCGCGCGCCGCGCGCTGCTGGTGTCGTCGCACGAGGCCGCCGAGGAGGGCTTCACCGCGCACGACGCCGCGCTGGCGGGCCGGCCGCGGGTGCTGGCCGGCGACCGGCTCGGGTACGGGTACACGATGCTGGTGTGGGCGTCCCACGGCGACCACTGGCGCGCGCTCCGCCGGCTCCTCGCCCTCGAGGTCTTCTCGGCGTCCCGCGTCGCCGCGCGCGCCGCCGACCGCAGCGCCGAGGTCGCCGCGCTCGTCGGCAGGCTGAGCAGCCTGCTCCACCTCCACGGCGGCGGCGGCGGCGCCAAGTTGACTCTCCGGCCCAGGCTCTTCGAGCTGGTGCTCGGCGTCATGCTGCGCGCGCTCACGGGTGACCGCGCCCACGGCGGCGACGTGCGCACGTTCCAGGAGATCGTGGAGGAGACGTTCGCGGTCAGCGGCGCGCCCAGCGTCGGGGACTTCTTCCCGGCGCTGCGGTGGGTGGACCGCCTGCGCGGCGTCGATGCGGCGCTTGTGCGTCTTCAGGCGAGACGCGACGCGTTCGTCGGCGGCCTCGTCCAGGACCAACGGCGACGGCGCGACGCCGGTAGTGGCCGAGACACGCCGGAGAAGAAAAGCATCATTGACGAGCTCCTGTCGCTGCAAGAAGCTGACCCCGAGTACTACACGGACACGATCATCAAAGGCCTCGTCTTGGTGAGTAGTAGTCTACCAATCTGGCATTTGTATTTGTTGCATCAAAAAAATGCTGCTTGGCCATGGTTGCAATCTTCATGATGATGCAGATGCTACTCACTGCCGGCACCGACACGTCGGCGCTGACCATTGAGTGGGCAATGGCGCAGCTGCTGACAAACCCAGAAGCAATGAGAAAGGTGAGTGCTGAGATAGATACCAACGTTGGCACAGCACGGCTCGTGGAGGAGTCGGACATCACCAACCTCCCATACCTGCAATGCGTGGTCAAGGAGACCCTGCGGCTGCGCCCCGTCGGCCCGGTCATCCCTGCGCATGAGGCCATGGAGGACTGCACCATCGGCGGCTTCCACGTCCGGCGTGGCACCATGGTTCTCGTGAACGCCTGGGCGATCCACCGGGATCCCAAGCTTTGGGACGCGCCGGAGGAGTTCAGGCCAGAGAGGTTCTTGGACGCCGGCATGGTGACCGCGGTCACCACGCCCATGCTGCCATTTGGGCTTGGACGGAGGCGCTGCCCTGGGGAAGGGTTGGCATTGCGTCTGATCAGCTTGACGCTGGCGGTGCTCGTGCAATGCTTCGAGTGGGATGTTGGTGAAGGCGGTGTCGTCGACATGACCGAAGGCGTTGGGCTGACAATGCCCATGGCCGTGCCATTGGCAGCTGTCTGCCGGCCTCGGCAGTTTGTCAAGAGCATGCTCTCTACTTCAACATGATTGAGTTAAACACTGGTTTCTTATAAAGGAAAAAGAACAATTTTTTATGACGCTGGTGTTTGATTGTTCAGTATTCTGTATGTAATCAGTATGCTATCAGTAATTTTTATGGCTTTATATGGATACATTGCACTGGTGTGAGTGTGCTGTGCTTAAGTTCAAATACGAAAACTGTTACACAAGCTGGGCGACACACACTTTAAAATCATTTCCCCCCCTTTCATCCTGACCCCTACAGGTGGGGATTTCAAGTTCAAATGTCCAAACTCATTGCAACAAAGTCAAATCATTTTCTGATGAAATAAATATTTTTTTCTCCTTGCACAACTTGTTCTTTGACCTTCAAGTATTGTGGGATGATAAGCATATTGTATGATATTTTTTCATAATATGTTTCGAAAATGCTAAAAAAATCAAAGTGTACCCTAATTATGTTTACTTAATTGGGAGCACCTTAACGAATTTTAACTAATAAACCATCAGCATGCCCTTCTACACATGGTATAATAATCTTATAGTAAGATTCAATACATGTTTACAGTTTTACCAGACATAGGTATTAGAAGTAGTTGTCAATAAGTTATTAAGTTTGGTGTCACAACTAATCAATATATGTAACCTTTTCTCAGTTGTTCATTTTACATAATACATCAATACCATATAGATACTCTATAATCTTTATGTGATAGAAGATGTTACTACAATTACTTTATATGTTTTTCCTATCTGCGGTTTTTCCTTTTTGCACCAAGTCTTTACCTAAAACCTTAGGGTATCTTCGCACCTCTTATTCTCGGAACAAAAACTTTAGACTTTTTTTAGCTTACTTGTGTGGTCTAAGGTTTTTATGAGGTGGACTTTAAACAACATTTTAGACCTTTTGTTGATAGGTCAAGAGTTAAAGTGGTCTAAACTTTAGACGGCACTTTGCATCCTTTTGTTGACAAAGAGAGTATGCAAAAAGATAATGTATATTTCCAACCCTCAACTTGCATGAGAGTTCGACTTTCAAACCTAAACTAGGAAACTAGGTCTTGGACACCATCCAATGGTGGAAAGTGGACAAATTTGGTCCTTCAGCTAGTTTCAAAAGTGGTTTTCTATTTTAAAAACAATAAAAAATTATTTTAATATCTAAAAATTCATAACTTATTTATTTTGAAAATGTGAAACAAATAACATTTTTTTGAAAAAAATATATTCACTTATTTGGAGTCATTTGAATTTTTCATGTTTCTAGTAAACCATACCAGAAGCAATAAAACAATAGGAACAAAGTAAATAATTTGTTAAATAAATATAAATAGGTAATAGTTAGATAACATTTTTGTTTAATATGTTGTTTGATTTAAAATACATAAGTTATGATTTTTTTAGAGATTAAATAGGTGTTTATATATATTTTAGAAAATAGGAAACCACCTTCACAACTAGTTAAAGGACCAAAATTTTTAGATTGAGAGGTGTCAAGTACTCATATTCATAGTTTAATATTGAAAATCAAACTATAGTGCAAGTTTAAGGTTGAAAGATGAATTTTACTAGTAGTAAATAGAAAGCCATAACTTACAAGCTATGCATGTTGGGCAGCATCGGAAGAAGAAAAAGCCAAGCCTTGGGCTGAAATATAGGCCTTATATATTGCTTGGGATCAATTTAAAATAGGAAAGTGTCGGGTTTATCTTCCTCAACTATCCCTCAATGGTAACATTAGTTTTTCTTATCCCCCTTAATTTTTAAAACTATTTGTTCTTTTCACCTTGGGTAGATTTGATGGTAGTTTTGTTGATGGGTCGTTATATCAGTGAGGGTAAATTAGACTAAGCTAAAAGTTCAAATCAAACAAAGAATATTTTTATAAATATCCAAAAATCATAAAATAAATTTTAAAAAATTTATCCAAATATTTTTACATGGAAAATAACACACTTAAAATCCTAAAATATGGTTTAACCATAAAAAAATTGTTTTACCTCCAAAATTACGGAACTAGCTTCAAAACTCCAAAATCATGTTCTATCTTAGGTGTCTAGTTTGAAATTTTTAATTATATATTATAATTAGTTGGTGTGGATCACCCAATTATGTAGAAGCACCAAATGTGCATCGTCAAAACTATGTAAGCACTAGTAGAGCGTCATTAGGACTACATATGTGCGACATGGGTGCATGCAACCACATAGACTAACACACAAATACTTTGAATTGAGGGATTCTACTAGCAAATAAGCACCAAAATGGACCTATCAGGATTCAAACAATTTCAAGCTATGCACCATAACATAGAGCATGATTTTAGAGAAAAACATGAAACTAGTTTCATAATTTTTTGAGGTACAACAAATTTCTAAGATTAACCATCTTATACGTATAAAAAAATATTTGTATAAATTTATATTTCTAGTCTAATTTACCTCCTAAACTTTCACTTTTAGCTTAGTCCGATTTAACCCATCTAAGATAGCGCCACATCAGCAAAATCGCCATAAAAACCACCCAAAAGTGCAAAAGTAAATGGTTCTAAAAGTTGAAAGAGGCCAAAAAACTAGTTTTATAGTGAAGGAAGGAAAAAAATTTTAATCTCGATGGACTTATTTGGATGCTTATTTGCTGGTAGAAACTCTCATTATCTATTATAATTAGTCGTTGTGGATCATCCGACTATATAGACACACCAATGGTGCATCGTTAGGACTATTATGTAAGCACTAGCGGAGCATCTTTAGGACTACATATGTGCGACATGGGTGCATGCAACCACATAAGCTAAGGCCTGTTTAGATTTGAATTTATTTTGCTCAAAGAGGAAATTTTTTGTGGAATTGGGGCTTGAGAACTAAACGGGGTCAAAAAATTTTGGGGCCAAAATTTTGGGCTGCAGGGCCTGCTACTGTGCATGCATTTCCATAGAAGCCCACCAACGACAACTACAACGGCATGCAGCCCAAGTTGTGTCAGAAATTTTTTTTTTGCCAAACTAAACACCTAAGAGCATCTCCAAGTGTTTTGCATAATTGAGTTGGCATTTGTTGTTGTTTGCAAACTCCCAAAACAAAATGCAAAGTTTAAAAATAGGCTATTTCCAAGGGTTTTGCATAATTGGATTGGCAATTAGGCAAAATGGACAAGGCCGCGATTTTTTCCCTCGCGTGCGCGCTCGCGATCGTCTTCCCGCGCGACTTTCCTTCACGCGAAAGTCTCCACTGGTTCTCGCGTTTTCCTCACAGGTCATGCCGCCAATTATTCCTGCTCCCACCGCTCATTGCAGGTGCCGCCGCGACGACTCGTATCAGACTCGTTGCGGGTTTCCTGTCGTGGGGGCGTCCTTGAACTCATGGTGTGAGGCGACGGTTTTCTGTCGCGATGGTGTCCCTCGCGAGTTCTGCAGCGGAAGGCGGCGATGGTGTTGCTCGCGATCGCGATATATGGCGCGAAGAAAGTCCGGGTCGCGCGGGGACCGGGAGACGCATACGATCGGCCTTTTGCCAAACCGTGCGCGGCTTGGCATATATGCCAAGTTTGCTCTCTCATTTGCCAAGTTGCCCAAAATACAAACTCCAAATGCAAAACCATTGGATACCTCTTTTTTATGATTTTTGGCAAATTACAAGAATGTAAAGTCCAAATGCAAAACCCTTGGAGATGCTCTAAAATTTTTCGCGTGCGTCGGACTTCTGAGCTAAAATTCTGACCACAAAAAATTTTATCACTTTGGTCAAAAAAATTCAAATCTAAACAGGGCCACAAATACTTTGAATTATTTATCTTGGGACCAACGCCTACCATATCGCAAATACATAGCTCTAAACGATACTCTATTGGCACTTCTATGTCGTTGGACAATCAACATCAACTAATTAATAGAAAACAAGGTCTTTTACTAGCAAATAAGTACCAAAATAGACCCATCAAGATTCAGACAATTTCAAGCTATGCACCATAAGATAGAGCATGATTTTAAAGAAAACCTGAAATTACTTTCAGAATTTTCCGAGGTACAACAAAATTTTCTAAGATTAACCATATTATAGGATTTTAAATTGGATTATTTTCTTCATGTAAAAATATTTGGATAAATTTATATTTCTAGTCTAGTTTGCCTAAACTTTCACTCTTAGCTTAGTCCGATTTAACCCCTCTAATGTGGCGCCAAATCAGCAAAATCACTAATAAAACCACCCAAAGTGCAAAAGTAAATAAATGGTTCTAAAAGTTAAAAGGGGCTAAAAAACTGGTCTTGTAGTAAAGGGAGGAAAATCAAACGAGGAGGAAGTAAATTGGACTTCCTTCATTTTAAAATCATATATGTTGGATTTGGCTCATGAAGTTGTCTCCACTGATTCCCCCCACCCCGTTGTCACCTCAAGCCTTGTGATGATTGCCACGTCAACTTCTCCCTCCATTGGTGAGGTCAACTGCTCAAAGTGCCTGGCTTCAGGATTTGCCGTATCTTCTTCACCGGCACTCCAACAGTGGTCATTTTCGTTCTAGCAGCTGTAATTTTGCACACTAACGAATGACAACTCTCCGAACTCCCAAGGTCGTCAATTCGTTATCTTCTCTGGCTTCACGATTTGCTGTATCTCCTTCCCGATCTCGTTCTTCCTCGCCCTCCTCTCTCCCCACCCCAGCTACGGCGTCGCCCTCTGGGAGTCTTGCCAGCCATGGAAGCGTCGCCGAGCGGCGACGCTCTCCTGTTCTCCATCGCCATCGCCACCACCTTGCTCATCGTTGCCGCTGTCTGGAACAGGCGTGTCCGTGGGCACGACAACAACGGCGCGCCGAGCCCGCCATCGCGACCGCTGCTCGGCCACCTCCACCTGCTCGGCAAGCCGCTGCACCGCTCGCTGGCCGCGCTCGCCGCCGCGCACGGCGCCGGCGGGGGCCAGCTGGCGCCGCTCCTGTCCCTGCGCCTGGGCGCGCGGCGCGCGCTGCTGGTGTCGTCGCACGCCGCGGCCGAGGAGTGCTTCACGGCGCACGACGCCGCGCTGGCGGGCAGGCCGCGGCTGCTGGCCGGGGAGCGGCTCGGGTACGGGTACACCACCGTCAGCTGGGCGTCCCACGGCGACCACTGGCGCGCCGTCCGCCGGTTCCTCGCCGTCGAGCTCTTCTCGGCGTCCCGCCTCGCGGCGCGCGCCGCCGACCGGCGCGCCGAGGTCGCCGCACTCGTCCAGAGCCTGCTGCTCCGTGACGACGCCGCCGCCGCCGGACCAGACGACGCGTCCCGCGCCGCCGCGGTGACGCTCCGGCCCAGGCTTTTCGAGCTGGTGCTCAACGTGATGCTGCGCTCGCTCACCGGCGCGCCTGGGCACGGCGACGACGTGCGCAGGATCCAGGGGATCATCGAGGAGACCTTCGCGGTGAGCGGCGCCCCCAGCTTCGGAGACTTCTACCCGTCGCTGCGGTGGATTGACCGTCTGCGCGGCGTCGATGCGGCTCTAATCCGTCTCCAGGCCAGACGCGACGCGCTCGTCGCCGGCCTCGTGCGCGACAAACGGCAGAGTCGCAGAGCCGGTGGCCGGCACACGGAGAAGAACGGCGCCATTGACGAACTCCTGTCGCTGCAAGAAATCGACCCCGAGTACTACACTGACACTGTCATCAAAGGTATTGTCTTGGTGAGTAATCTCTCCTGTGAATTGGCACCACCATGGTAAATCGGTGACATGGTTGCAATCTCTGTGACGATGCATCTATCCATACAGATACTGCTCAGTGCCGGCACGGACACATCGGCGCTGACCACTGAGTGGGCAATGGCGCAGCTGCTGACGCATCCGGAAGCAATGCGGAAACTGACAGCTGAACTGGACACCAATGTCGGCACATCCCGGCTGGTGGAGGAGTCGGACATGGCGAACCTGCCATATCTGCAATGTGTGGTCAAGGAGACTCTCCGGCTGTGCCCCGTCGGTCCGGTCATCCCAGCGCACGAGGCCATGGAGGACTGCACCGTCGGTGGGTTCCATGTCCGGCGTGGCACCATGATCCTCGTGAATGCTTGGGCGATTCATCGGGACCCCAAGTTATGGGAGGCGCCGGAGGAGTTCAGGCCGGAGCGGTTCATGGACGCTGGCATGGTGACCACGGTCACCGCCCCCCTGCTGCCATTTGGGCTTGGCCGGAGACGCTGCCCAGGGGAGGGGCTGGCAATGCGTCTTGTTAGCTTGACACTGGCGGCGCTCGTCCAATGCTTCGACTGGGATGTCGGTGAATGTGGTGGTGCTCCTGACATGGCTGAAGGAGTTGGACTGTCTATGCCTATGGCGAAGCCGTTAGCGGCAGTATGTCGGCCCAGGGAGTTTGTCAGTAGCATGCTATCTGGATCAACATGAATAACAGAACATTGGTTTCTGAATGCTTAAGCTATTCAGTTACCTATGATTGTAACTTTGTAAGTAAGTAAGAATGCTTCCAGCTAGATGTGCATGATATATCAAATGTTGTAGCTTATTCCAGACTCCACTATGCATCTGTTCATGAAGTGAGACAGAAAAAGATAAAATGTCAGTTGCAATTAGTCTTCAAAGTTCCAAGCAATGATGTATGTCCACTGAAACTGATTTCAGATTTTAAACCAGCAGTGCCCTCCGATCCAGATAATGAACCATTTGGGAATGCCTCTGAATTTCTGATGGTTCAAATGATTCAGAGATTATGCATCTGATGGTTAACTTGACCCTTCTTACTTTCGAAGTTCTGACAATTAAGATTAGCTGTCTGATTCAGATTTCAGAGACAATCTTATATCTAACACAGAAGACCAAAACATGAGCGATTTGGTAGAATTGGATTACCCTTGTGAATTCTGATTGAGGTAATATTTCAGTAGTTTTCTATTTTGTCTTGTAAGCATTATAAAAACCTCAGTTTGTCAGTTCCAAATGAAATTGCTAGAAGCAGCGTTCTGCTTGCTAGAGCATAACAAGTTTATTCTCTCTTGCCCAAATGATAGGTTGTTTTAAATTTTCTTGGTACATAATTTTTACTATATATATAAGATATACCGTGTGACTAATACGTGATTTAGATACATCATAAAAACTATCTATCTAGACTAGAAAAACTTAAACAACCTATAATTAGAAACGAAGGGAGCAGAATTGACAAGGACGTTCTTTCATCTGAATGAAGCAAATAACCTGAAGGATATGGGCCGCTGAGGAGCCATTGTCAACTACCTTGTCAACAGCTATGTCCCTATTTTTCTTTGTGTTTGACAGAAAAAAAAAGCACTTGTGAACCTGTCAAAAGAAGTAAAAGAAGCCTGGAGGCATAGCTCCATGTTGTCATTCTCAGATATTAGAAACAGAAATGATACAGTACTATCTGAAATGACTATGGTGTTGGTATTTTAGTAATATATCATACTCCATCTTGCAAAGAGTGTCATTATCACTTAACAGTTGAATCTTACAACTCCAGCTGAGTGAGTTCCAACACTGTCGATGCAAGAAGCTGATCCTAGGTACTATGTGGACACGATCATCAAAGGCGTCATCTTGGTGCGTGTATTTGGTGAGTAGCTGACATGGTTACAATCTCTCCATGATGATGCATAAGCAGCCAGCAGGTGCTACTCACTGCCGGCACCGGCACATCGGCGCTGACCACCGAGTGGGCAATGGCGCTGCTGCTGACTGAGTGCTAACACACGCAGAAGCAATGCGGAAGGCGAGGACTGAGATAGACACCAACGTTGGGTCGTTGGCACAACAGGGCTCATGGAGGAGTTGGACACCATGAACATCCCATATTTGCAATGCGTGCTCAAGGAGACCTTGTGGCCGGCTGCGCCGCGTTAGCCCGGTCATCCCGGCGCACCGTGCACGAGGCCATGGAGGCGGACTGCACCATCGGTAGGTTCCATGTCGTGCACAGCACAATGATCCTCGTGAACGCTTGGGCGACCCACTAGGATCCCAAACTCTGGGATGCCCCTGAGGAGTTGAGGCCAGTATGTTTGGTCTGGTGACCACGGTCACCGCGCCCATGCTGCCATTCGGACATGGACGGAGAGGCACTGTTCTGGGGAAGGGTTGGCGATGCGTCTTGTTGCCTTGACACTAGCAGCGGTTGTGCAGCGTTTCGAGTGGGTTGTTGGTGAAGGCTGTGTCATTGATATGACCAAAGGCGTTGGGCTGTCGATACCGATGGTTAAGTCATTGGAGTCTGTTGGCCCCGGGTGTTTGTCAGAAGCATGCTCTCTGCTTCCACATGACAGACCTTGTTTAGATGCGAAAAGATTTTGAATTTCGTTACTGTAGCACTTTCGTTTGTTTGTGGCAAATATTGTCTAACTATGGATTAACTAGGATCAAAAGAAACTGTGCAATTAGTTTTTATTTTCGTCTATATTTAATGCTTCATGTATGTGCCGAAAGATTCAATGTGACAGAGAATCTTGAAAACTTTTTGGTTTTTGAGGTGAACTAAACAAGGCCTAACTCAACACGTAAAGGTTTCTGAAGAATAAACAGAATTGGATAACGCTGAACTTGGACTGTTCTCTAATGCTGCTCGTGGTTGTAAAGAAGAGTATTCATAACTAATTATCCAAAAACCAAACTGAAATACCTAAGGTTAAGATCCAAAATAAACTTCGATTAAAGGTTTGGTCTCAGGTTCAAGGTAACTGAATTTGGTTCCTAACCTCGAATAATAGTGATAACCAGTTCTAGCCCGACAACATATTTCAGCCTAATCCCTCTATGCAACCTTAGAGCAAGTTTAGTAATACAACCTACTTGCTGGCTGTAAGGTTCTTTATAGCCTTCTCCCAGCCCACCCATACAATAGTTAGCTATTCACTATTAATATATGGTCCACTTATCTCTCACAAAGTTTTTTGGTTTTTGTGTCCAAGCTGGCTGTAAGCTTACAGCCTGCTTCTCCTCTCTCTCATCTCTTCTCTCCTCCACATCAGCATTTACTAAGCTTACAGCCCACCATAATACTTGCTCTTAGCACATCAACCCTCTCATCCCCCATGGCTGCATCCTTCACCTAGCCGGTAGCCCCACCTCTCTATGATGTTTGTGTGTGGTAGTGCATATTTATTCACGTATGGATTCAAGGTTTTGATATTCGGTCTTAGGGCAACAAAAATTATGGAACACACTTTGATACATTGAAATTTAGAATATGAAACTATAATTTCTTATTATCGAGAAGTCACATGCATCAGCATGAAAACTTCATTATTACACTACAAATCATATGCAATCTAGAAGATGGCACCACGAATGATGGGTTGTTGCAATAAGGCAGTAGGGTTCGTTAAAGCTAGTTGGTTGAATGACAGCAATTGTTGTTGTTGCAAGAAGGCGGCCACAACTTGTGGGTAGAATGGCAGGAGCTGTTGTGTTTGCAATAAGGCGGCAGGGTTCGTCAGAGCTAGTTGGCTGAATGGCAGGAATTGTTGTTATGCAAGAAGATGGCAATGTTTGACACAGCCTGAGGGTAGAATGGCAGCAATTGTTGTTGTTGTTGCTGCTGCAAGAAGAGGACAATAATGTTTGCCACAGCTTGCGGGTAGAATGGCAGCAATTGTTGTTGTTGCAAGAAGGTGGCAATGTTTGCCATAGCCTGCGGGTACAACTATTGTTGTTGCAAGAAAGTAGCAGGGCTCCCAAGAGCAAGCTGGTTGAATGGTAGTAGTTGTTGTGGCTGCAAGTAGGCAATGGAGTTCACTCCAGCTAGTTGATTGAGTGGAAGAAACTGTTGCTGCTGCAAGAGAGTAGTAGGGCTCACAAGAGCAAGCTAGTTCAATGGTAGTATCTGTTGTGTCTGCAAGTAGGCAGCGGGGTTCGCCCCAACTAGTTGATTGAATGGAAGAAACTGTTGTTGCTGGAGTTAAGCAACAAGGTTCGCCGCAGATACTTGATTGATTGTCAGTAGCAGTGGAATACCAGCGGCAATAGGAGATTGTGAGCACTGTGAATAAGCAAGGAAGAGTAAGGAGCGGAATCGTTGGCAGTAGCGCTTGCCAAAAGAGCAAGGAGCACAAGGACGACCAACGACTTGGCGGCCATTGTTGCTAAGATGTTGCTAGTGTACTTCACTTTGTATGTTGCTAGTTGGTCTCAATAGTATGGGAGATGGATTAACTACTAATTTGATGACTATTTATACACATGGTAGGTCATGTATCTCAGCAGATTTTTGCTTTAGCCAACAAAACTATTAGAAATAAGCTAGAGATGACATGGTATCTAGTCAGTTTGGACATTCAGTGACCACTTTTCTTGGCTTACACTTTATATATTTGCAAATTAAATAACCAACAAAACTATTAGAAATATGCTAGAGATGACATCTAGTCAGTTTTGACATTTAGTGACCACTTTTCTAGGCTTTCCTCTCTTGGTATTTTATGAATACATGAACGATAATGGCATGCTCCATTCACCTTTACACATATGCATACCATAGCCACATAACATATGATCCACTTGATTAAAGTCAGTTTATGAAGTTGTGACCAGCTGATGTGGATCTCGTCATTTTCAACTAAATTTGTTGACAATTTGAGATACAGTTTGTTCCATGATTTGTTAGTGAAACCTACCACGGCAAAAACCAAGGTTCCACGCTAATACCATAAAAGTGTTCTGGATTGGGATAAAAAAACTGTCAAGGGTATTTTTTGCATTTATTTTCTCCTAAGGCCATGCACAATAACACACAAATACTCTAATTTAGACTATGTAAGTGGTGGTGGCTAAAGGGAAACTAGGATGGTTGGACTGGAGAGTGAGGGCAGAAGAGCATAAAGGGAAAGTGGTCTGACATATTAGCCAAGGGTGCAGTAAGGACATTTTTTTGACAAGGACAGTAAGGACATTGAGAATGGAAACATCAAGACATTGGATGAGACATGAGGAGAACAAATACAACAGAACAATGGGATTGAGAAAAATGAGCAAGGTCATTTTAAACAATGACAAAGACAGGTTCATCTGGCTAATAAAGAAAGATGGTGTCTTCACAACTCAGTCCCTTTATAAAGAAATAATGAAGGAGGAGAGAATTGGGGGGAATGGGATATTCTGGAAAACAAAGATACCTTTGAAAATTAAGATTTTCTTATGGTACTTGAAGAGAGGGGTGGTTTTAACAAAGGACAATTTATTAAAGAGAAGGTGGAAGGGGGATTCTAAATGCAAGTTTTGTGGTTTAGAAGAAACCATTCAACACCCTTTTTTCAATTGTTGGGTGGCCCGGTTTGTTTGGAATTTGTTGATCATCGCCTTTAACATTATACCACCAAGAAGCACAACTCACATGTTTGGATCTTGGATAAGGAGCTTTGCTCTAGGGCTAAGAAATCAATTAATGGTGGGAATAGCGGCTTTGTGTTGGGCATTATGGTTGAATAGAAATGATACGGTGTTTCAAGGATCAATGGCTAACTCTTATCTGCAGGTAATTTTCAGGGGGCATATTGGATCCGGCAATGGTCCTTGTTGTCTAAAGAGGGAGAGGGATCTTGAACGATGGATGCAGGCCGACATCTGGAAGGAGTGGCACTACAGTTTTTTATTGGCCAGGTGTGGAAGAGCTAGAGAAGAATAGAAGTGCAATGCTTTGTTGCTGTAATGTCACTAATGTTGTTTAGAGGTTTTGAGCAGTGGGCTATCTGTGTTGCTGCAGCCAGTAGTCTGGAGTTGACTAGGGGCGTTTTTGTTGTCTGTGTTGCGAAACATTGGTCTAAGTACCGTATTTGTATTGTTTGGCTATAAGCATTCAATTGTGAATGTGAAGGCCAGAATGCTTTTATTCTGTAATTAAAAAAATCAAAAGCTGAACAGTGGATTTAAAGGCTTGTGTTCACACCTTAATATTCTATCCAAAATAATTAAAATTTGCTAGACGAAATTTAGCATAATAGGAAGATATATATCGTGCCAATTAGTAGATATACACGTGGATCCACATCGAGTTAACATACAGCTGAAGAAGCATATTATATAACTAATATGCAAAACCATATAACATCTATGCGGACAACATCTGGAGAACCTCATGAAGAATCCATGTATTCAACCAATATTAATCCAGAAGTGAAGAATTCAAAAACAGCCTTGCCTATCCCGAATTTCTAACAAACCCAATCTAAGAACATTCCTTCTCCATCCATGTTTTTTTTTGGAAAGGAGAAAAAAAATCATCTCCAAGAGTTCCTATATCTCTTTTCCATATTTCAATACTTGGTAAACCACCGTCACCTATGCGCAAATATACTTGTGGCCTGGGAGTGCACATCCGGAGAAGTAGAAGGAGGTAGGAAAGGAAAAGGAGGAAAGACAGGGTTCTAGGTGAGAAAAGCGCAAGGTAAAGATCTAGTGGAAGGGTTTAAACCTATATAAAAACAAATTCAAAGTTTCTGATTCAAAACTTGAGACCGGGTCATTGGAAAACAAGTGCCAAGAAAAAAAGTTAGGATAAAAATATAAGAAACTCTTAGAGATTTACCTTTTTTTCTCTCCATACTAATTTCACTACAAGAAATGGTGTTTTACATGACGTTTTCTTATGACCTTCTTAAAAATCATCACAGAATTACACTAGTCATTCTTAGGGTGATACAACTGTGACAGGCTAACCGTCACAGAGTGTTGTAATATCCGTGACGAACGAGCTACCCTTCACAGAGTGCTGTGGCACTTCACTTGTGTATACGTGACGAATGACTGATTTGGTCACAATTTAATCATCCAACGTGGTGCTGATTTGGACGCCGGACAGGTACAGTCACAATTTAATCATCCAACGTGGTGCTGATTTGGACGCCGGACAGGTACAAATGTGGGACCCAGTTGTCGGCAAGAAGTTGAGGTGTAAATCGGACAGGTGCGACCCACCTTTCGGTTATAGTTAAAATGGACTGATTTGGTCACAATTTAATCATCCAACGTGGTGCTGATTTGGACGCCGGACAGGTACAAATGTGGGACCCAGTTGTCGGCAAGAAGTTGAGGTGTAAATCGGACAGGTGCGACCCACCTTTCGGTTATAGTTAAAATGGACAAAATGTTGCGCCTTTCGGCGATCCTAGAGTTCGAACCCAGGACCTCTCAGAGGTCCACTCGTGAGAGGTTACCACTGGACTACTGTTGTCTTGTTGGGTATTGCGTTTCCTTTTTTTTGTACGAAACACATTGCATTAAGATTAATGCCTTTTGACTTGTCCGCACAGCAGAGTCCAGTCCGCCGCCCCTATCCGAACTTCCACGCCGCGCCCTGCCCAGTCCGTGCCAGCTTCCACGGCGGCGTTAGAGGCCACGGCGGAGGCGCAGCCGGCGGCTCATTGGTGGATCTGGCTGTGGTTTACTGGGAGGTGGCAGTGGCTTAGGAGGTGCAGAGCAGAGGCGTTGGTGCCGGCCATTCGCGTAGCAGCGATTTGCGGCCACGGCGGCGGTGATTTGTGGCCACGGCGGCGGCGTAGGTGACCGGCAGCTGGTGTTTGCGGCGAAGACGTTGTTTGACCCGGTGCCGGTGGCGTTTGCGGCGGAGGTGGAGGAGGCAAAGGGGGCTGCCGTGGTGTGTGTTCTGCCTGGCTTCGTGAAGGCTTCCCTGCATAGTATCCATTGGCACCCACATTTGACTTTGTCTGGTAAGCAGCAGCAGGCCTCCCCACTACTTTAATTGGTATGAATTTTGCATTGTGAATAAATTCAGTGCTGTTGTGGTTGTAACGAATTTGAGATGTATGTTCCTCAATTTTTGTTGTAGATGGATAGAAGTTGGGTGCATGGTGTACTTTTTACAAGTCAGTATGTTTATGGTGTGACCTCTTTCATGAACTTCATCAAAGAGAGGTTTAATGAGTCAGAAGAAATTTTGTGCCCATGTAAGACTTGTTTGAACCAGAAGTATATGCCCCAAAGTGATGTGCAGAGACACCTACTGCTCAATGGCATGTGCAGTACATATACAAGGTGGATACTCCATGGAGAGAGCAGCAATATTCATGTTTTGGAGGAACCAGTGCCTTAAGATGGAAATGATAACTCTTTGGAGGAACCAGTGCCTGCTGACGATGGATTTGATGGGATGTTAAGGGACCTTGTCGGCTCTGAACATGTACCTGAGGATGGACATGAAGATGGAAACCCATCCACTGATGCTGCATCACGATTCAAAGTTCTGATTGAAGAGGCTAAGCGTGATCTATATCCCGGTTGCACCAATTTCTCAAGGTTGACATTTGTGATCAAGCTGCTCCATGTCAAGTCATACTATAGGATCACTAACTCAGCATTTTCAGTATTTTTGAAGATATTGTCAGAAGCTTTCCCAGAGTTCAACACTATCCCTAAATCATATGATGAAGCAAAGAAAATGCTACGTGATTTGGGACTTGGTTATACATCAATTCATGTTTGCCCGAACAATTGTGTGCTATTTAGGAACGATTATGCAGAACATGATAATTGTCCAGTTTGTGATGCCTCAAGATGGAAAGATCCTGAGAAAAAGAAGGTTCCTGCAAAGGTATTGCGGCATTTTCCATTGATCCCTAGGCTACAAAGGTTGTTTATTTCGAAGAAATCATCTGAGGAAGTACAATGGCATAAGTTGAAGAGGAAACACAATGAGAAGGAAATGACCCATCCCGCAGATGGAAAGGCATGGGAAGATTTTGACCAGTGCTGGCCTGATTTTGCCCAAGATGCACGGAACCTAAGACTTGGACTTGCCACAGATGGCTTCAACCCTTTTAACAACATGAGTTCATCTTATAGCATGTGGCCAGTTTTTGTCATTCCATACAACTTACCACCTTGGTTGTGCATGCAAAAATCTAATTTCATGATGTCTTTGTTGATTCCTGGTCCTCATTCACCAGGGAAGACCTTTGATATTTTCTTGCAGCCACTTGTAGAAGATTTACTTCAGCTATGGTCTGGTGTGGATACTTTTGATGCTTTGACCGGAAAAGATTTTAACCTTCGTGTTGTAGTCTTGTGGTGCATTCATGACTATCCAGCACTGAGTACTTTATCTGGCCGTACCACAAGTGGTTATTTTGCTTGTCTCCATTGTGACAAAAACCCTATGTCCTATGCCATAAGGAGCAAACTATGTTATATTGGACACAGTCGTTTCCTTCCAAGAGGTCATCGTTTGCGTAAGGCAAGTGATTTTGAGTCTCTCCATAGTAGTAGTGCAAAGCCAGGTACTTTCACCAAAGAAGAGCTGCTAGAAGAATTAGAAAAGGTTAGAGATGTAAGAGTTGGAGAGAAAAGGAAGCATTCTGGGAATCGTGTGCCAATTTGGGGTAGAAGGGTATGTTTATGGGACTTACCCTATTGGCAATCTCTAAAGCTCAGACATAATCTTGATGTCATGCACATTGAAAAAAATTTGTGTGAAAGCTTGGTTGGTACCATTCTTGACATCAAAGGGAAGTCAAAAGATAACTATCCTTTTCGACAATCTGTGACCAAATCCATCGTCATGTAAAGCACCAATCCTTGTAGTGTTTGGGAGTTGACAAATACTATATTTTGAGGAAAAAAATATAAGGAACTCTTGGAGATGCTCTAAACCAACCCATTAAAAGAATGAACCTGTCACTCCTCCAGCTTATATTAGAAGATTAAGGCTTGTTTGGCGCAGTTCAACTTCATTAGTAAAGTTGTATTTTTAGAAAATAGCTTCATGAACAATTTTTTAGGTGAAGCTGAGCTGTTTTAGAAAAAGTGTTTGGTAAAATAGCTTCACCGCTTCATGCATAGATGAGAGAGAAAAAACTTAAAATAATTTGTAAATTTATGAAAACTTTATTTTATGTGTCTTTTTTTGGACTTTAATTTACACATGTTTTTCAATTTTCCTGTTAACCCAAACCATGGTAAGAAAACGGAACACATATATACCTAGGTAGGATGATGTGTACAAGATTATTTCTAAAAAAGATTCCCACTGAGCTGGTTATTCCTTAACGTCAAGTAGCTAAGCTGCGTGGCCGTCCAAAGAGCTAGTGGCACATTTCCAGAGAGCTGGTTATCGTCTAGAGCCAGCCATTCCAGAGATTTGCAGGCGGCGAGGCCTGTCGGGATGGAGCCGTTCAAATGGTTGCCACGGGCGGAGAGGGAAACGAACTGTCCTTTGGAGCACAGGCCTTCTGGGATGGCGCCTGTAAGCTTGTTATTATCAGCATTAACCGAAACCAAGTCAGAATGCTTCCCAAGATCCGGTGGGAGCGTGCCATTAAACCTGTTATTGGATAGATCCAACAGATAAAGTGACGGTAATCGGCCGATGCTCTCTGGTATCTCGCCGGAGAGGTTGTTGCTGTAGAGGAACAAGTGTGTGAGGTTCTCCAAATGCCCAAAGACTTCCGGGATGCTTCCAGTAAGGTTATAGTTGTCAAAAATGGTGATACGTCCTAAGCTCTTGGCGGCGAACTCATCATCAACCACTATCTCACCGGTGAGGTTGGTCCTGCACAAATACAATGCTTGCAGCTTCTTGAGGCTCCAAATCCTCGGAGGTATGCTTCCTGTCAAGGCGTTCATTGACAGGTCCAGTACCTCCAACTCCGACATCTCAAGCACATGGCTCGGGAAGTCGCCAACGAGGTTGCACTGCGACGCGTCAAGGTAGAGCAGCTTGGACAGGTTCTTTAATGAGGCTGGCAGCCCGCCAGCGTCGAACGGGTTTCCTCCGAGGTCCAAGTACTGAAGGCTTGTTAGCGCACCGAGATCCGCTGGGATGGAGCCACTGAATCCGTTGCTGTGAAGCAACAGAGTTGTTAGATTCGGCGTCAGGCGGCGGCCGATGTCTGACGGCAGCTCACCGGTGAAGTTGTTCTGCGACAGGTCGAGGTAGTCGAGCGAAGCGCAGCGATACAGCGTGGTCGGGAACGCGCCGGAGATGTTGTTGCTGGAGACGTCGAGGTAGGCCAGGGCCGAGAGGCCGCCGATGGCGTCGGGGAAAGGGCCTGCGACGGCGGCGGTGCCGGCGAGGGTAAGCATCACGACGCGCCCGGCCGCGTTGCACTTGATGAATCGCCAGCTGCAGTGCCCGCCCGGTGCCGAGGTGTTCTTCCACCCCTCGAGCACGCGTGGGTCCCCCCACGCACTCTTGATCTGGAGCAGCAGCTGCGCCTCGTCCACCTCTGCCGCCGGTTGGGATTGCGACTGCGCGACCGCGAGGCCTGCGAGGCAGCAGAGGCAGGGCAGCAGCGCGAGCAGCGGGAGAAGGTAGGGCCACGCACGGAGCAGTGGCGCCATGTCTCCACCGGGAGCGGGACTGGCTTCGTGGTGTCGTGGGCGGGCATTACTTGTGCTAGATATATGGCGGTGCCGGCCGGGGATATGATTTGCTTCGCAGCTGGTTGCCAAATGGCAAATGCGGTGCCTGTGCCACCTGCTAGAAGACGGACTGGGTCTTGGCTATAATAATCTAAAAAAAATGTTTTGAGCGTTAGAGCAGCCGGCAGTAGTGTGAGTAGGCAAGAAGAAAACAATTGGGGGTCAGGGAATCCATGGAAGAACAAGCGGAAGCAACATCGATCGAGCAAGAGGATTAGCGCAGACAAGTACAACAACAAATGATTGATTTGTTAGTCCTTGATGCTTTAGGGCTTTGGCACAGCTTAACTTCACTAGCTACGTTACACGGATACTTCAGGATATGAGCGTATCGCGTATCGGATACGTATCGGACACGGATACGTATCCGATACGCCACCGATACGTATCCGCGGAGTATCCAAATTTTAATTATTTTTTAAAAAATCGGATACGCTGGGCTGATACGTATGTGTCTCAGCATTCGCGTATCTGCTTTGGTGGATACGGCCCAGCCCAACAACAGCCCAGTCAAGCACTTATCCACTGCGTTGCCCTACCCTCACGCACGACACACCGCACGCGCTCCCATCCGCGACGCCGCCTCTGCTCGCGACTCGCCGCGACCCCCGACCCGCCGCCCGCGACTCGCACGCGCTCCCATCCGCGATGCCGCCGTCCGCTCGACGGCGACGAGCAGCCGCCTGAGCAGGCAAGCACCCGTCCCATCCGCTGGCTTCCCTGCTCCCATCCGACGACCATCCTCTCAGGGACGGCGCGACCCTCCCTGGCTTCCCTGCTCTCCGTCCGCCGGCAGCAGGCAAGCACCCGTCCGCTCGTCATCGCCAAGTCTCCAGCCTGCCGAGCACCGTCCGCCGGTCCGCCCCTGCTCGCCACTCGCCATCGCCAAGTCTCCAGCCTGCTGGATCGGGGTCGACCTCCAGTGAGTGAGTGAATCCCCTTCCCCATTCTCGATCCGTTCTATTTCAGTAGTGGAGCTAGAGTTAGTGATTCCTATTGCTTGATTATTGTAGATGGCGTCTCCCAATTTGAGTGGTGCTAGTGCTAGTGGTACTGGTAGTGTAGGATCTGCAGCCACACAGCCAACAGACATTAAGGCTCCACTTTGGGATCATGTGATTATTCTGGAGAAGCCTAAAACTGGTGGAGGAAATGCTATGTGGCGCTGCAAATACTGTCCAATGCAAAAACTGAGTAGTTACACTAGAGTTGAGGCTCATTTGCTGCAGATTTCAGGAAAGGGAATAGGTAAATGTCCTAATGTCACATATGAAATGTTGAGTGCAATGAGAAAGGAAATTGAAAGGTGCAAGAATCTGGTAGAAAAATCCAGGTCCAGAATGGTTTCACTACCTACTGCTCCTTCCTTGAGCAATACCGATGACACCAACAAGAAGTCTAAGAGGGGGCCTACTTCTGCATTGGAAAAAGCTTGGAGAGCGGAAGACCGTAATCACTTGGATACTTTGATCAGTAGAGCAATTTATTCTGGAGGGGTTTCTTTCAACTTTTTGAGAAATCCATATCTTCGAGAAGCTTTTGCCTTTGCTAGCAGCAGGAACATGCAAGGTTATGTGATGCCTGGTTACAACAGAGTTAGAGAGGGACTTTTGAAGCAAGAAAGGAGGCACATAGAGCGTTTGTTGGAGAGCACAAAGAGCACATGGTCAGAGAAGGGAGTCACAATCTGCACTGATGGCTGGTCAGATCCTCAGAAGCGACCAATAATCAATTTTGTGGCTGTTTGCGACAAGTCACCTATGTTCTTGAGAGCTGATAATTGTGAAGGTGAGATCAAAAGCAAAGAATACATTGCTGAAAAATTGAGGGCAATAATAGAAGAAGTAGGTCGAGATAATGTGGTCCAAATAATTACTGACAATGCTGCAAATTGCAAAGGTGCTGGTCTAATAACTGAGGCGGAGTATAATAATATATTTTGGACACCATGTGTTGTGCATACCCTTAACCTTGCTTTGAAAAGTATATGTGAACCTAAAATAGGAAATAATCCTTCTGATGATGACAAATTTGTTTGGGAGCAGCTTGAATTTATACATGATGTCAAGACTGAGGCTGCTATGATAAAGAATTTCATAATGAATCATGGCATGCGGCTTTCAATGTTCAATGAGTTCAGCCGTTTGAAGTTGCTTTCTATTGCTGAAACCAGATTTGCCTCTGTTGTATGCATGCTGAAGCGCTTTGTTGAGGTAAAATCAGCCCTCCAACAAATGGTGATTAGTGACAAATGGAGCATCTACAAAGAAGTCAGAGATGATTCTCCAACTCCAACAGCCCAAATTGTGAAGGACTTGATACTTAATGATGTATGGTGGGATAAGGTAAACTATATTCTTAGGATTACCACTCCCATATATGAAATGATTTGTATGACAGACACCGACACACCATGTCTTCACTTAGTTTATGAGATGTGGGATTCAATGATAGAGAAAGTGAAGAAAGAGATATATTGATATGAGGGCAAGCAAGAAGATGAGGATTCAGACTTGTACTCTGTTATTTATGACATATTGATTGCTAGGTGGACAAAAGGAAATAATCCACTTCATTGTTTAGCTCATTCACTTAATCCAAGGTAAAAATTGACATGTCACTTGTGTCATTCATATTCTTCCATTGACTAAATCATAAAGTCGAATTGACTACTGCAGATATTATAGCAAAAAGTGGCTTGAAGAAGGTGTTGGCCGTGAACCACCCCACAAGGATAAAGAGGTGTCAAAAATGAGGATGGTTTGCTTCAAGAAGTTCTTTCCCAATCCAGAAGACTTAGCAAAAGTAAAAGAAGAGTATGCAAAGTTCTCTAGTTGTTCTGAAGAGTTTAATGATCCTGACTCAATCCATGATAGATGGGCTATTTCCCCTATGACTTGGTGGACAAATCATGGACAAGCTGCTCCCATGTTGATGAGTTTGGCCATGAAATTGCTTAGTCAACCAGCCTCATCTTCTTGCTGTGAAAGAAATTGGAGCACCTACAGCTTTATCCATAGTTTGAAGAGAAATGCTTTAACTCCAGAGCGTGCTGAAGATCTGGTCTTTGTGCACACAAATCTGAGGCATCTATCCAGAAAAAGTGATGCATACAAGACAGGAGAGACAAGGATGTGGGATGTAGGAGGGGACTCTTTTGATTCACTTGGTGGTATTGGCATTCTTGAAGTGGCTGACATGTCTCTTGATGAACCAGAATTGCAAGCTATGACTTTTGGTTTGGATGCTGAGCACGAGCAGCATGATGTAGTGGATGACAACGGGACAAGTGAGTAGGGAATAAGACCTTGCTGGCTTGCTGGCTTGCTGCTGTCTTGCTGGCTGTTGCAATGTTGCATGTAGGCTGAATAAATTGCAAGCCTGAAGCCTTCTATTAGTTTCCTAAATTTGAGAAGTGAGACTACTATATTTGAGACATATTGTTCTGTAATAATAGTACTTGCGACCATATATTGCTATCAACTTTATTGCTATCAGCTTTAAATTTAGACCTGTATTATTTTTATTTTTTTAATTATTAAACGTATCCACGTATCGGTTTTTTCAGGAAATTGACGTATCCGCGTATCCGTATCCTTCCGATACCGATACGCGTATCCGTATCTGTGTAACATAGTTCACTAGTAAAACTGTTTTTTTAGAAAATAGCTTCACGAGTGACTTTCTAGATGAAGCTGAGCTATTTTGGAAAAAGTGTTTGGCAAAATAGCTTCACCAACTACTTCATACATAGTTGAGAGAGAGAAATGAGGGAGAGAGCTGCAATAAGCTACTTTTTTCAGCTTTATCCCAAGTTATGTTTTTGTGAGAGGAGGAGAAAAACAGCTTCACTCATGAAGCTGTTTTGAAAATAAGTGTTTGGTAAAAAAACAGCTCACAACAGATCATGAAACTGTTGTGAGCTGTACCAAACAAGTCTTAATTTACCACCAGGTCTAAAAGGCTCTGTTTGGATGCATTGTACTGTTTTTCACCTGTAATATCATTTTAGTTGTGCACAAGGATACAATGGTATCTTTTTTCAATTGTAAGCTTCTTGTTTTTCACCAGGTTTTGTATCTTAGGCTGGAAAAGAACTGTGGCCTGTAATTTACAAGGGTTTTTAGTAGATTACTGGGCTTTCAAACATGCCCTTATGATATACTCCCTCCATCCCAAATTATAAGTCATTACAAAAATCTTAAAGAGTCAAATCATTTCAAGTTTAACCAAAGTAATAGAAAAATTATGACATTAAATAGATATACTATGAAAATATAATTAATAAAGAGCCTAATAATACTTAGTTGGTATCATAGGTGTTATTATTTTATTATATAAATTTGGTTAAACTTAAACTTGTTCAGAACTAAGTCACACTATAAAAGAGCGAGTTTTTTTTTGAGAGATCTCACCCTCTCTAATAAACGTTTGATCTAAATATCGTGCTATATGAGCCCTCCGTTACCCGTAATCTTATATGATGTAAGATGTAAGACTTCTCCTAAACCAAGATTCCTCCTAGACTCCAAAAATGGAAAATAATAGAGTTACAAATACCTTATTTTTTGGTCCGCATGTAATTCCTTGGAACCGGTCCATATTTGCGTATCAGAGTTCAATCTCATCCCACTACATAGCTATTCTAATTTTTTAGGTCCAATCCTTTAGCATCATAACACGCCTTGCATGAGAATAGTAAATAGATTAATTGGAAAAAGAAAAATATGGATGTATGCATGCAACTATAATAAATAAACTAATTGAAAAAAGTAGAATAATACGAAGGCACTTCAATACGAACTCATGTTGCTCATGGAGCTGCAGAGGCATGGAAGGTGAGTCTATCTGAAGGTTGCCCGTGTTGTCTCCTTAAAATCAATGCATCCATACTTGACTAGAGCACATTCAGACTAATAGATATGTGAACAGTGACATTCAGAAATTTAGTAATCCCTAAACTTAGCTCTGAACTTTATATGAACTAGCAAATATATGTCACATGTGTTTGTATTATTGGACGTTCCTTGATTTTATTTCCACACCATGTTACAGTTGTTGTTCATTCACAATGTGATACTATAAGTAATGCAAGACGTTTGCTAGTTTTTTCTTCCTTATTTGTCATGACAAATAAAATCATGTGTAATCAAATTGTATTATTTTCTTTTTAATTGCTATGACCCGCACGGCCACGCCATTAGCCCACCCACGGCCACTCGTGCCACCACCACAGCCTTTTGTCTCCTGCACGGCGGGTCTGTCGTGGACGAGGCGGAGGGAGCCATGGATGCCGGCGCGGACGAGGCTGAGGGATATGGTGGCAGCACCATTGACCTTTGGTCTCGCCGCCGCGCTCGCCATCTTCGTTGTCGACGACCGAGAACAAGTGTTTTGACGAAGGATGGAGCCGTGTAGATGGTATGAAGGAGATGAATTTTGGCGCGGAAGAAGAAAGTAGCACACACCGTATCTGGATTATGTGCCTTGGCGTAGAGACGATACGCCCCATACAGCAGGGCACTCGATCGAGGACGGGACCTAGGACTGGGAGCATGCGTGAAAGGTCCGTTTTGGTAATTGAGTGACAACTTAGGTGTTTATGTGAAATACACAGGAGATTAGTCCACAGGTGATTATGTGATGATGGAGGAGCTCATTGCATATGAGACATGACATGGAGTCATGTGACCAAGGTGGAGAAGACCAAGATGAGGCTTGGCTCGATGGACCGGTTGCAAGAGTGAAGGACAAGTCAGAGGCTTTGAAGCAAGGGACCGTGTGTGACGGTGAAGCTTGAGCAAGACTTGGCGCCGATGGACCAAGGCAACGGTGAAGAGCAAGTGAAGTCAAGATCGATGAACCAATACGGTCACGTGATGATATGAAGTGGATCATATCATTTGATGATTGGTTGGTGCATGTGTTGCATCAACACGGAGGAGATGGAATGAAAAGCGTAAGGCAAAGGTATAATCTAGGGCATTTCCATTTCATTGGTCATAAGTGTGTAGAGAAGATTATGACCGGATTTAGGATACATGGCCGTACTATCAAGAGAGGCAAACTTGTTTGCATATCCGTCATCTAGTGCCACTTAAGCGATCTAACTTTGCATACGTGTTAGGATCGAGTGGCGTGGCAAGTTGAGAGGCTAACTCCTTTAGAAAAATGTTTGTGAAATACTAACAAACTTGCACATGGTGGTGTACACTTGGTGGTGTTAGCACATTTGCAAAGGAGGTGGAATTTCTAGGGTAGAGAGGGGTTTGGGTTCCTCTCTCCCTCTCGCCGAGCTTGCAAGTCGGGATTCAACACTTTTGAGAAAATTAAGTGTATATTTAATAAGAATAAAGCTAAATAAATCTATAACTAAGTTATAGGTGATCCAATGCGTACGAAACTTTTATCATAATTCAAACATACAATAATGAGCCCACCATAAAAATTTTACCACAATTGAACTATAGGAACTACATATATGAATTATTCTTATTAATTATAGAAAAACATAGATTTAAAGCTACAACAAAAACTTTGTACTAAAGTATACCATATTATATATTCATTGTGTAGATCTACTCATCAGGAGTCCAAAAAATTGAATTTTTTATTTTATGATTTTTCGAAGATTCAGTGGAAATAAATAAAAAAGAAAAAGACAAAACCACCTTCTAAAACCACCACTCTAGGGGTTATTTGACCGATTTTGAATGTTCAAGGGTAGAATATCCAGTTTTATAGTTTGGGGATGAAGTTTTTCACCCTAAATAGTTTGCGGGGTTATGTATACTTTTTCTTTTGTCAAATACAAACGAAAATACTGCAATGTGTATTTGCCAAAAATTTTGGAACTAAACAAGGCCATGATGTTGTACACGTCATCCTAGCTAGCTATTTATGTTTTCAGTTTTCTTACCATGGATTTTGTGTCCCTGTGCGAGGCTGTGAGTGTGACACACAAAAAAGATAAGAAGCAAAGTTTCCCCTTTGTTTTTATTACTATCCAAAGGGAAAACTGAAAATCACGTGTAAAGGTAAAAAGAACTATATAAAAAATAAAGGACTTAAGTTTGTCTAAAGTCAATTTAAGTTTGCATAAAATTCTGAAGAAGAATTATATGAATGCGCTTTGACAGTTTGAAGCCAGAGAGTTCAGCCGTGGGCGGGCGCCTGTTACTGTTATGGACGTGGATATTTTTGGGATAGCTAGGCCTTATGCTTTGCCAAGAGCTTGAGAGATTGAGGGAGACTAGAATTGTTTCTTCATAATTCATTGTTTGCTTTCCATTGTGCCCCATGGGCTGAATATAAAAGGTACATAGGACTAACACCTCTTGTGCCTAGACAATATGGTACTATTCCTATAGACAAATAACTAAGAGAGACACTAATTAACACTAATGGGCTTAAGGCCCAACTAGGACACTTGCGCCCTACGGCGCCTCTCTTTATGCCCAGCGCGACTTGGATCGTCCCCCCAAGTTCCAGAAGCTTGATTTCTCGCGCTTCGACGGCAAGTCCGATCCGCTGCTCTTCACCAACAAGTGCGAATCGTACTTTCGGCAGCAGCGCACTTTGGCAGAGGAGCGCGTCTGGATGGCATCCTACAACCTCGAAGATGTCGCACAGCTCTGGTTCATCCAGTTGCAAGAGGACGAGGGCACTCCTTCCTGGGGTCGCTTCAAAGACCTTCTCCACCTGCGGTTTGGGCCGCCCCTGAGGTCGGCTCCGCTCTTCGAGCTCGCGGAGTGTCGCCGCACAGGTACTGTCGAAGATTACTCTAATCGTTTTCAGGCCCTGCTACCACGCGCCGGGAGATTGGAGGAGACCCAGCGCGTTCAGCTCTACATAGGGGGACTGCTCCCACCCCTGAGTCACGCAGTTCGCATCCACAACCCGGAGACCCTCGCTGCCGCGATGAGTCTGGCGCGCCAGGTCGAGCTGATGGAGTTGGATCGCGCCCAGGCCGCGCTCCCGCCACCAGCCCCGCGCGCTGGTCCAGCACCCCGGCCGGCGGTCAGACCGGCTCCAGCACCCCTGGCGCTCCCGGCCCCGGCGCCGGCCCTGCCAGCACTCCCAGCACCGCCACCCAGGGGCGCGCCCAACCAGGTCAAGCGGTTGTCGACCGAGGAACAAGCCGAACGACGACGCCTCGGTCTTTGCTACAATTGCAACGAGCCGTATTCCAGGGGTCACAACCGGGTCTGCCGCCGTATCTTCTTCATTGATGGGGTCGAGCTCGCAGACGACGAGGCCGTTCCTGACGATGCCGAGCCAGCCGCCCCAGTGTTCTCCCTCCGCGCCGTCACGGGTATGCCCATCTGTGATACGATGCAGGTACGAGTGGCCGTGGGCGACGTCACCCTCACGGCGCTCCTCGACACGGGCTCTACCCACAACTTCATCGCGGAGACGGCTGCGACGCGCACCGGCCTCCCTGTCCTCGCCGACCCGCGCCTCACCGCCACCGTCGCCAATGGCGAACGCATCGCGTGTCCAGGCGTGCTGCGACAGGCGCCGATCATCATCGACGGCGAGGGTTTCTGCGTCGACCTCTACATTCTGCCCATCGCCGGTTATGATCTGGTCCTGGGCACCCAATGGCTGGTGACCCTGGGCCGGATTGAGTGGGACTTCACCGCGCGCACGCTGTCCTTTACCCGCCAGGACAGGCGCGTGTGCTGGTCCGACGTGGCCACACCCACGCCAGCCCTCACCGCCGCCGTGACTGCACCGACGACCCTCCTGGACGAGCTGCTGCTCGCCTTTGGGAGTCTCTTCGCGGAGCCGGTTGGTCTGCCCCCTCAGCGCACCCGCGACCACAGCATCGTCCTCAAGCCCGGCGCGCTGCCGGTGGCTGTCCGGCCCTACCGCTACCCCGCTGCGCACAAAGACGAACTCGAGCGGCAGTGCGCCGCCATGATGGAGCAAGGCATCGTACGACGCAGCGACTCCGCGTTCTCGTCCCCGGTCCTCCTCGTCAAGAAGCCGGACGGGTCGTGGCGCTTCTGCGTCGACTATAGAGCGCTCAACGCGCTCACCATCAAAGACGCGTTCCCCATACCGGTGGTCGACGAGCTCTTGGATGAGCTCCACGGGGCCTGCTACTTCACCAAGCTCGACCTCCGCTCGGGGTATCATCAAGTCCGCATGCGGCCGGCAGACATCCACAAGACGGCGTTCCGCACGCACGATGGCCTCTATGAGTTCCTGGTCATGGCCTTTGGGCTATGCAATGCTCCGGCCACGTTCCAGGCTTTGATGAATGATGTTCTTCGTCCGTTCCTCCGTCGTTTTGTGCTGGTGTTCTTTGACGATATTTTGATTTACAGCAGCACTTGGGCCGATCACCTACGCCATCTTCGTGCGGTCTTCGACGAGCTGCAGCGCCACAAGCTCTTCCTCAAGCGCTCCAAGTGCGCGTTCGCTGCAGCGTCGGTCGCGTACCTGGGCCACGTCGTCTCTGCTGCTGGCGTCGCCATGGACCCCGCCAAGCTCCAAGCCGTGCGGGACTGGCCGCAGCCACGGTCCGCCCGGGCAGTGCGTGGGTTCCTGGGGCTAGCCGGCTACTACCGCAAGTTCGTCCACAATTATGGGACCATCGCAGCACCTCTCACCGCCCTGCTGAAGAAGGACGGCTTCTCGTGGTCCGCCGAGGCCGCTGCTGCGTTCGATGCCCTCAAGGACGTGGTAACCTCGGCGCCGGTGCTCGCCATGCCGGACTTCTCCAAGCAGTTCGTCGTCGAATGCGACGCATCGTCGCATGGCTTCGGGGCGGTACTGGTCCAGGAGGGCCACCCCATCGCCTTCTTCAGCCGTCCCGTGGCGCCACGTCACCAAGCTCTCGCCGCCTACGAACGCGAGCTCATCGGCCTTGTGCACGCAGTTCGCCATTGGCGGCCGTATTTATGGGGGCGCCGCTTCACTGTCAAGACCGACCACTATAGCCTCAAGTACCTGCTGGACCAGCGCTTGTCAACCATCCCTCAGCATCACTGGGTTGGCAAGCTGCTGGGCTTCGACTTCACCGTGGAGTACAAGCCGGGGCACTCGAACGCCGTGGCTGATGCTCTCTCACGGCGGGATACTGTCGAGGAGGGCACGGTTCTAGTGCTGTCCGCGCCCCGCTTCGAGTTCGTGCAGCGTCTGCGCCAGGCTCACGCAACCGATCCGGCACTCGTCGCCCTCCAGCAGGAGATCAGTGCGGGCACACGGGCGCTCCCCTGGGCCCTGTCCGACGGGCTGGTCACGTACAACGGGCGGCTGTACCTCCCACCGGCCTCCCCCTTGCTGCAGGAGGCTCTGCGCGCCGTCCACGAGGAGGGCCATGAGGGGGTCCAGCGCACGCTGCACCGACTTCGTCGCGATTTTCACTTCCCTCACATGAAGACGGTGGTGCAGGACTTTGTGCGGGGCTGCTCCATCTGCCAGCGCCACAAGTCAGAGCATCTTCACCCAGCGGGGCTCCTACTACCACTACCCGTGCCGCAGGGGGTGTGGTCCGACATCGCCATGGACTTCGTCGAGGCCCTTCCCCGCGTTAAGGGCAAGTCCGTCATCCTCACCGTCGTCGACAGATTCAGCAAGTATTGCCACTTCATTCCTTTGGCGCATCCGTACTCGGCGGAGGGGGTGGCCCAAGCATTCTTCGCAGACGTCGTCCGGCTCCACGGCATCCCGCAGTCCATCGTGTCCGACCGCGACACGGTGTTCACCTCCAACTTTTGGCGCGAGTTGATGCGCCTGAGTGGCACAAAACTGCAGATGTCGACAGCTTTTCACCCCCAGACGGACGGGCAGTCCGAATCCACTAACAAAGTCATCATCATGTATTTGCGTTGCCTGACAGGAGACAGACCTCGCGACTGGCTGCGTTGGCTTCCATGGGCAGAGTACGTCTTCAACACCGCGTTCCAGTCCTCGCTCCAGGACACTCCATTCCGTGTTGTGTACGGCCGGGATCCGCCGTCCATTCGCTCCTACGAGCCGGGCGAGACCCGGGTCGCTGCAGTGGCTCAGACCATGGAGGAACGCGCTGAGTTCATCGCCGACGTCAAGCACCGCCTCAAGCAGGCCCAGGCAGTTCAAAAACGCCACTACGACCGGGGTCATCGGCCGGTCTCGTACCTGGTGGGAGACTGGGTGCTCCTTCGCCTTCGACAGAGGCCTGCTGCGTCCCTGTCCAGGGCTCCTGCCGGCAAGCTGAAGCCCAAGTTCTACGGCCCATATCGGGTGGTGGAGCTCATCAACGACGTCGCCGTCCGCCTCGACCTGCCGCCCCAAGCTCGCATCCACGACGTGTTCCACGTGGGCCTTCTCAAGAAGTTCCACGGCGAGCCTCCAGCCGCTCCACCGCCCCTCCCTCCGCTCCGCCATGGCGCTGTGGTGCCCGAGCCTGAGCAAGTGGTCAAGTCACGCTTGGCCAGGGGCGTGCGTCAAGTCCTCATCAAGTGGAAGGGGTCATCACCGGCTTCAGCTACATGGGAAGATGTTGACGTCTTCCGCGCTTCGTACCCACAGTTCCAGCTCGAGGACGAGCTGCCTCTCGAGGAGGGGAGAGATGTCATGTGGGGAAATACTTACACTAGGCGTCGCAGGCTGCGCGATGTGCGCAGGGCCGCTGAGCGCGCCCAGAGCCTGGCCAAGGGGGCTGGCGCCGTTAGTGGCTAGCCAGGCGCCCAGGCGGCTTGGACAGATTAGGAGAGTCCAGGTTTGGTAAGATAGGGATTGTTTAGAAAGAGATTATCAGATTTCCTTAAGTTTAGAGGATTAGTTTCCTTTCTTGTTGGGAGTCCAGGCTATAAAGCCTTGTAATTGGAGACCTTTTGAAATCAAGCAAGATTAAACCTATCTCTCTTCTTCTTCCTCTCAAGCCGCCGGCCAGGGGGTATAACCCGACCAGCGAGGATAGGCGAGGGGGCATAACCCCGCCAGTTATCACGGACCAAGGCTACGAGCTACGTAGCCGAGGGCCGCCGTCGCTGGGCAATAACGCCCTTGACAGTTACTTAGCAAGGAGTTTGGAGAAGAGCTTTGCAATGCTATGGATGAGGTTGATGGATCAGAAGTCCGTGACCCTTAAGGATTCAGTTTTTTTGTGGAGGACCATGTTTACGGAGTTGACCATCTCAAATCCCTAGGAGTTCATTGTCAATCGACCGTTTATGGTGGCCATCATAAGATCATCTTTGATGATTCCCAACAAAGCTTTGAGTGGCAGTGCTCTTGCAGTGCTTCGAGTGGGATGTCGGTGAATGTGGCGCCATTGACAAAGATGTTGGCAGCCCATCTGTCGGCCCTGGGAGTTTGTCAAGAGCATGCTATCTGCGTCAACATGAATAATCCAACACAGATATCTGAAGAATAAAAATAAAATAGGTAAACTTAAGCTATTCAGCTACCTATATATGATACATTGATACTAAGGAAGAGGAAGAATACTTGCAGCTGGATATGCATGATCAATGTTGTAGCTTATTCTACTCTCCAATATGCATTTGTAAATTGTTCATGAAATGAATGTGAAACCGAAGAAGAAAGAACCTCCAGGCTCCAATAAAAATCATACAGTGGTTTCACAGAACGAACAGACTGAAAGATGCCATTTGCAATTAGAGATGATGTAAGCCATCTCAAACAGATTTAATATCTTAAACCTCAGTTTAAGTTGCTGGTTCCAAGTGAAACTGCTAGAAGCAGCAACACATTCTGGTAGCTATGTCATATAGCAAACAGAATTCACCGAGGACCCTTGGTACCCGACATCGGTCTGTTCTTAATTTCATTGCTGGAACGAAGCCAACAACCTGAGCCGGAAGGATATGGTTCAGAATCTTATCGACTACATTGCCAACAGCTATGTTGGTCCTATCAAACAGCAACGAAAGAACTAGTTATTGGAGAAGGACCAAAATCAATTCGGTGTTGCTGTGCGTAAAAACCGACACGCACCCTTCAAGTCTGCGATTCAGAGTCGGAGAACCACTTGGTTAAAATTGATGATGCTGTTGCACCTCAAGCAGATGAGCCGCTCTTCCTCCTTTCTGTCCACATGGTGATCGAATTGCTGCTGTTGCATGCTGCACCCACATCGAGGGGAAGAAATCAATCCAAGCCTCCTGCTGCCGCCGTCAGGTGGATACAATCAAGCACACGAATCGACAAAGAAAAAAACAAAAGGTTCAATCTTCTGGCAGTCTCAGTGAACCTGTGCTACGTGCACGTGCATAGGCTACCCACCTAGAGAATGTGTTTTGGTGAACGTACACAAAAGTGTACCAAGGTGTTTGCAGCAAATTATTTCCTTTCTTCTTATTATTGGATACCGCAAATTATTTCTCTATGGTTACTTGTTCAATTTGCTTTCCATGAAGTATGATATTCCACTGTTGGATAGAGATACAAGTCAAATTATTTCTCTATGGTTACTTGTTCAATTTGCTTTCCATGAAGTATGATATTCCACTGTTGGATAGAGACACAAGGTTCACTCTATATATGGCAAGTCAAGATGCAAGCTATTTTGGCGCATCATGATTCATCAGCCTGGGCACTTTTAAGCCGAAAACCGAGCCGAACCGAGCCGAACCGAACCGAAATATCGGTTTTTTCGGTTTTCGGTTTTAGGTTCGGTTTTGACATTTAGCAAGATCGGTTATCGGCTTCGGTTGCGGTTTCATCATCGAACGAAACCGAAAAGCCGTAAAACCGAACAGAGCAAGGACCTCCGCAGGAAACAGCAACACAGCACGTTTTCAGCAGCCCAACGCTAAAGGCCCAACAGCAGCCCAAGGCACACAGCCTATCACCTCCCGGCCTCTCCTCGCTTTAGATGCTCACGAGTAGAAGAAGAGTCACGTGCCTTCTCTGGATAAGGTCAACAGCCTATCCCATCACCCCTACCTTTTCCCTAGTTCCTTTTCTTTGCGTACATTGGATCGAGCCGTGGTCCGCCGAGGCGGACAGCGCAGAGCCACAGACGCCGGACGGCGCGCCTGTGCAAGGCAGCGCTGCTGTGGATGGTGGCGTTACGGCGGCGGGGTGTGGCTGCGCGGACGCGGCGGCCGGCGGCACATCTGCTTGAGCGGCGAGCGCGACCCACGCGGACAATGCGGACGCGGACGCGGCGGCCGGCGCCTACGCAAGGCAGCGCTGCTGCAGATGATGACGCCACGGCGGGGTGTGGCTGCGCTGACGCGGCGGACGGCGGCACATCTGCTTGAGCGGCGAGCGCGACCCACGCAGACAACGCGGGCATGGCCGCGGCGGCGATGCCGCGACTCATCTCGGCATACTGAGGCGTGCGACGCGGTTGTTCGGTTCAACCGAGAAACCGAACCGACCAAACCGACACCGAATCAGTCGGTTTCCCGTTTTGCATCGAACCGATCGGTTCCTGATATCTCTAAACCGAAGTTTATCAAAACTGTATAAACCGAACCGAATTTTCGGTTTAAACCGAATGCCCAGTTTGAATGATTCAATTGATACGCTTGATAAATTCTGAGAGCAAAGATTCCAAAACTTGGACTGTTCAGAGGAGAAAAGATCACAAGGCCTCATCTAAAATTAATCTCTGTTTGTTAGATAATGTTTTTGCATGAGGCTATGCCCATGGTTCTAGAGCATCTCCAACAATTTGGTAAAATTCACTTGTCAAATCTTGAGTTATAGCAAGTTGCTAATTTGTTTAGCAATGTCTCCAATAAATTGTTATTCTCACTTGGTAAAAATAGAGGATGACAGATGGGACCCGCTCACTTGGTAAAAGAATATGTGTCTCCAACAAGTTGCACTCGGGATGGCAACTTGGGATGGCAACTTGACAAATCTCGGCAGTAGAAACCTCTGGATAGCAACTTGGGAAATTTAGCAAGTTGAGATAAGGAGTTGTTGGAGAAGGATTTTTATGCTTTTAGCAAATTTGGTAGGATAGCATGTTGAAATACCAAGTTGTTGGAGATGCTTGTATCATATGATAGGCGAAATTTCAGTGTATATAGTAAAAACAAAGCTAGACATTTTCTGTTGCCATGCCGATTCATTTTTATGCTTGCGTTACTGATCAATGATCTTTATTATATTCGAACAATGATGCTTTTTGTGATCATATATGTCTTGAATTGGGTCAAATGGAGCGATAGGATTGGAATTTCAAATCTCAACTTTCGTATGGTCAAGAGGTTGACGCCTTGACAGGAGGTCAAGCTCAACAAAAAGTACAGAAGTCCTCTGTAGGGGAGTAAAAACCTCCAAATTCGTTTTGGCCAAAATAGATATCAATCTATCTATTGAAAAATAAATGCATGCCACCCATTCAGATTCAACCACTTGCCAGTACTGTAAGAAGTTCAAGTGAAGAGTTACTGTCTTACTGAAAACGAAATAAATACCACTTGCATCTGAGCACGTACATGCACGTTGATAGTGCCATCTCCTAAGAGCAACCTTAGCAAGAGCATGTAATAAGAGGCAATTAGCAAGCTGAATGCTAAAGTAGAGGAGAGAGGGGAGAAGAGAAAAAAGAGGAGGATGTAAGGGCAGTCAACCTAAAACTATGAGATGGTTTCTATACTTAGTCAATGTTTGCAAGTTACAAAATACATCTTTTGCGGTTATGGTTTCATTGGTTTCCCATTACATAGCTGCTGAAAAAAACACAAATCCAAACCTCTGCAATTGCCCAATCTTTTAATGGAAGTCTCAGCCTCCAGAAGTTAAAGTCAGAAACACATTGACAGTCAAAAAAGTCAGAAACACATGCCATTAAAGTGTGTGACAAAGGTTTGCCGCCATCTCAGACCGAAAAACCAACATCGGAGCACAATGAAGGTGTTGAAATATGCCAACGAAATAGATGCCGATGTTGATTTAGTGGCACTAAGTGAGAGTTGCATCCGTGGATAGAGGGAGTATTCTAAGATCCTCTTAAAGAAAGAAGATTCATCTAGCCTTGTCAACTATCACCTCCATCATTAGAACCATAGCCACGTGCCCACGCTAAGCCTCTCACTCGATTGATGCGCACAACTAAGCTTAACCTCTCAACCATTCAAGTGGTCAAAGAGCAACTCCAGCAGTAGTAGCCCCCAAAACAAGGCCCTTACTTTTTATTTGGGTGCTCTCCCTACTTTTGGGTGCCTAAAATTTTTACTTCCACTCCAACGATACCACCTAAGGCCTTGTTTAGTTTGCAAAATTTTTACTTTTTGACAACTGTAGCACTTTCGTTTTTATTTGACAAACATTATTCAATCACGAAGTAACAAGGCTCAAAAGATTCATCTCACAAATTACAGGTAAACTGTGCAATTAGTTTTTATTTTTATCTATATTTAATGCTCCATGCATGCGACTAAAGATTCGATGTGACAGGGAATCTTGAAAATTTTTGCGAACTAAACAAGGCCTAAATGAAGGCCGCCAAATCCAAATTGGCAGACAATGACATGTGGGGCCCACTCATCATTGGGTCAAACATTTCGCTACCGCATGGCCACAAGAAGGGAAGGCTCGACGCTCGCAATGACCATGGCTGGGTCTGCTCCCGCTCATTGAGGAGAGGCCACTCTCATCGGAAGGGATGGCGACGAGGCCTAACGATGGAGGTCGGAGGTGGAGGGAGGGAGCATGGTAGTGGAAATCAGCGCTGGAGGGAGATGGGCGAAGCTGCGTTTGTACGGTTGTGAGGAAGTAATTATCACACCACGCAGGATGGGGGCTGGACTGTTGGGCCAACAGGAATGGGGTCTGCAGAGAAGATTTGGGTGCCCACCCCAAATTGGAGGCTCTAGTAGGGGTCCTGCTGGAGTGTTGTTTTTAGCCTGAGCATCCATATTTAGCTATAGGGGCTCAAGTAGGGGCCCTGCTGGAGTTGCTCTTATGACTTTCCTCACTAATGGATGGTAACCCTCCCAAGATCGTCGCTCATCATCTTCGTTAGTTTCATTGATTTTTCTTATAAGAAAGAGAGGCATATCTTTTCTACACCATTCTTTTTATTACCCCAGCTACTACACCATCCTTTGTGGATGGTAAGAGGGTCAGGGTATCTTCATTAAATGGTATCTCTATAGTACGTCTATATTAGAAAAGTCTGTTTTCCTAATCCCCTTTAGGTGATAAAGAATTGAAATCAGTCTAATAAAAATGCTTTTAGGATTTTTTTTTTGGATGTACTTATATTCACCTCACATCAATCCATCTGTTGGAATAGATTGTGAGATGAAAATTAATTAATTAATTTTCTCCTATTCCACCAAATGCATATGGATTGAAGTGGATAGCAATGCACCTAAACAAGTGGGATAAAATTTGTTTGCGTGCGTTTACGCGGCTGACCGTTTGTATATATGTTCGTACTATGCATTTGTGTGCGCACGTACGTACGTACGTATGTATCATGTGATTCGAACAGGGGCGGACCCAGCACTAGGGCAGCCCAGGTCGTGGCCCTAGTCATGGCCCATGTAAAAAGTGAGGAGGTTTTCAGTTTTTGGTCCATCAAGCAACCCAATACAAAGCAGCCCAGACAATAGAGTAGGGCTAAGGCAGCAGAGTGCTAGAGCCACTCAGGGCTTGCCTTCCGGCTTCGTAGCTTGCTCGTTTCGTCGCCCCATCATCGCCCACGCTGCACCGCCTCGCATTGACGCCTGTCGCCCCCTCGAGCCCTTCGCTCCGCACTCCGGCTCTGCGGCCTCACCCCTTTTGCTATGCGCTTCGTGACGGCGCCAACACAGCTCCTTCCGTAGCCCGCCCGCCCGCTGCCTGTTGGTGCGCTGCTAGCTCCTTCCTTGCAGGTGAGTGAACAACTGAGCAAGCTTCCCTTGTTAGATTTAGATTTAGAACTGATTTTGATTCCAAAATTTCAGTTTCCAATTCCCTGCTCCGTCGCTCGACGGCCGAAGCCTCGCGTGCCCAAGCGCCCAAGCTGGCCAAGCAGAAAGTCTGGAATAGGAAGAGTGAAGGGATTTCTTCTCTTTATTTCAATTCATTGCTAATTTTGATTCCAACTTCTAAGTTTACAATTTCAATTTTTTCATTTCTATGTAGTTTTTTGAACTTTTGATTCCAATTAGAATATAATTTTATAGATTTCTTAATTGGTTTAGAAAATGAAGATGACTAAAACTTTAACATCATGTTGCTCTCGACCAAATATAACACACATACACAGACATATAGTCATAGGTGTAGCGATTGGTATTTCGCCTTTGAAAGTTGGCCCTAGTCATGACTAAATCCTGGGTCCGCCACTGGATTCGAAGAAAACAACTAAACAAGAGAAAAGGTGCCGGATTTCGTAAATGCTGATAGAGACGACGTGTTCCTTGTCCCTTTTTTCCTCACCTACCTCCCCCTCCCAGGTACGGCGCCACCCTCGGGCCGTCGGCGGCCACGGCGCCACCGCCACGACCCTGGTGTAGTCTGTTGCATACGTGGCGCCTGCAAAAGCCTCGCTGCTGCCAGCCATGGATGCAGTGGCCAGCGACGCCGTACTCTTCCTCCTTGCCGTCACTATCTCCCTGCTCATCACCACTGCCACTGTCTGGAACAGGCGTCGTGAGGGGCACGACGATGGCGCGCCAAGCCCGCCGTCGCTACCGCTGCTCGGCCACCTCCACCTGCTCAGCAAGCCGCTACACCACTCGCTGGCCGCGCTCGCCGCCGCGCACGGCACTGGGACTGGGTCCGGGGCCACGGCCACCCCGGCGCCGCTCCTGTCGCTGCGCCTGGGCGCGCGGCGCGCGCTGCTGGTGTCCGGGCACGCCGCGGCCGAGGAGTGCTTCACGGCGCACGACGCCGCGCTGGCGGGCAGGCCGCGGCTGCTGGTCGGCGACAGGCTCAACTACGGGTACACCACGGTGGGGTGGTCCTCCCACGGCGACCACTGGCGCGCCCTCCGCCGGTTCCTCGCCGTCGAGCTCTTCACGGCGTCCCGCCTCGCCGCGCGCGCCGCCGACCGCCGCGCCGAGGTCGCCGCGCTCGTCGCCACCCTGCTCCGTGACGCCGCCGCCGACGCCGCCGCGGTGACGCTCCGGCCCAGGCTCTTCGAGCTGGTGCTGAACGTGATGCTGCGCGCGCTCACCGGCGCGCCGCCGCCCGGGCACGGCGGCGGCGACGTGCGCGGTCTCCAGGAGATCATAGAGGAGACCTTCGCGGTGACCGGCGTCATGAGCGTCGGGGACTACTACCCGGCGCTGCGGTGGATCGACCGTCTGCGCGGGGTCGATGCCGCTCTGATCCGTCTCCAGGCGAGACGCGACGCGTTCGTCGCCGGCCTCGTTCACGACAAACGCCAAAGTCGCACAGCCGGTGGCCGAGACGCGGAGAAGAAGAGCACCATTGATGAGCTCCTGTCGCTGCAAGAAACTGATCCTGAGTACTACACTGACACTGTCATCAAAGGCATCGTCTCGGTGAGTAGTCTCTCCTGTGAATCACTCATTGTGACACCAACACGGTTGCAATTGCAATCTCCAGTTCTCCATGATGATGCTTGATGCATCTGCAGATACTGCTCAGTGCCGGCACAGACACATCGGCACTGACCCTTGAGTGGGCAATGGCGCAGCTGCTGACGCACCCGGAAGCGATGCTGAAGGCGAGAGCTGAGATTGACGCCAACGTCGGCAGATCCCGGCTGGTGGAGGAGTCAGATATGACGAACCTCCCATATCTGCAATGTGTGATCAAGGAGACTCTCCGGCTCTGTCCTGTCGGCCCGGTAATCCCAGCGCATGAAGCTATGGAGGACTGCAGCGTCGGTGGGTTCCATGTCCGGCGCGGCACCATGATCCTCGTGAACGCTTGGGTGATCCATCGGGACCCCAAATTGTGGGAGGCGCCTGAGGTGTTCAGGCCGGAGCGGTTCTTGGACACTGCCATGGTGACCATGGTCACCGCACCGTTGCTGCCGTTCGGGCTTGGACGGAGACGCTGCCCTGGGGAGGGGATGGCAATGCGTCTCATGGGCTTGACACTGGCAGCGCTCGTGCAATGCTTCGACTGGGATGTCGGTGAATCTGGTGCTGTTGACATGACTGAAGGTGCCGGGCTGTCAATGCCGATGACCAAGCCATTGGCAGCAATCTGTCGTCCCAGGGAGATTGTCAAGAGTGTGTTATCTGCTTCAACATGAATTGCCGAATGCAGGTTTCTGAAGAGTAAACAGAATTGGGTCACAATGAACTTAAGCTATTCAGTTACCTATGTGGAAGAATACTTGCAGCTAGATGTGCATGATCAACGTTGTAGATTATTCCATCTCCACTATGCATTTGTTCATGAAGTGAAACTGAATGAAGATACAAAAGGGCGAGACAAGGGAAATTTGATGGTTTCATGATATATTGTTGGTGGAATGTGTGCAAAGAAAAGCAATAGAAGAACATTCCAACAGGTGAACTGCAACCAAGACAATTTGCTTTCTTGAGCAAAGCAGATGTTGATCAATATCAACTGGCCTTTAATAGTCGCGACATCAACAATGAATTGAAGCTCTCTCCAGCTTGTGACATGGTTCAAGGCAGGATGTTTCTTCTTCATCTGCAGTGGGTTGCGGTTGCGGGTGATCTTAGTTGAGTCCTTGTTTCCTTGTTGCTTCGGTTCCTCTGTTAGCCCTTTGGCTGTTGCCGTATGCAGGTGTTTCAGCTGCTGTATTGTTTGGTTGCTGGCTGTTCTTTATTCTTGGTTTTCTGGGCCTCCTTTTAACATTTTGGGATGTACATGTTGTTCTCTCTTCTAATAATAATATAACACGGCAAATCACTTGCCGTATTTTCAAAATACATGAAAATTTGTGCAGTGGCTTCACAGAACAAACCGCCTGAAAAAATGCCAGTTGGAATTAGCGATGATGTATGCCCGCTGAAACTGGTTTCAGATCTCAAACCAGCAGTGCCCTCTGATCAGAGATTGAATCATTTAGGAATGCCTCTGCATTTCTGATGGTTCAAATTAGCTTTCTGATTCAGAGATCCATTTGATGGTTAACCCTTCTTTCTTCTGACAATCTGAAAAATTAATATTAGCTGTCTGATTCAGAGATGATCTTGTATTTAACATACGAGAATGTAACGTGAAAGATTAGGCATATTTGAATTACACTTCTGAATTCTGATTGAAGTAATATCTCATTAGTTTCCTATTTTATCTTGTAACCTGTAACTGTAATCAATATAATATCCCCAGATTGCCGGTTCCAAATGAAATCGCTAGCAGTAGCAGCATGTTCTGCTTGCAATACATATAGGAAACATAATTCACCAAGGATCCTTCGTACCTGACATGGTTCTGTTCTTTCATTGCTAGAACGAAGCAAACAATATGAAGGATATGGATATAGTGAGGATCCACTGTCCACTACCTTGTCGACGGCTATGTTCCAGTCAAAAAAAACAAAGAAAGAACTAGTTGGAGAAGTGCCCAGCTCCAATTGCCTCTGTTTTTTTCCTTTCCAGCTGTACGTTTTTGTCTTTGTTCTCTCTTCTAATGAGAACTTCACAGCAAAGCTCTTGCCGTCCTTTTCGGAAGAAAAGGGAGCCTGGAGTGAGAACAACTGAACAAGAGATGAAGAGAACTTAACTTTTGGTATTAGGTTTCAGATCTTAGGCGTGCATACTAATGTCACCTGAAAAGAAATTCAGTGTACTCAGTTGCTTATGAAATACTCTATCTCAGAGAAACTACTACAAGTGTAAGAAAAAAAAAAGTGTACTAGCCCCATGCGGAATTAGAAAACACAACAAACAGTAAAAAGAACTAGTGATTACTAGCCCCATGGGGAGAAAATAGAGAAATAGATTAACATTTTCTCTGAAGTAATCAGATCGTGCGATCTTCCTATGAGAAAGCAATCTCCGTATCTGAGATTAGGTAAGCAATCTGCATACGACAAGTATCCTCCCGTGTGCAGATTATAGCCAAGAAACTTATATATGCATACGAAAAGCATGAGCGTAAACTATCTTGTGGCACTTGTCACTGACAAGAGTCAGTTTCAGTTACCTTTAACAGGTGTAACTACTGCTGAAAATTACTGCCCAACGTCTTCAGAAGCTTCTGTACATCTTCTCAACAAATCTTACCTTGAGGTCAATGTCGTGCCGTACCAGAAAGGCGGCTAATACAGACACAGGATCATGGAGGTAGGCCTGATCAAGTCCAGATTTTCTTGCACCCATGTCAACCACTCTCTGTACTTCGGCAGCTCTAACCATGCACCACGTCACCAGTACACATCTCTTTCTCACATTTTTTTTTCTGCTGCTAGATCTAGAGCTGCTGTTGTGAGTTGTGACCGAACATGGTCTTGAGAGAGGAGACTTCTATAGACCACATGCATCTGCAACCAGCGGTGCATTGTCTGATGATGAGTCAGTAATCCAGTACATGAAGTGGCAGAAAACAGCAACCGTGGAAGAAACTCCTAGTAGAAAAGAAACTTTGTCCGGCTTTTGGAACAGGAGATTTGACTAATCTTCATCGTTTTCCCTCTCAAGAGGAATACTTGTGCTCATTTATCACATGAACTGGCATCCAGCATACTGTCTAATCAGTTTGGAAAACTTTGGCAGTTGCCCTCCCTCTGAAGACAGGAATATCAAAACAAATCGGCTTTTTTCACCAATTAGCAACCACTATCACTTTCAGGTTGTAGTGTCCTAGACGATAAGCCAAATGAACACAACATCTGGAGTTAAGATCATATCGCAAGTTACAGGATGGAGGGCAACTTGATACCTGAACTGACATCAGCACAGCACTTGCAACAGGGGAACAGGCCAACAGGGTTAGCAAACAAGCGATGTGTTTCCTGTTCAGGCCATAGAAAAAAAAAAGGCAGTGAGTGATAGACAAGGACCTTCAGCTTAGCCAAGTACTCCCTCCATCCCAAATTATAAGTCATTCCAAGAATCTTGGAGAGTTAAACCATCTCAAGTTTGATCAAAATAATAGAAATAATTATAAATATTTATGAGATCAAATAGATATAGTATGAAAATATAATTAATAAAGAATCTAATGATATTTAGTTGATATCATAAATGTTATTATCTTATCATATAAATTTGGTCAAACTTGAGATGCTTTGACTCTCCAAGATTCTTGTAATGACTTATAATTTGGGATGGAGGGAGTAATAATGAAATAAAGAAGCATACCAGAGTGGACAAACAAAGGAACAAGATACCAATGGGTCCCTGTGAAATTGTGCTTGAAAATATGCACCTAGATCTGCATATCTGACCGAAAAGGACATATGTTGGTCCTGCCCCCTGCAGATATGGTTAAGTATGTGGGAGCCTGGAAGGAAGAGGAACCCCTAGGTGCCTCTCCTTTTCTATCTTGATCAAGTTGACTCAGTATCAAATGCAAGCCCTATCCATCCCAACCCAAAGCATCCGGATTCCAACGTCATCGCCGTCACACTTGCACAAACAAAGGAGAGCAAGATGGCAAGAACTCGGCTTCCGTCTCATCTATCTCACCATGAAAGACTACCTAAAAAGTACAGGTGGTCAGCTTCCAGTGCACTTGTGACAGCAACAGTCTCCCACTAAAGCAGAAAAAAAGAGAGAGAAAAAAATTGATGCCTGATGAGAGTTAGGAGAAAGAACAGCATGTGGCTATGATGCATCTACAGTATATAACTCAATTATTGGATCCTAAAGGGATAGCACCGGGCATAAAACAATACTATTGCCCTCACCTTTGCAGCTTTAGTTGTTAGTTCTCTCATCACTTTTTTTTCAGATCACAAGGCTGTAATACTGATAGGGGAGATCCCGGAAAGCATGTGTGTTTTATAGAACACCATCGTTGAATAATGATCAGTACTTATTGTGAGTTCTGACCTAACCAACATGCTTTTAGTGCAAGCAATTAGTTTCCAGAAAAGCTAGGTACTCCCACTGAAATTTAAAAAAAGGTTGTGTTGAACTGTGTCAGCAGTGTACAGCACACAATTGTCCAACCAACAGTAGTGCACAAGACAAGACAAGATACCTGTTGCAGGAAGGATTGCCTGTTATGGCCTAACCTAACAGTCACCCTAGAGTCCGAAATTGTCGGCATTCCTGATAATCCCAACAAGATTCATGACTTTGTGAAATGGCAAATCGCTTTCATACATAACAACATCCCCTGCAGAGTATGTAGCCAAATGGCAGCTGTATGAATGGAGCATACTTGCCAATGGAAGAGAAACTTTGCCATGAATGAATTGTGTTGTCACTCTCCTTTATTTCTTTTGGAAAAAAGAACAGGGGTGCACACATCAACAAGTGAGATTGGGTGAACAAGGAAATCAAATCGCCATGGGCCATGGCAAGTGGAGTAGTAAAGATTTATATATATGTATGTATGCATGGGCCAGAGCACAGAGCCAGACAGGGAAGAAAGAGGAGGAGGAGATAGATAAGCAACTTGATAGATATCCACTAACTCCAGACAAAGTTCTTTACCTCCAGATTCCTCACAAAGGGCCTCCACAAGACCCTCAATTATTACCCTCCAAAAAAAAATTCCATGCTCCTCCTACCTCGTCCTCCTTTATAAGCAGCTAACTGCAAACTGCTTCTGATGCACCATCCAGCCAGGGGCGGCAACCTAAAGCAAGAACAAGCTTCAACCTTGCAGAGCGACCTCCAGAGCAAATCAAGAGAGATGGAGCAAGGAGACGAGGCATCGTCAGTGAACAAGGAGAGCCCAGAGCAGCAGCAGCAGCTTACCAGGGACGAAGACGGCGCGACGTGGCTGAACCTCACGCTGGGCGCGAGCGAATCGCCCTCGCCGGACGCGGCGGCGGCTGCTGCAGCCGCGAGCTGCTCCGCCGAGTCTGGGTCCGGGTCCGGGTCGGAGCCCGGCGCCAACAAGCCGTCCGCCGCCGGCGCCGCCCCGCACAAGGTGTTCTCCTGCAACTTCTGCCTGCGCAAGTTCTTCAGCTCGCAGGCGCTGGGCGGGCACCAGAACGCGCACAAGCGGGAGCGGAGCGCCGCCAAGCGGTCGTACCACGCGCAGCGGATGATCGTGGGCCTGCCGCTGCACGCGCACGCCGCGCTCATGCACTCGCTCCGGGTCAACCCGGCCTCGTCGGCGATCCACAAGCAGGCGGCGCCGATCAGAACGGCGCCGGCGAGGTTCCTCGAGGACGGCGGCGGCGTGGCGGCGGCCGCCTGGGGCACGATCGCCTGCGAGGAGGTGGCGCCCAGTTCGGCGTGGCCTGGGAGCTTCAGACTGAGAGCACAACACTCGTCGGAGCATGAGCAAGCGTCTGAGCAGAGTAAGATCGACTTGAACCTCAGGCTGTGAATTCTGATATGGAGGCTGGTTGGCTGAAGTGCATGAGTTCATCAAGGTTCATCTGCTGAATAAAACTGGTCTGGAGATGTGATCAGGTTCAGCTGATTTGTTATGAAAAACAGAAAGTATTGGCTGATTTGTTATGAAAAAAAAAAGTTGCTGAATGGCTAGCAAATTTGGCTGACAAACTCAAGCGAACAAGCATGGTGGTACTGAATTTTGGACAGATTGGTGTTGTTTATGAGTTGCTGTTAGAATTATTTAATGGTACTGCAAATTAGTATTTCTGTAGCTGGAAACTGTACTTAGCTCTATTGACATCAGTGAGAAGAACTCGTTGATTCTGCACTTTCTAGTCCCTACTGACCATATATCGATCAGTTTTCTTCCATGTTTTGACAGTTTTTGTTAACAAATCCTCTCAAAAGAAATTGTGCAGTCCTTGACTTCTTATGGCAAACAATTCAGGATTAGGATAATACACAGCTCTGGGGACAAGGACAGCAAAATAGGCAGGAAAACATGGGGTTAGAAGTTGTACTGTGTTGCGTACTAGCAAGCTCATCCCAATTTAGTTATGCAACACATAAATTTGTCACGACAAAAAAGAAGTGTTCAGTAGTACTGTGTTGCGTACTACTCCTACATAAGTCCGTCCCAGTTTAGTCATGCAATACACAAATTTGTCATGACAAGACAAATATGCCATCTCAATCCATGTCTCCGTTTATAGCAAGACAATAGCATCGGCAGAATTAGTTGCCTTGGAAGCTCAATCAAAGTACTCCGTCTTTGCAAGAGCTGCACAGTGGGCTATTGTAGGTAAACGAGAAGCATGCTTTCAGGGTTCATACACACACAAAAATACAAGTGATACTAATACAGATCATTGAAACCTCATGAGAGCATTTCACGAGACAGCCCTGAAGCAAGTTGTGGCAACATTGTTATGTTGGCAGGGAACACGTTTCAGGCATGCAAGCAAACACACTGCTTCAGCTATATTTACAAAATGATAATTTGCCCATTTGAGCAAACCGGCATTCGCAATATTACCAGCACAATATATATTGGCTAAGGCGGCATCAGAGTAAGCAGACAATTGAGCTGCATGCAGCAAACAAACATCCATGTTCCACCTGAGATTCTGAGACCAGCATCTTGTTCACATGTCATGTTTCAGGGGTTACCTGTGATATGTCAGTGTTCACTTTTAATATCTCCATAGAACCAAATTATGAGTACCATTAAATCTAACCATAGTTAATATCTCCATAGAACCAAATTATGGGTACAATTAAATCTCTAACCATAGTTATGAGATGCTCCGACCATAGGTTATGCACATGTGTTAATGATAAGGGATTAGCAATGAACAGGCCTCTATGATTAGGTTTAGACAATACTAGTTGCAACAAATAGGCAACCATATATTACCACTGTCCAAAATAAGCATAATACTGAATTCGGTCTAGCTGTACAAATCCCTACATATAAAAGTAGGTATATTACACACTTGACAGGTACTGCCTCCATCCCAAAAAAAATGCAATTCCAGGTGCATTCTTTGTTAAAGTACCTAAAGTTTGGCCAAATATATAGGTAAAGCCATTAATGTTTACGACACCAAATAGGTACACTATAAAAAATATATCTCAAGACAAATCTAATGATACTTATTTGATATAATAAATGTTGATACTTTTTTTATGTATATGTTAGTCAAACTCAAGATACTTTAACTAAGTACTTAGCTAGAATTGCATTCTTTTTTGGACGGAGGGAGTAACAGAATTTGTTACTGAGATCAATCAGATGGAAGGTTCTAACGTATCAAACATTACATTTGTGGCCAACAGACCAAGGCAAGATGTGACTAGGATATGATACAAAGAATACAATTCACAAAACAAGAGCATGGCCTGGCCTCACTACTAGTGACTCAGCAGCAACTCCTAAAGAACCTCACATAAATAGCTTTCAGCACCCTACTTAACTGAGAAGAAGTTCATCACACAGTTATGCTCCCCTGTCCCTAAGAGCTCAAGGAGAGCTCAGATTGTTAGCCTTACACTGGTGCAGTCCAAGAGCAGCTACTCATCTAAGTCTTCAAAGTATGAAGCAGGGATCACAACAGGGGGAAGAAGCGTTGACACACATTTGAACTGTTCCAAACGATTGGAGAGTTAGACTGACAATGCCATTATGACATCTACATTCATACATTAGGAAGATTACTAGACTTTAGAAGATGTGTATACCTTGTGTTGCTTGTACTTGTCTCGAATTGCCATTAATGATGGACATTTCCTGTTGAGCTGCAAGTCATGTATGGCTACAATGCAATCCTTGAGGTCAGAAACTTTGTAGCCAGTCATCTTCTGCAGCTTCGTGTTCTATAATTACATACAAAAAAAATGCAGGATAATGAGCCTTGAGAAACAGAGAGATCCTTTGCATGCATCAAGAAGATCCTTCAGTTCCTTACCCAAGGATTGACATTTGGATCAATGGTCAGCCTAGCAACAAACATAACTGAAGCAGCAACTACCGACGGCAAGAACCGGAGACAGCCATAATCTAGTAGACTCAACTCAGCGAGGTAGCTCCCCAAGAATTCCATTAACAAGATGGAGCGCTGCAACAAGGACGCAAAGAAAAAACATCAGACATCAATGCACATTGAAAGAAGAAACCAATTGAACAAGGACGCAAAGAAAAAACATCAGACATCAATGCACATTGAAAGAAGAAACCAATTGGATATGAAAAATCAGACTGGGTTAGCAACCTTCTTGTCTTCATGAGCATATCTTGTGAACCGCCTGAAATCAGAAAAACAAAAAACATGTGGTAGCAGATGTTCCATTAGCCAACATGTTCAGATGGAAATTAAACAATAGCATGAAAAATATGAAAATGTGGGTCAGTGAGCGTGACACCTCAGGAAGGTCTTGATGGTAGGATTGCCCAACTCGAACTTGAGGAGCTTGAGTATGTCGCTCTCCATCTTGAGGAGCTCCTCTTTGGTGTAGGTGTTGTCTGTGATGTAGCAGAAGTCCTCAGGATGAGGCGGGCTGATCTCCTCGTACTTCCTGCAAGCACCGGATCCAAATCAGTCCCCAATCCTTCAATGCCTCAGAATTAGAAGCAGAGGACACAATGTGGGTGGGACTTACGCAGCAATGAGCATGGACGCAACGCCAAGGAGCTGCAGCTTGTCTCGGCCAAGCGCATTGACAGAGAGGAAGCGATCGACATAGGAGATGGCGAGGTAGAGCGTGTCCGCAACGAGCTTATACTCCTCGGCGACCTCGACGAGCCAGTCAACGAGGATGCTCCGCATGTGGGCCGTAACGTCCGCCTGGACCGCCTCGATGTAGTCGGATCTGGACCGCCGCTGCGGCTCCACCTGCACCCGCAGCCCCAAATCCGTAGAAACCCAAGGTCAGATCAGGCGAGCCCCAATGCAGATGCAGATGCGTCGAATCCGCGGAAATGCGAGGGAGGCGGAGCGGAGTACCTCCAGGGAGCGGAGGTAGGTGTAGATGTCGGAGGCGTAAGACCCGCAGAACTGGAGGTCGGCGGGCGCCGCCGCCGCCGCCGCGGCGGCGCGCGGCGGCGAGGAGGAAAAGGAGGAGTCGGTGTCGGCGGTGGCACGCGGCGCGGAGTAGGAGGCGGAGTTGGACTCGGCGTCGGCCTCGGCGGCGCGCGGCGGGGAGGAGGACGCGCAGAGCTCGGCCTCGGCGGCGGCGGCGGCAACGGCGGGCCCGCGGGCCTCCGACGCGCCGGGCCTCGCGTGCCTCCCGGACCTGGACGCGGGCTTCGAGGGCTTGGCGGGGCGAGACGGCGCGCGGAGGCCAGCGGCGGCGTTGTTGGCGAGGGCCGGTAGCTCCCCGAGCGCCACCCGCCTCCGCTTGGCGTCACCGGGACCCTCCGCCGCCACCGCCACCGCCGCCGCCGCAGCGCGCTTCGCCGCGGCCCGCGTGAGCCGAGGCCCCGCCGCGGGACCTGCGTTCTCCTTGTCCGCCATCGTCGGCCTCGTCAGCGTCGGCGGGGGAGGCGGAGCGCGGAGGCGCGGGCACCTAGGGTTTCGGTCGGCTCAGGTCTGTAGTATCTAGGCTGGAACGGGGAAATGGGGGAGCAAATCGAGGCGGTTAAAAGCAGCAGCGGAGGAGAGGTGGTGGTGCGGGGCTGCGGAGGAGAGGAGAGAGGAGGAGGAGGAGGCCGCCAAAACGCGATTTCAAAATGGGGGGGGGAGCGCGGCGGTTCTCGGTTGGGTCTCCGGCGGGAGCGGCGCGCCTCTCTCTGTCCCGATCTGAAATGCGGAGGCGGGCGCGGTGGTGGTGGCGGCGGCGGGCGGGCGGGCGGAGGGGACCAGGGTTTTTTTTTTTTTTTCCTCTTCGGCGGCCCGTGGATTTAAAAATTGTTAAAAAATTTTGTGAGGGGGAAAGGGGACCGGCAGCATGTGACGCCGTGAGTGTGGTTAGGCGGGACGGACGGCTGGCGATAAAAAAAAAATATATTTGCGAGGCGTGGGCCACCGCAGTGTACCGGCACTTTGGGCTTTGGGAGCCCACGCGGACGCGGCCCAGGCAGCGAGGGGGGAGCAGTGCAGGAGCTGGTACGCCGTACGCGTGGCCCGGTCGCCGGCGCACGAGGCAGTCCGGCGGTCCGGCCGAGCACGAACACGAGGAGCAGAGCTGGCAGCGTTTCCACGTGGCGACCTGGCCCACCACCCTGGAGGCTCTCTGATGACATGACAGGGTCTCCACGAGGCCGTGCATAACCCAGCCCCAGCTGACGTGGATACCTGATTGGTTTGGGTTGCTGAAAAAAAAAAACTGATTGTTTTTGGGCTTTTTGACCAGAGTATCTCCAACAGTCTTCTTTTCTGACCCCAAATGAGAAAAAGTAGTTTTGTTTTAAAGATCCGGTAACTCCAGCACTTCTCTAAGGCCCTTGTTTACTTCCTAGAAAATTTTGCAAAATTTTTCACATTCCCCATCACATCGAATCTTTAGACGCATGCACGGAATATTAAAAATAAACAAAAATAAAAACTAATTGTACAGTTTGGTCGAAATTGACGAGACGAATCTTTTTAGTCTAGTTAGTCCATGATTAGACAATATTTGTCAAATACAAACGAAAGTGCTACAGTGTCGATTTCTCAAAATTTTTCGGAACTAAACAAGGCCTAAACCCAACGTCAATGAGAAAAAAAATTTCTCACTTCCTCAAATCCTGCCTCTCACCCCTCAAATAAAGGGGAGACCTATCCTCCATCAATCCACTTTTTTCTCAATGGGGATTATATTTTTCTCATTTTGTTGGAGGGAAGACCTTCAAAACCTCAAAATATGTTTTGTATCTCCTCAATAACTACTTTTGGGTGTTAGAGTTTTCTCCAACTGCTACAAATGCTCAAAATACAACTTTTTTCCTTTTCTTTCTCTTGTTCTAATCTCTATCCCTACATAAAAAAATTATAATATCTTTGTCTATCTAGTAATACCAATCTCTACACCTAAAATAACTATCCTAGTTATATCAAGTCCTCACGTCCGCATCCGATACTGATGATCCTCTACCCATAGCTCACAAGTTCGTGTCTGATATGAAGTCCTCAGAGCTCACGTGTCCACATCTGATTATTGAGGTCTAAACCAAGACGATGAGCAAACCACCTCCAGATACACAGTCAATCTGGTAAGAGCATCTCGAAAGAGATTCTTCATGTCCTTCATAAATGCTAAGAATATAGATTTTGGTTAAAAAGAACTATCCTCCGACAACTTTTAAAATGGTCATCTATATGTAGCCATCTTCTATTCTAGATTTTTCGCTAATAAAAAATAGAAGACGAGAATGTCTCTCTAGAGTGTGCATGAGATATAGAAAAATTGTTGGAGAGTGAAAAGATATAGAAATCGACTTTATGCAAATTACTCTCTAAATGATGATTTAGACAATGAAATTTTAAAAAAAATATTAGAGATTGCATTAAGGTCTCGTCCTAGTGAAACTATATATTTTCTTTAAAAATTTAATTATTTAAGTTAGAAATATATGATTTTAATAACTAAAATTTTTAAATGGATTTGGAAAGAGCTTAGGGTTCCCACACTGATTGCTACGCAAAAGACATATATCTAGTTGATTATTATGTTTCACGATGGTTTTTGGCAACCTCGATATACATAGATATATTTCTTAGGTTAACTAAATTGATGCCCGATTAGAGAACTACCAGTCAAAGTTGAGTACGTTTGACTGAGAACAATAGTTTTCTGAGTATATGTTGTGAATGTTGCGTTTGTACTATCTTTCATATAAGTTGTTCTAGCAAAAAAAGATCCAGATAAAAGAAATGTTGTCGTAGAACAATAATGTTCTGCTGACAAGACATGTTCTTCCTATAAAAATAATAGGGTAAGAGACATTTTCACGAGCATATTATTTCCTCTATTTCAAATTATAGATATTTTAATGGTCTTATATATATTTATTTTACTACATAGGATGTACATCTAGATGCACGTTAAAATCTATGTATTTAGAAAAGCCAAAATATCTTATAATTTAAAATGGAGAGTATTCAATTTTCCGTACTTTTAGTTATCACTCAGTGCTAAAAAAACATTTGTGGAGTCTCTTGCTCTAGTATTCTTTAGCTTTTCTTTAGCTTTTAGTTGTTTTGAGTATTCAGTTTCATACACTTTTTGCCCAGCACATTACTGTCTTGTATCTACTGGCTTGCATCTCCGTACCATTCAGTATTGTTGGCTAGTAACAACTCTATCCAGGCCTTGTTTAGCTCACCCCCAAAAACTAAAAAAATTTCAAGATTCTCTGTCACATCGAATCTTACGGCATATACATGAAGTATTAAATATAGACGAAAATAAAAACTAATTGCACAGTTTGTCTGTAAATCATGAGATGAATCTTTTGAGCCTAGTTAGTCCATGATTGGACAATGTTTGTCAAATAAAAACAAAAATGCTATAGTACCGAAATCTGAAATTTTTTCGGAACTAAACAAAGCCGTTCAGTATTTTCCTGTATGATACAGTACCTTTCAGTATTATCCTTGGCCAGTAACAACTGTATCAAATAGCATCCAGTACTGTCCTATGTGATACAACGCCTTCTAGTATCTTCTAAAAACATACAGTACAATACTCAGTAGTCATTTTTTATGTATTTTATGTTTTCGCATTTCTAATTTTTACACGTGTCAGGAAATGTTTCTCCATGAGCAAATGCTACATGATCACAATACTCTGTTGATGTTTTTTTTTTTGGTTGACACGATACAAAGTTGGTGATCGGCGGGTTATCTCCAAGTACTAGGGGGCGGAATTTAATTTGGGCTGTGTGTGCTTGACTGCATGCTGCTGAAGCCCAATGACAGAATATGATGTGGTAGCCGTGATACACCAGTGGCCCAATCGAAGCACCAAACCGGCTTCTAACCAGAGCCTGTGCCTGTTATATATGATGGGCTGGGCCTTCTTACAACACTTCTGCGCCAACCACAAACGCCAGAGAGAGAGAGAGAGTTCCTTCTCGTGTACTCTCCCGGTCTAAAAAAAAACACTGATGTTTTTTACTTCAAAGATATCATATTTAACTGTTTATCTTATTTTTTAAAATTATGAAATAAGTAAATCATTATTAAAATATATTTAACATCAAATAAGTCATATTAAAATGAACGATATTTATAAAAAAAATAATAAGACGGATGGTCAAATAAAATGTTTGGAAAACCAATAATAATGGTCTTTTTGATAAGGTTCCCCCCTCAAAACAATAAAATAAAATCGAATGGTTTCACTGAAAAATGGTCGAGCACATAACACAAAGATGCTAACTGTTGCAGATAAGCATCGTATCGCCACTTCGATCGCCTGGACATAGAGGATATGTTCTTCGTCAGTGAAATAAAGCGAAACGCATGCTTGCATGCATGCATATGTGCTCCCCTGATATATCCTCACGTACTCGCACGCATGTTTTCGGCAGATCCGGACGGGTGTGTGCCCTGTCTCCTGTCGAGAGACGTGCGTGCGTGTGCGAGCTAGCTAAGCTAGTGGTGTGCACCAACAATACATCACGTCCAAATAAATCTGAGGCCTTGTTTAGTTTCGAAAAAAATTTGGATTTCGCTACCGTAACATTTTCGTTTTTATTTGACAAATATTGTCCAATCATGAACTCACTAGGATCAAAAGATTCGTCTCACGATTTACAGACAAACTGTGTAATTAGTTTTTGTTTTCGTCTATATTTAATGCTTCATGCATGTGCCGCAAGATTCGATGTGACGGAGAATCTTAAAAACTTTTTGAATTTCGTGGTGAACTAAACAATTATGATCCCTGAACATCATCGCAAAGTCGTGCAGTTTTCAGGCTTTCAGGTAGGCGGCGGCCTGTTGGCCGCGCGTGTCGTCCATTTTGGCACCTCGATCTCTACCACACAGGTTTCTCAAGTCATACGGAACTCAAGAGCTCGCAAGTCTCTCTCTCTCTCTCTCTCTCTCTCTTCATTGTTGTACGTATGTAATTGTGCCGTTCCAACGAGAAAGAATCGGATTCCTAAACTATACTCATCAGGTGTTTTTATCCATTTCAGCACTCAGAGTCTTCATTCTTCTGCTCCCTCTCTCCCTTCTTCTCCATCTTCATCGGCCTTAATTAGAGTATTTCTAAAATTAGCCAAAAAAAAAAACTAGCCAAACTTAGCTACTCTTTCAAATAGATTTGATTAAAAAGATAGTACTAAAGTACTACAACAAACTCTATATGGATGGTTAGTGAGATAGGCTATCTAAAAGTAAAAAAACAAATAAGGTGGAATAGAGAGCTACTAATTTAAAGAGTTTGACTAATATGCTCTTAAATAAAATAAAAAAAAATAGTTCATTTAGGGGTGAAAGTCCAGACGGACAGTGAGATGGTATGAGGCAAGGTGACACGTACGGTGGTGAAGGTGCTGCTGGTCTGGGCAGCAGAGAACGACGGTTAGGCCGATGCCACGATGAGGGAGCATCGCGCTGCAGCTGGGATTATTAGCACGGCAGGAGGGAGGAGCGATCGAGGAGGTTGTGGATCCAATGGTGGAGAGCCATGGGAGACAAGGTAGGCGACAGAGGGAGGGATATCGTCGTCGGCCATGAAAAGAAGCTCCGTGAACAAATGCAGATCAAGGTTCTAGATGAAAGGAGCAAAAGAGCTGCATGTCCCATTTTGATCGGACATCGAGTACTGCGAGAGCTGCTGTAAGATATACCCGGCCGTTTGTTCAATAGACAACTGTTTTTTCGATGAAAGCAAAATGCTGATTCTTTTAATAAGCAGTGACGTTAAACATTTAGTTTATTCATCTATCCAATCCAGTTATTTAATTTGATTATTAGCTCGTTGGAGAAATCAAGGATAGCAGAATCTCTCTTAGGGCTTGTGTTGTCGATTTAGCTAGAACTAGGCCCAGGAATAATTCTGTTTGACGAAACTTATTCAAATTAGATAATGAATCCAGCCTGGAATACTTCCGGAGAGTCATTCCCATATTTCCCACTCAACCGAACATGCCCTTATTCCTTTTAAAAAAAGAGGCAAAGACCAAAATGTTCCCATTCTAATGACGGGTGGGGCACTTTCGATTGTACGTGGAGTATTTCCTAAGTGTCGTGTTTTTATAGCTCACTGTGATTGCGATTATTGCTTGAGGAAATGTGATTTGCAACCTTACCGTTGGCCCGTGTCTGGTGTCTCAACAACCACCAAATCCCTTTTTTCTGTGGCTGAAGCATCAGCAATCACCAATCAGGTAAAGCCTGGTCCAACTTTTGCAGCCACACGTCCGTCCAACAGAAACTGTACAATTGATCTCTCTCTCTCTCTCTCTCTCTGCTCAAAACGTCAAACAATGGCGATGAGATGTAGGCCTTGTTTAGATGCGAAATTCTTTTGGATTTCGCTACTGTAGCACTTTCGTTTGTTTGTGGCAAATATTGTTCAATTATGGACTAACTAGGATCAAAAGATTCGTCTGGTGATTTACAGGCAAACTGTGTAATTAGTTTTTGTTTTCGTCTATATTTAGTACTTCATGCATGTGCCATAAGATTCGATGTGACGGGAAATCTTGAAAACTTTTTGGATTTTGGTGGGAACTAAACAAGGCCGTACTTGCTTGTAGATGTATATATACGAATTATTTTTAATAAAATCTTTTGTTTTTATAATTTTTTTTGGGGAGGAGGGGGTGGGGGGGGGTTTTGTTTTTATTTGCACCCCTAGGAACAGCACACCTTCGTCCTCGCCCCTGCTAATAAGTATATGTCCACATCGTGCGCTATACTTTGTGACTTTTGTGAGTTGAGTGAGGGCTTGTTTAGTTCACCAAAAAACCAAAAACTTTTCAAAATTCTCTGTCACATCAAATCTTGTGACACATGTATGGAGCATTAAATATAGATAAAAAATTTAATTATATGGTTTGTCTGTAAATCACGAGACGAATCTTTTAAACCTAGTTACTCCATAATTGGACAATATTTGTCAAATAAAAATGAAAGTGCTACAGTGTCAAAATCCAAAAACTTTTCACAACTAAACAAACCCTGAGTGCCATTTTGGGTGTTTGGCAAGCACATGGTGCTCACCGTTGACTTGTTGAGTAGTCGTGGCCTCTTCTTGGTTTCTAATTTATCTCAGCCGTCCATTTGAGTTCCAATTTCTATGGCAGTGGGGTCAACAACAGAGGCAGAGGGGGATATATGATAAGGATTTTGATACGGCGACGGGACAGTTTGGGACCCAGATCGAGGTTATCTTGCAAACAGTATTTTTCTCCTGGCTATAATAATAAAGCCATTCCCTCAATAAATAAATAAATAAATAACAAAGCCTCTTTAACTGTGAATAGTGAAATTCCTTATGTATTCAAAATAGCAAATACACTAGAGCTGGGACCGTGCTATTTGAGGGACATGGTCTTTTGGCATAGTCTTGGGCCATGTTATATCAACTATTTTTCTGTTTTATTGAATGAACGAGAGTGTATCAGTGTATGGGACGAGGATAATTGACTAATTGTCTGTATCATTTTAAAAATAACAACATATATTTATACACTAAAAATATACATTAACACTAATTTTGTCATGATAATAACTAATTAAACATTAAATATGTTAATTAGCACTACCACCACCCTATAATTGGTAAAAAAGTACACTAATCATCATATTAGAACTTTATTAAAATTAATCTTACCAACATTAGTACTAAGTAATAATATAGTAACACACTAACAATCCTTACATTCTTTTACTAATGATAAATAAAGATTAAAAAACATGGATTAGCTCGCATGACAAAAGAAAATTTAACAAGAATATCCAGTATCTAGAAGAATATTTCGCTGTCAGAGACATCCATATTGAGCCCGTTGTAAACCAAACACCACCTATGCATAGATATTATAGCCAAATTCGATAAAAAAATTTCCTCCAACCAAAGGGACGCTAAAGACTCATGTATTTTGTACGGGACCCACCACCCACAGTATGCTTGCTCAAAAAAAAACACCTACAGTGTGCGGCTATGGTACTTGCTACTCCTAATAATATTCTGTCACTTTATTCTGAATGAACTGTCGCTCGCTCCTCATCGTATCTTTTCTTTCTTAAAAGCGACGGCTAGCAATCCATCAAAGCTTAGAAAAACGCCATTTGGTACTTTCACCACAAAAGCCTACACAAGATATCAGTGGTTGGATTTTTCTACTCTCCTTGAGAAACCATATTATCTAGTACTAGTAGTTGTACACACATGATGGCGATGTAGCCGTCCACATTGTTATTATTCATTGGTGGAGTTTTGCTGCCAAATATGCTAGCGTTCAGGGGGCATTACAAACTAACTGTTTTTTCTTCACTTACTGTCAAACAAAATCGGTTTATTAATTTGACATTTTGACCAGATCACATATCACGGAATAACGCCGGTTTTTAAAATAGACTAAGGGCTGGTTCAGTTAGTCCAGAATGAGTCTAGGAACTATTCCAGCTTATGCATAGATTAGAGCATGCTCGCTGTTCTGAAAAGTCACGGCTGAAAGTACTGTTCGCTAATTTATCATAAAAGAAAAACTGCTAGCTGACAAAAAGATACGGTTTATAATACAAGATAATCATTGTAGCTGAGAATTATTTTAGGGAATGTGCACCTAGGAAGTACTTCTCAGTCGATCACTGAAAGCCCTAGTTTGGTTTTGGATAATTGATGAAACCCTAGTACTAACCTCTATACTAAGTGTGTGTAGACTTAATGAGGTTGGTACATGCCAAGTGATGGAGCAAGTGATGATCATGGTGATGATGGTGATGACCACAAGGTGATCAAGTGCTCAACTTGGAAAAGAAGAAAGAGAAAAACAAAACCCTTTGGAGATCAAGGCAAAGGTATTGCTTAGGGTTTTGGTTTTGGTGATCAAGACACCATAGAAGGTGTGATCACATTTAAGATAGATAGCCGTACTATAAAGAGGGGAATTCTTTGGCTAAGCGGTTATCAAGTGCCACTAGGTGTCATTGTTCATGTGCATGCATTTAGAACCTAGTGAGCTAACTTAACTCCTTCGAAGAAAATGTTTGTGAAAATGCTAACACACGTGCACTTGTTGGTTTACACGTTGTGGTGTTGGCACACTTTGAGAAGGAGGTGGAGTTTGAAGAGTAGAGAGAGGATGGGTCCCTCTCTCCCTCCCGCCGAGCTTGCGAGGCGGGATTCGGCGTTTTTTTGAGAAAATGAAGTGCATATTTTCTATTGCGTCGGTGGGAAATTTGGTGAAGTCACGGGAGTGTTTCTCGCTGAGAAAACACTCACCGGACGCTGGCTCAGAGGCACCGGACGCTGTGTCTGAGCGTCCGGTGTGCAGGCTGCCTGACTCGGTTAGGGTTAGGCACCGGACGATAGGCACCGGACGCTGGCTTGAGCGTCCAGTGGTGCGCGTCCGGTGTGCGGGCGTTTTGCGACCCTCTCTGCGCATGGGTCCGGTGAGCACCGGACGCTAAGGGTGCGTCCGGTGGCTTGCGTCCGGTGACCCTGCGAGTTTGCGGAGCTCTCTGCGCACGGGTCCGGTGTACACCGGACGCGTCCGGTGCCAACCTGCTCAGCGTCCGGTGCTCTGCAAGTTACCGTTAGACTCTGACACGCGGCTGACGTTGGAGCACCGGACGCTGATGTTGAGCGTCCGGTGCCCCTTTAAGAGCGTCCGGTGACCCCGAGTTTTGCCCAGTGAAAAGAGCCAACGGCTCTATTTGTTTGAGGGGTCTATAAATACGTGTTTGGCCGGCTTGGGGCTAACACTCTGGGTATTCTAGCATACTTGACATCCTTGTGAGCCTAAGCAAACACCTCCCACTCATCTTCTTCATAGATTAAACATCTTTGTGAGATTGAGAGTGATTCCAAGTGCATTTGCTTGAGTGATTGCATCTAGTGGCACTTGGGGATCGTTTTAGCTGCGGTTTTCTTGTTACTCTTGGTGGTTGCCGCCACCTAGACGGCTTGGAGCAGCGGAGGAGGATTGACACGAGTTGGTGATTGTTCGTGGCCATCTCCAGGTGATTGTGAGAGGTTTGTGCCTACCTCGGCGGAGTGCCAAAGGCAACATTAGTGGATTGCTCGTGTCATTGAGCTACCTCACTTGTGGGTAGGTTCTTGTGGTGTCCTAGTGAGGACGAGGTTCGTGCTACACCTCTTAGCCACCGAACCACCTAGTGTTGGTCGACACAACGGGGACGTAGCGTGCCGGCAAGCACGTGAACCTCGGGAGAAAAATTGTGTGTCTCCATTGTGATTGTTCATTGGATTTCTCCCGGTGATTGGACTTCATATTATTGATTGGTTCATCCCCTCTACGCGGCGGTATAAAAGTTCAAACCATCTCTCTTACATTCCCGCAAACTAGAGTAGCTTACTTACTTGTATAGAAACTTTAGGTAGCTTTCTAGTGTAAGCAGTGACATAGCTCTTGTGTGCCTAGTGATTATATCAACTAGAATTGTTGGATAGGTGGCTTGCAAACACCCCATTAGAGCTAGAGCAAAAAGCTTCGCTTTGTTATTTACTAACCTCTTGCTCTAGTGAGTGTGTAGAATTTTTAAATAGGCTATTCACCCCCCCTCTAGCCATATTAGGACCTTTCAATCACCTATCCCTAAATTTCTTTAGATCAAATACGCTTAACTTTAGAGTTTTTTATTTGGAGATGAGCTTCCGGAAAAGAAGTTACAACTTACTGATATATAGATATCGTATTAATTCTATTAAGCTCTGGACCAAGATGTTACAAGAAATTACAATTTCACTGGAGTATGAAATATAAATAAATTTATTTATCACATATATAACTAATCACAGCAAAGAAAGTATATAAGGGTTAAGGCGCGAGAACCAGAAGGGACAAAGGCATTATTATCAGTGGAAGAGCAAATCCAAAGCATCCTGAACCGAGGGCGGGCACGTGCCAACCACGTGCCTTACCAGCCGCCCGCGTCGTCCAGGTCCAACTCGCGACGCGCATCTCATCTCGATGGCCGCCCCCGCCGGGGACCCCGCCTCCGCCGCGGCCGCGGCCAGGGCCGTCGAGGAGGCGCGCGCGCTGCTCCCCGCCTCGGCCCCGGCGCCGGACTACGACGACGACGACGAGGACCTCGAGGAGCGCGCGTACGAGGCGGCGGAGAAGGTCATCGTGTCCATCTCGGACGGGCCGGACCCAGCGGACGGCGACGGCGACGACGACGCGGCGTTCTGCTCTTCGTCGGGGTCCTCCACGCCGCCCTTCTCGTGGCGGAAGCTCTGGCTCTTCACGGGTCCCGGGTTCCTGATGAGCATCGCGTTCCTGGACCCGGGCAACCTCGAGGGCGACCTCCAGGCGGGCGCCGTCGCCGGGGACACGCTGCTGTGGCTGCTCATGTGGGCCACCGCCATGGGCCTCCTCGTGCAGCTCCTCGCCGCGCGACTCGGCGTCGCCACGGGCCGCCACCTCGCCGAGCTCTGCCGCGACGAGTACCCCGACTGGGCGCGACGCGCGCTCTGGCTCATGGCCGAGGTCGCCATGGTGGGCGCGGACATCCAGGAGGTCATTGGCAGCGCCATCGCCATCAAGATCCTCAGCCGCGGGTACCTGCCGCTCTGGGCCGGCGTCGTCATCACCGCCTTGGATTGGTGAGTGAGTTCTCAATTTTTATTTGTTCGTTGACCTGTTCTGCCATCTTCGAGACAGTTCTTCATGCCAATTGGTACTGGATCACAGCATAGTTCCAAAAGATCGGAGCATTTTTTTTTCTTCATGGCAATTGTTTCCTTGAAAAAGCTTTCTCTTTGATCGGCATTGGGGAATTCGTTATTGATGGAGATCTTTCAATCGTAGAAGAAAAAAATTACAACCTTAGGCTTACTCCTTGCTAGTGTAGTCAAATCGGATCACTAGGAGGGAGGATTTGGGTGAAATTTTGGTTCAAAGGGAACTATTTAGATCTCAACTACTTAGAAATTACATAGGATAATTGTTTTCCGTACTTCTCAACTTCGAGGAATGTTTCAATTTTTGTGGTGAGGTTGTACTTTAGTTGTCTGAGTCACCAATCACCATTCATGTTGGTGCTTGCACCTCTGACCCACTTCGAATTTATTGTGTGCTATGGTGTACTAGGAAGGTTGGAGACGCTTATTACCTGCTTTGACAGTGGACATATATTTTTTTTCACTACTGGTTCTAACCTTCAAGTTTCAATTTTTGACTTTTGGACCAGAAAAAAGGGTGCTAGAAATTTATTTTGGCATTGCTTTATATTGTTGGTGGCCAAGTTTTTCCTTTTTATATGCAGATATGCCATTTGGTTCACCCCACCTAGTTTGTTTTGTATAAGACCCTAAACCACTGATTAGTTTTTGTTAGCAAGCTGGGTCAGATACTCATTTTCAAGCAAAAGAGTATCTTTTGAGAGTTCCCAACCACTGGTACTCAGGGTGTGTTTAGTTCCCCATAGAATGCAAAATGCCAACTACTTTGGAATGATGAAATCCAAAATGCAGAATTTATTGCCCTTTTGGGCTTTTTTTTGGCTTCTTGAGGCCAAAATCCAAAATGGAGAATAACTAACTTTTTGCCAAAATTTTGCATGGTGTTTGGTTCCATTATGCAAAATGATGGACCAAAACCCAAAATTTTTTGGGATGAAAGGGGAACTAAACGCCCCCTCAATATGTGAATGTTTTCTATCAATTCACTTAGGCTTCCCATGTTAGATTCCACTCTCCAAATAATTGGTGTTCCTTTCTCTTAAAAAACATGTTTGTCCTGATGGTGTGTATGATTAATATTAACTAGTGTGTTGTGCTGACTTTTCTACAATGAAATGATGCTGCTGACAGCTAGAAATCAGATGCTATTTAAAAACAGCTTTTAGAATACTACATGAATGTGCATCCATCTGCTTTCTTCTTTGTCAGTGTTCAGTGCTTATACAACACTTTACCGAGACCTTGGACTTTTGCTGCTTTTTTTTTAAAAAAAAAAAAAGTTGGGGAAGCTTTGATCTGAGATTTTATTTTTTCAGTCTTGTTCCAGAGTTTTCTGGATTGTGATAGCCATTGCTTGGCTTCACATCTATCCAAATGGTCGCAAGATAAAAATTACAAGTGCATTTCTTTAAGCATATTAATAAATGCTGTCTGTCTTAACTTCTACCTTGTGCTTTGCACCTGGAAAGCATAACTTCGATATACTTACGTCATCTTTAATTAAGTGCCTTATGACAGTTAAGTAAACTTTTTTATTTGTACCATCACTGACCTTTATGTTACCTCTTTTCAGCTTTATTTTTCTTTCACTCGAAAATTATGGGGTGAGGAAACTAGAAGCTGTATTTGCCATTTTAATTGCAACTATGGCTGTCTCCTTTGCATGGATGTTCACAGACACTAAGCCCAACGGGAAAGACTTGTTGATTGGTAAGGATCTCACTGACCTTTTTTCGATGCTGCAAATTGACTTGTGTAACTTTATCCGCAGATCACACATAACTTGTAATGTCAGGTATTTTGGTTCCAAAATTGAGCTCAAGGACAATAAGACAAGCAGTTGGGGTTGTTGGCTGTGTCATCATGCCCCACAATGTGTTTCTTCATTCAGCACTCGTGCAATCACGGAAAATAGATCAAAATAAGGAATATCAAGTCCGTGAAGCATTGAGATACTATTCAATAGAGTCAACTATAGCATTAGTTGTCTCTTTCATGATAAACCTCTTTGTCACAACAGTTTTTGCAAAAGGATTTTATGGAAGCAAGGAAGCTGGTAATATTGGCCTTGAAAATGCTGGACAGTATCTACAAGAGAAGTTTGGTGGAGGATTTTTTCCTATACTGTACATCTGGGGGATTGGGCTTTTAGCGGCTGGGCAGAGTAGTACGATAACAGGAACTTATGCTGGACAGTTTATAATGGGTGGATTTCTGAATTTAAGGTTAAAAAAATGGGTCAGGGCATTGATCACCAGAAGCTTTGCAATTGTGCCTACTATAATTGTTGCTTTGTTCTTCGACACATCTGATTCTGCACTGGATGTTTTAAATGAGTGGCTCAATGTGCTCCAATCAATTCAGATCCCTTTTGCCCTCATTCCACTCATTACCTTAGTTTCCAAGGAGCAAGTTATGGGAGTCTTCAAAATAGGCCCTAACACCCAAGTAAGTTATCATGAATTTGATACCCTAATACTTGTACCTTTTTTCCATGTACTGTGCACTTTCTGGCCTTTGTTTCATACTTTTATCGATCAAATCTCACTTCACCAACTTGCCGACTTGATTTGGCATGTCAAATCACAAACCTGATGCCTATCCTCATGACCTCACTGAGCTTCAACATTTTTATGCAGGCTGTAACCTGGACCGTCGCCACTCTGCTGATCACTATCAACGGTTACCTTTTGATGGACTTCTTCTCTTCTGAAATTCGAGGCCCCCTATCTGGCTCACTTCTCTGCGTGGCGGTCCTCATCTATGCTTCGTTTGTAATGTATCTCATACTGCGGGGCACCGAGCTGTCCGAGAAGATTGTCAAAGCAGTCCACAGCAGTTTTTCATGACAACAGTCACCAGTTTTGGTCTTTTATTACATCTTGACAACAAGTTTCTCAGACACAAGAGACGTATAGAGAGATATATACTACCTGCCTCTGTCCGGTGACTGCGGACTGAATACTACACAGCACACCGGTGTACACTGTACAGTGACTACTTGAAAGGGCCATCAGTTGCTGCAAGCCTGCAGCAGCAGCTGCTGCCCGTTGCATCTGTTTATTAACATAGAGATGAGTGAATTGCTGATGTTGTTGAACTTGAACATTCAGAGAAGACCCAGTTCTCTTTGCAAACAATTGTCTCTGATTTTTTTTTCTTTTAATATAATCAGTGAAGTAAGCATACACAAAGAGGACGTTGGGAATGGAAGAATTGAAGTAACGTGTTCCATTTTCACGGGAGGGTTATGTTTTGCTCAACCATTTTTCAGGGAAACCATTCCATTAATAATTGTTTTGAGGGGGGAACCATTAGATGAGAGGAACTGAATGGGCCCGGACGTGTTGTAAAAAGGCCCAGGCGCCCAGCTCATCGTAACAGGCTCCTGGCACTGTAATTGGGCCACTGGCGTATCACAACATATTCTGTAAAAAAAAAATGCACGCACAGCCCAAAATTAATTCCGCCCCTCTAGATGGAGATAACCCGTCGATCACCGACTTTGTGATCATGTAGCATATTGATCATAGAGAAACATTTCCTGGTACATGTAAAAATTAGGGAAAAAATGAATAAAAAAAACATAATACATAAAAAAATGACTCTGAGTTATGTATATTTTTTAGAAGATACTATAACTGAATAGTACGAGATGCTAGTGAGTGATGTTGGCCAAAAAGTGTATGAAACTAAGGCCTTATTTATTTCCCAAAAAGTTTTGCAAAAAATTTTAGATTCTTTTGAGCCTGTAAAAAATTTCCCAAAAAGTTTTGCAAAACTAAGGCCTTATTTCTTTTGAGCCTGAATAATACATCGAATCTTACGGCATATGTATGAAATATTAAATATAGACGAAAACATAGTTTACCTGTAATTTGTGAGATGAATCTTTTGAGCCTAGTTAGTCTATAATTAGACAATATTTATCAAATAAAAATAAAAGAGCTATAATACTTAAAATCCCAAAATTTTACCAACTGAACAAGGCCTGAATACTCAAAGCAACTAAAAGCTAAAGAATACTAGAACAAGAGCGTCTACACATGTCTTTTAAGCACAGAATGGTAACGAAAAGCAGAATACTCCTGACTCCAGTCCTGCTCCGGTTGGTCATCTGATTATCCTGATCGATTTATTTAGTTTGCGAAAAGAAAATTTTTAGATATCGTAACATATTTATAACTATAGCAATTAGTGACTAATTATTAACTAATTATATTTAAAAAAATTGTCTAGCAACTATAGAACTAGTTATTTTTTAATCTATATTTAATACATCGTACATGTATCTGAACATTCGATTTAACGGGACGACAAGTTTTTGAACAGCATCGTCCATCGTCGTGTGGGCCTTGTTTAGTTCCAAAAATTTTTAGAAAATTGACACTGTATTATTTTCGTTTGTATTTAATAAATATTGTCCAATTATAGACTAACTAGGCTCAAAAGATTCGTCTCGTCAATTCCGACCAAACTATGCAATTAGTTTTTATTTTTGTCTATATTTAATACTTCATGCATTCATCTAAATATTCGATGTAAAGGAGAGTCTGAAAAATTTTGTAAATTTTTTTGGGAACTAGGGCCTTGTTTAGTTCCAAAATATTTTGCAAAATGGACACTGTAGCTTTTTCGTTTGTATTTGACAAATATTATCCAATCATGGACTAACTAGGCTCAAAAGATTTGTCTCGTCAATTTCGACCAAACTGTGCAATTAGTTTTTATTTTTGTTTATATTTAGTACTTCATGCATGTGTCTAAAGATTCGATGTGACGGGGAATCTGAAAAATTTTGCAAAATTTTTTGGGAACTAAACAAGGCCTAAACAAGGCCATCTCGATCCCTGAGCTCACCCACAGCCGTCAGCCGTGCATGCATGATCTCACATACACTTGGGCGCTGCAACCTCGGTCTCCTCCATGACCGTACCATGCTCAGATACCCTTCACAGTTAACACAGAACACTAATCCGTACGGACTGTAAGCATTAAGCACCGGCCTCGCCGTACCTCACCTTGCAATTTTGTAAGTACTCCCTCCCTCCCAAAGAAAAAGTGACGTTTTTGATTTTTAAAAATCGTGTTTGACCGTTCGTCTTATTCAAAAATTTTATATAAATTATAAAATAAATAAAACATTAGTAAATTATCTATGATAAAATAGGTCTTAACAAAATATATAATATTTATGTAAAAATTTTGAATAAGACGGATGATCAAATAAAATATCTAAAATTCTAAAATGACACTCTTTTTGAGACGGATGGAGTACAACAATGTCGGCCAGGGCCAGCCACAACAGCTGGCTGTGCTGATATATGCAAATTTAGCAGCTGGATTCTAAGTTTAAGGGCTGAGCTGGAGCTTGAGAAAAAGCCTATCATTAGTGGTATTTACAAGAAAAGGAGGGAAAAGCTGGTCATGGATTCTTGTAGCTTTGATTTACAGAAACCGGTCGATTCTTGAAAGCTGTGGCTGTTTGGCAAATATTTCAGGTAATAATAAGATGGTGACTGTGATTATTTTAAAACTTTAATATGGTAGAGTTTGCATTGCTCTGATTCTAAGAATCGATTCCCGGAATGAGGCCATGTTTAAGCTTTGGCTTTTGGTAGCCACATTAAAATAGAGCAGCTGATAGATCTCTAACAGATCTTCTTTAGGTCTGAGGCTAATATTTAAGCTGAAAAACCATTAATTCGGTGGAAGAGATTACGAGTTTATAAAACTATGGCAGACTGTATATATCGCTTGGATATGTTTAATAAGGCCTCGTTGGGCTCATTAGTTCTCATAGTGAGAATATCTGGATTCTAGATACAGTGAGAGTGGAAGAAAATTAAGGGGTGTTTGTATCTCAATTTTCATAGTGACTATTTTCTTAAAAATCTCTAAATATTTGGTTTGAGGTATAGGTAGTTGGATTTTAGAATCTCATTCTAAAACTTAAATGTTTGGATGTTGGTTCTTATTTTTCTATCTTATTCTCATTTTTATTAGGAGATTCAAACAATACCTTAGTATGGTACGTAGATAGACAATGCATGCAATTGCCCATAGGTCTTCGCCACGGGTGAGTGGCGCTTTAAAGCCTCAGTTACCTTCAACCTCTCACTGCGACAGCCTCCTCCTCATGTCGCCTCCCCCTTCTTCCTTGCTTTCTTCCTCCTCGCGCCCCACCCCACCCGCCTCGACAGTGATCGTGCCCTCCTCCTTGTCCTCGCGCCTACCACGGTGCGCCAGGGTTTCATTGGATCCCCGCGGCCACCTTCTTCCCCTCCCCCTCCTTTAGTGGAAAGTTCTGGTGCCATGGAGCTCCTCTGGCCAACCTGGTCTAACCGCCTCCAGGGTCCCTAAACCATCCCTGCTGTCATCCCCACCACCTGGCCAGCCTTCTTCCCCTAGCGCTCCTCTTCTAAGCATGTCAGAGTTAGGGAAAAAAGAGGTGGGACAGATGTGGGCGCATGCGATGGGGAAGAAGAACAGCGCAAGCGCCGGTGGTGGGGAAGAGCATGGTGAGGCGGGTGACTGATGGGAATGCAATCTATGAGGCGACTACAAGAGAGTACTTCTCACTTCTATACAATAAGTGGAACATATATGAAAGAGTATGATTTGTCGAATTAAACTTTTTTCCGATCAAATTTGTCGAAATAAACTCACCAGCTAGCAGTGGTCCGATGATCAGGCATGAATTTCAACATCTCGATCGATCAGGCAAGCTTAGCTACCTAGCTAGCTAGCTAGGTGCGTAGGTGATGCACACACTGCATGTAAGTACTAGGGGACGCACGTGTTGCGGCGTGTTGTGCTCTTTTCTTTTTTTTGTAGGAGGAGGTTGCTTCCAGACCAAGCTAGCACCACGTACAACCACATGAGGAAGGAAGGAAGAGTTAAATAAAGTTGCATTGCGTTGGATGGAAGAGCTAGCGAGGATCGGAGGACGGGAAGAAAAGCTATATAGGCACAGATGGAAATGGGCGGTGGCCAAATCGATCGATCCAACATGGCCACGTGCACCGCCGCGCCGTACGTCGTACGTGCCTCTGTGCATGCAATGCAATGGCCCCGGCCGGCCGGCCGCTCGACCTTTTTCCGGCCATGCATGCATGAATGCACTCACCTGAGCTGTCTCACTCCAACGAACGCGATCATGCATGCATACTGAGCTCAATCTCTTTTATCGCCCCTCGCTCATCATAGTGCCCAAAGCCAACAACGAACACTACTATACTTTTGTTCATATATACTCAATAGTTTTTTTTGACGATATATATAGACGAGCACCATAGTTAGATGATGTATATATACATACCATAGATAGGCTCTTTGCAGTCTACGATTAATTGTGTACGTGTAGCTTTGAAATCTTCCATTATAAAGAGCGGCTAAATCCAAAAACTTTTCAGAACCCTGCTGCTGCAGGCTGTGTAGCTCGCAGTAGTTAGATATTTTAGACCATGGGCTAAATAATTTTAAATAAATCTCAAAGGTCCACTCACACATGCATATATATATATATATATATATATATATATATATATATATATATATATATATATATATATATATATATATATATATATATATATATATATATATATATATATATAGAGAGAGAGAGAGAGAGAGAGAGAGAGGTGGAGAACTTTAGTTCCACCTTACTACTTCAAAAGGAGTGAGATAGTTGAGCTATCTCGATCTTGTTGAAGCAATGGAGGAGAGGAAAAGGAAGAACTGCACGCGCGCTCGCTCGCCTCGCTCCGGGCGGGGCCAATGAGCGCGCATGCACGACATGCGTGTGAATGGTTCGGCGATTTCTCGCTCCGACCCTTGCGGGTGCACATCTTCCTTTTGCTACTATGATTGATTGAGCGGCTAATTACTTTTCTTAACCGCGTGCGACACATGTATAAATATGGGACGAGACGTCGTCCTCAGCATCGAGAGACTCATCTCTTCTTCGCCACATTACCGGTCTTCCGACGTGCCATCAGTGTCGGGAGAGCAGGATCTGAAGCCTACGTCTCCTCGCGTCCTTGCACGGGGTAGGGGGTGTATCAGATTTTGGGGAAGCGCCGCCGCGACTGCTCGCTGGACGTCTTCTTTCCTCTACGTCCGGTGTTCGCCGATCTCCATTGACGGTCTTCTTCTTCTTCCTCCACGCCGACAATCCCACTGTAAGTATGTATATCTTCTTTCTGTTGTTCGTTCTCGCATGTTTTCTGTTGCTAGCACTAGATGTCATGAATTTGTCTCAGATCATAGTGCTAGTCTTGATTCATATATCTGTGATACATATTGTTGGTTTTTTTCTTATTGTTAAAATTAATCTATATACTGCTAAATTGCTTTTATTTTCAACAGTAGTGTGTGGCTGTGCGTGATTATTATCACGCTACGCTACATCATGTGTATGTGTTGGTAAAAGAACATCCGTCGTGGCCAGCAGCACCGTACTTTTTATCTCTCTGGCATACTACAGTAGTACATACTCTCTCCGGTCTACTTGGGCCTTGTTTAGTTCCGAAAATTTTTGGGAAATGGACACTCTAGCATTTTCGTTTGTATTTGACAAATATTGTCCAATCATGGACTAACTAGGCTCAAAAGATTCGTCTCATCAGTTTCGACCAAACTGTGCAATTAGTTTTTATTTTCGTCTATATTTAATATTCCATGCATGCGTTTAAAGATTTGATGTGACGGGAAATGTGAAAAATTTTGCAAAACTTTCTAGGAAGTAAACAAGGCCTTGTTTAGATGCGAAAAGATTTTGGATTTCGCTACTGTAGCACTTTCATTTGTTTGTAGCAAATATTGTCCAATTATAGACTAACTAGGATCAAAAGAATCATCTCATGATTTACAGGTAAACTGTGCAATTAGTTTTTATTTTTGTCTATATTTAATGCTTTATGCATTTGTCGAAAGAATCGATGTGACGGGGAATCTTGAAACTTTTTGGTTTTCGGGGTGAACTAAACAAGGCCGGTTCTATTCCGGCCTTGTTTAGTTCACGAAATTTTTTGGTTTTTGTTACTGTAGCACTTTCGTTGTATGTAACAATTATTATGCAATTATAGAGTAATTAGGCTCAAAAGATTTGTCTCGTAAATTATAGATAAACTGTGTAATTAGTTTTTATTTTCGTGTATATTTAATGCTTCATGTATGTGTACAAAAATTCGATGTGATGGAAAATCTTGATTTTTTTTTTCCAACCAGCGTACTACAGTGCTGTCATTCCTGTTCATGCATGCATACAGTGAGGTCCTACAGTGGCGTGTCGTCGTCGTCCTTGCTTATTTGCTTTCATCAGGTTTCAGCCAGATCTTGACTACTACAGCTACAGTGTCGTCTCGTCTACAAAAACTGTTTGCTTGCTTGCATTGCTTGTGTGTGTGTGCATGCATCGTCCTCGGTCCCTCACCCAAAAGGGCTTCGTTATACATATATTATATTTGCCATGCATCATGGTACGTACGTCTATATGCATGCATGGATGATGGATATCTGGATCTACAATGTTGTAGTACTGTAGGACGCACACCGCCGTCGTACGTACCATAGTGATCATGCATGTACAGTACGCACTACGCACTACTGCCGCCAGCCCGCCACGCAGGTATCCTGCTATGCATGATTGCTACGTCGGTATCCTGCTACGCACTACTACGTCGGTCTTGTTTACGTCCATTTTTTTTATTTTGACACTATAGCATTTTTATTTATATTTAGTAATTATTGTCTAACTATGGATTAACTAGTCTCAAAAGATTCGTCTCGCAAATTATAGACAAACTGTATAATTAGTTATTTTTTAATCTATATTTAATGCTCCATACATATATCGAAAGATTCGATGTGACGAGAAATCTTGAAAAGTTTTTGGATTTTGAGGTGAACTAAACAAGTTTAGATTTTTGGGTACTATATCACTTTCGTTTGTATTGGGTAATTATTGTCCAAACATATGGACTAACTAGACTTAAAAGATTCGTCTCGCAAATTACAGACAAACTGTGTAATCAATTATTTTTTATCTATATTTAATGCTCTATACATGTGCTGTAAGATTTGATATGATAGAGAATTTTGAAAAAATTTGATATGATAGGGAATCTTGAAAAGCTTTTGGATTCTAAGGTTGCTCGATCGTTTTTTTTTTCCGTTCATGTAGCTCAGAACGCAAGCTGTCCGATCACATTCAGTCGTCTGATCTTTAGTTTGTCTTTACGATCACCACTACCATTGGCATTACTGATGAGCATCGATCAAGGCTCCAGCTAGGTAGGAGTAGTGTAGTTCATCAGTACTTGTATTATTCAATTCACGCATGTTTGTCATAGTACACTGTACTTGTACGTACGTGTCGTGTCGGTAAACATGCATATAGTATTTTGGTATGTAGGTCGTGCCTCCTTTTGGTATGTATATTTTTTCCACAAAATTTGAGCACCGCTAGCTAATACGACGACGATGTAAGAACTCTACAACATGTATAGTGGACCCAAGGCTGCATAAGCATGGGAACATTGATGGGATCCAACGAATTTCGGCCGGGACCCTTATTTTATATATATATATATATATATATATATATATATTGTGTTTGGAATTTTGGATATATAAAGTCATACACCACGTCTAACGTCTTTTTGTAATCATCCTGTCTTTAGACCAAGTGAGGTGTTTTTTTTTTACTTTCCTCGAGGATCTATATATGCATATGTAAATCTAATCTAAAACGATGATGCCCAAATTGAAACAAAATTGCATGCATCCTCGGTTTGCTTATATATAAAAGATGACAACAAAGAGAGATATGATGAGCCATGTTTGAACGAACAAAACATATAAACTGACCCGTGTTCTCCACCCAGCATTATACCAACATCCCATTAAAATACTATATATATGTTGTTTTTTTTATTTGTTCACGCAGTTAAATTAATTCCAAATTTTAGTATACCAAAATTACACGAAAAAAACGTTTATTTGTTCGACGACAAACTGTAGTTTTAGACTTGCGGCGTAAATTACATTTTACAGGTTATTAGTAGGCATCACTATCAGTAGCTGGGGGCCATAAGTGCGTACACAAAAGACAAATGCAAGGTGTATTTCTCAAAGAGGTGGTTAACTAGATGCTTAATTCATTCGTTCGTTCGTTCACGAGTTGGGATCAAATTAGTCCGATATATATCGAACATGACAAATCGCCAGGCACATGCATGCTGTTGGATCGACGATGGATCTTCCAGCCGGTCGATCTCCATCTCCCGTGATAACACGGACATAATATACCTCGTTAGGTACAAAAAGCAACAGCTAGCGTACATTAATTGGTTACTCCCAGATTAGAGGTTTTGTGCTGGATAAATTTGTCGGTTGCGCTACTACTATCACTGCACTTGGAGCAAACTAGCTGGTGAATGCATGGTGATGCGTGCATGCATGCATGGCAGACCAGTATGTACTACTACGTACGTCTACCACTGGGCCCTACAAAACGTACTCCCTTCGCTAGTATCGGATTTAGAAGTCGTTGATTAGAACAGCGACATGGTCTTTAAAATACAACTTTAACATTTTATTTTTATAAAAATATTTTTAAAAAATGATATATGTATATTTTTATGAAAGTATTTTTCAAGACAAATCTATTCATATAATTTTCACATTTGTAAACTCAACAATTTAAAAATCATTAATAATTTATATTCTCAATGTTTGACTCAAACTTCATCCAAAAAGAGAGCGAGTACACATGCATCTCTATTCTCTCACGTACGTAGCTAGCTCGGAGACGATGACGACGTGTACCTGCTCTTTCTCCTCTTGTACGTGCCGGGCTGCCGGTACGTACCTATCTTTCTTTCTGTGTCCACTATAGAATGGTCCCTTCGATCGGCCTTCGTTTTCCATGGATCGGAGGACCAGGACCATTGCATGCAAAACAACCACATATGCACGCCCGGCCCAGCCCGTGCACGTACGTGTATGTGTGTGTGTATATATATATATATATATATATATATATATATATATATATATATATATATATATATATATATATATATATATATATATATATCGCTCGCATGCACCAACATATATGCAGGACCATACATATGCATATGCATGCATGCACGATCGAGAGGGGTGCACGTACCTAACTGTGTACATCAGTACATGTACTGCACGTCAAATCGGTAGTTATATGTGTGTGTGCTTGAAATGGGAGTCGAGGAGGAGGCAGACGATGGGTACGTGTACGTACGTGATGTACGTTGTTGCATGCATGCATGCGCCCAGCCTAGTTATTAGGGCCTCCCACGATGTCATGGGCCGGGCACGTACATATTAATTTGGTTGCAAATTAAGCACCATGCTTTTGCTCGAGAGAGATAACGTCACCACGACTCCTACCTATTATTAATTAATGGACCGACAGAGCAATCTCACATCACCGTGTTTCTCAAATAAATATGCAGAAATAGGCGTAGCTAACTTCGTTTGCGATAATAATAGGTTGTTTTCACAATATGCACGAGAATTTATATGGTTTTCTTAAAATATACAAGCTGCTTTCATGGTGAGCGAGAACTTCTATGAAATATCTTAAAAGCGGACCGGGTTTGGAGATTTTCTCTCTTTTTTTTGACCGGTTCGGGGATTTTCTCGACAAGGTTACCCATAATTAAGTAGATGTCTGGGGTTTTCGCCCGGCGCGGATCAAGTTTGTATATGAAATATCTCACCCATTAGTGTTTAGTTATTATGGTCCATGTGTCGTATTTTAGTAAAATTAATCACACCTTGGCAATTCAACTAAATATGTTTCGGATAGCTTATAATCCATCTTGTTCTAAACACAGCATCTCTGGATAATCCTTTTATACTTGGCGAGGATGAAAATGTACGAGATGTGCTATTCATATGCAGGTCAATTACAAGTGAGGAGTTGGGCTGTAAACAGATTTGAGTCATGCTATCACTGTTTTCAACTAGGGATATACCTGGCACTTTACCCAATGCAAATTTGAATATGAGAAACGACACCGTCAATGTTTCCAACTAAATCCTTATTCGAATCCAGAAAATCAATCAATATATATTTCCAGGTGTATAGCTAACACAATTTGCAACGACTTGAAAGTCGCTCCAAATAAGACTTTGCAACCCCTAGCCCCGCAAAAGTCCTAACCCGACCATCCCCCCTTTACCTTGAGCTCTAAAGAGGGAACATAGGAGAAACCTTCTCATCATGAGCCTTGTCTCATATGCTCTCTAGTTTCACCCCTATGGACATCTCTCTTTCAACGCATCCTAAATCTAGAAGGACATACACATTGGTGTTGTGATCAATCTTCCACTATCCCTAATCAAGATCTGACTGCAAGAACTCTCTCCATCTTGAAGTAATTAACCCACCACTTCCTACTCCTAATCATCATAAAAGAAGCTTCTGAGCAATGGTCAACCATAAGTTAAGGCGTATCACTTGACATCAGGCACAACACGTGCATAGAAAGATGGAAGGAGAAGTCAAGGACCAAGAGGCCCTCTCAATTGTAGAAGAATCCTAGAGCTCACTTTTCTCTTAAGTTTAGCACCAAACCAGAATTCAAACTAAAGTGGATCCACGAACTATCCGTGAATGACCCATGAATTATCTATAAGTCCTTGGTCAACCCTAGTTGACTACACTTGTGGAGCTCATGCATCGCGATTCCAGGGACCCTCATGGGTGTTTGACTAGTTCTGCATTGGTCGAGAGGACAACACATGGGATCCGTTAGGTGGTCAGAGGTTGAGTCGTCGCACTATCCATATCTGACTGAATTCGAGAAAAAAAACTATCTAGATTCATATGTTTTAATCCAATATGTTTTATATAAGCCCCCACCAAACGACAGTAATCCTTGTCCACCTAACATTCTCGTAACATATATGATGCCATTGTTTCGCAAAAGGGAAGGGAGCACAACCTGCCCCTCCTCCCCCCAACCTGAAAAAAATATCTTGCTAGTGATGTAGCCATGATAATATGGTATTTCAAGAAATTATAAGCCTAGTCAAAATTTCCAACTAAATATGAATATAAGAAATGACTCAGTCAATGTTTCCAACTATACCTGTAGGAAGTGTATAGGTGACACTACTTCTATCTGACTCCAAATTTGAGACAAAAATAACTATATGAATTCGTATACATAGATATCCATCTATGTCCGATCCATTTACACCCATATTTCCAACCATTTAATTCTCTAATGGTGTCCCCATCCTAATCAATCCATCCCACAACAACTTTGACGCTAATTACCAATTTTTTCTATATGCCTTTGCCACCACCTACCCTTGTCCACCAATGCATTATTCTCCTAACATCTCTAGCATATTTGTTTCAACACACCTCCATACCATTGTCTACCGCTAGTCTGTTCACTACATGGCCCAACGAATCCCTATGTGGCTATGTAAGCCATGAGAAAACAAACCGACTTACGAAAACAAAAACCCTCCCAGATCCTGAAAAAGATATCTCGCTGGCAATGTCACACTAGATAATTTGATGTTCCATGAAATCTAAACCTAGGTTTGATTGAATATATGTAGGAATTGAGGCTCACTGATTGAAGATTTATGGTGTATGTGGTTCATGGAGTCACCCTATGCTTCATAAGATGATGCATCATGAGTTCATCTCATGAATTTTGGTGGAATAAACTCATTCCTCATGCATATACTAATTATTAGCTTATCTGGAACGAGGTGGTGATGGATCAATTTATTTCACTCCACAAATCAAATACAAAAAGTGAGGAGTAAGAAGATGATGGATCACCTCATTCTTCAAACCAAACACACCTTAGTTTCCCCTACAAAAGCCAACAAATAAAGGTCGTGGGCACGTACATGTGTACTCCATAGGCGGTGATGAGTGTGTTAGATGTGAATCCAATGATTAACAAGGATGAGCTCCTGCTCCCTATCTTGCTGTGCTAGCTGATTTCATTTTGAAGCTTCACTTAATTAAGTACTACAGCCCTGGCCCCAAAGTAAGCAATCGTATACATCCTTTTTATATATGTATCTACCATGGTTTGATTTGTCATTGAATCTGGGCAATGTTTCATATAGCGGTCTATTCTCCCCTGACACGCCACTTCCACCCATTGCCACATTGTGCGCGGTAGGGTCTCCTCAGAGCTTTGCGTGCGACTGTGGAGTTCCGACGATACCCTATCATCAGTAGCGACTACCATCCTCTCGCGCCCCCTTGCCATGGGCAATGGGTGCCCCCACCCCGACCATCTTATATGTAGTCAGAACCGTAACTGCCTACCTCTCCAAGCCTCTTCTAAATTCATCAGAGTTGGAGAAAAAGAGAGAGGGGAAGAGGAGAAAAAAAAACAGGGTGTTGGATATCATTTCTCTATAATTAACTCAGGCCTTCGAGGCCGAAAAGATTTTGGGTGTCACATTGGATATCATATGGGGGTGTCGTATGGGGTGTTCGAATACTAATAGGAAAACAAATTGTAGAATCCTTCAAAAAACCACGAGATAAATTTATTAAACCTAATTAGTCCATTGCACATGTGTTAATATAGTAATTAGTGTCTAATCATTAATTAGTTAGGTTTAAAAGATTCGTCTCGTAAAATCCAATTAATCTGTGCAGTTAGTTTTTTATTTTATCTATATTTAATATTTTATGCATGTGTTCAAATATTTGATGGGATAGAGTAAAAAGTTTTTAGAAACTAAATAATGCCTCACCATTCAAAACGCTACTCTATCCACGAGCTAGTGACCGATGATTCATTAAGAGCATCTCAAATAGTTTGGTATTTTTTCTTTGCCATTTGTTGGAGTTTGCCAACTCTGGAAAGCAAATGTGAAGGAGAAAAATAATACATCTCCAAGAGTTTTGCAAATCTGACTTGCCATTTATCAAAATATGTACCCAACTATCGAAAGTTTTCACGCGCGGTCTCGATCCGTTCGCAGGCTTTCTTCGCGCGTTCAGAAAGTCGACCGCCACTCGCGTTGAGGAAGTCTGCCGCCACTCGCATTGAGGCGCTCGAAGAGAACGAGAAAGAAGAAGGAGACGAGCCAGTAGAGGAGGCACGGGAAAGCCGACGAGTCCAGGAGCGAGCGGTGCAGGAGCGCGACGCGCGCGTCGGCGAGCGTGGCGGTCGAGAATCGGAGCGCAGCGAGCGGCAACGCGAGCAGTGCGGCGTTGAGGCTGCCACGGAGCGGGGGCTCCCAGAAGGCGACGAGCGCGCGCTGCGTCTCGCGGAGCGGGACGGAGCAGAGCAGCGCCCACTGTAGTGGGCGGAGGAAGTCAGCGAGCAGCAGGCGTGCGCCATGACGATGTAGAGGGACGCGGCAGATCGGTGTTTGCCAAGTTGCGAGCGGACTTGCATAAATGTCAAGCCTCCCCTGGAATTTGCCAAGTTTCTAAAAATACAAAACCAATATGCAAAACTGTTGGAGGAGTGTTTTGTGAATTTTGGCAAAAATCAAGAATGTAAAAGCAATATGCAAAACTATTTGACCGTCCTTCAGATTTGTTTTTCCTGCACTGACCTCTCCTGCACCTCTGGCGGTCTGATGAATGACCTTAATTAATTTGACCGGTCCATCAGCTGGGTGTAATAAGTAGCTATAGCTGGCTTTACCCGCACGATGATGCACCGTTGAAGCTTAGGCCTTGTTTAGTTCCTTCGAAGGTTAAAAGCTTTTCATCATATTCAACCTTGCGATATATGTATAAAGCATTAAATATAAATAAAAAACAAATTACATAATTTATATGTAATTTATGAGACAAATCTTTTAAGCTTAGTTAGTTTATAATTAAATAATAATTATCACGTACTAACAAAATGCTACAGTAACCTGATAAGTTTTTTAAGAGAACTAAACAAGGCCTTAGTGCTAGTACCAAGGTAAGTAGAGTGTGTTTGGTTGCCTACACTAGGCCCTAGCCAGGCTTCCATAATACAATTTGAGTCTGTTTGGTTCCCTGTTTGGGCTGTTAGCCAGGCTTCCACAAGCCCATCTCGTACACATTTGGTGGCTTACTGGAAACGCCCAAATCGGACGTTCTCGCGGAGCCAGGCTTAGCTAGCCTCCGCTGCCGCATCCACTCACCTCCTCTCTCGTCACCCCGCAACCAACACCGACGCCGGCCACCGCGTGCTCCCTCTCCCTTCCAGATCCGCTCCTCCTCTCTCCCAGATCTCCTAGCAGGGAGGATCCGAGGACTCCTCCAAGCTCCTCCTCCTCCTCTTTGTGGTCGCCTCCACCGCCGTCGTCTTCCTGCTGTGCGGCGCGGCGCCAGATCCCAGCCACGCTGCTCTGTCTCCACCGCCCCCACCAAGCTCCCCTACCTGAACGTCGCCTGGTCCAAGGTCCCGCCATCTCGTCCCCGCACGTCAAGGGCTAGCAGCTCCTCGCCGTCGGCGATTCCCGCACGCCCGCACATCTTCCTCTCCCTCGAGCTACAGGCGCAGCCCGCGTACCGCTCCGTCGACTTCCTGCCCTACGGCTCCCATGCCCGCAAGACGGCGGGCTACCTCTTCACGATCCAGCACGGGGCCAAGTCATCTTCGACGCCGACGACCGCGCGAGGTGCCCGGGATACCTGTGCGGCCATGGATGAGAGCTCATAGCAGCGTGGTCCTTCGTTGCCATGGTTGCCGCTCCAGATACGGTAGGAGGTCTTCCCCCTCCTCCCTCGGGCCCTCCGCGCTTGCCCTGTCCTTCCTCGTCCGCCCGCCCGCGCATCTCCTCCCTCGGGCCCTCCGTTGCCATGGTTGCCGCTCCAGATGTTGCAGTGGCCATGGCGAAGGTAACGTGTTTGACAAAATGTGTCAATGGGGTAAACTTACCAGTGCTAGGATAGGGTGATTCTATACAAGTCAAAGCCAGCAACCAAACAAACCAAAACTTAGCCAGGCTTCAACAAACACTCCAACCAAACAAAAGAGTATTGGCTTGTGTCAACCTGGTTAAGTGTGACCTGGCTTAAAAAGCTAGCCAGGCTTGGAATAGAACACGAACCAATCAGGCGTACGTACGTGTACGTCGTCGTCCTCTTACGATAAATGAACATGTGTAGTGCGTGTGCGTGATTGATCTTGATGCGCCTACTATATACGCACACAGTAATTAAAGTGACTCTTACGCCGCCGTACGCACGTATGTAGGGGCGGAAACCACTTGCATTGATATAATCCATCAGCTGCGTGCGTGAGGCCTTTTCCTTGCATTGCATTATTCAGGGTAGTACCGTGTACTCTTAGGGTTCACTTTTACAGTTTGCCACTGTTTAAGCATTAACATATCTTTACGTCCACGCGACATATATAGTAAAGGTGTCTCCAACGATACGAGCTAGCTAGCACTAGTTCTAAGCTGATAAACGTAGATAAGAGAGAGAAACTACAGCAAGTATAGTATGAGGAGGCGTGAATGCAGCATAGTGTGTTTCACAGGAGAAAAAAACACAAATTTAGGGTCTGTTTGGTACAGCTCACAACAGCTTCATGAGCTGTTGTGAGCTGTTTTTTTTGCCAAACACTTATTTCCAAAACAGCTTCATGGGTGAAGCTGTTTTTCTCCTTCTCTCACAAAGACATAAGTTGGATAAAGCTAGAAAAAAGTAGCTTATTGCAGCTTCGTCCTCATTTCTCTCTCTCAACTATGCATGAAATAGTTTGTGAAACTATTTTGCCAAACACTTTTTCCAAAACAGCTCAGCTTCATCTAGAAAGTCACTCATGAAGCTATTTTCTAAAAAAACAGCTTTACTAGTGAAGTTGAGCTGTGCCAAACAAGCCCTTAAATTTGCTTATTAGACACGCCAATAGTTTTTTTCTCAAATTAAACAAAAGCCAAAAACCGAAGAAGTTAATAAACTCTCTATTTAATGGCGGATCAAGCAAAGAAACACTCGCTCATTGCAGGGGCGGATCTAAAGGAGGCTAGAGGGGCTTCAGCCCCCATACACCTGGTGCATCAATGGAAATATAGGAGGGTGAAGGAGAAGAAGAGGTGGATAAAAAAAGAAAAATGAAGAGAAATAGAGGAAGAATAGATTAGCCCTCTCCCTTCAATCCTATTCGGCGGTGTCATTCTTGTTGGGTGATTGGCAAGGGTACGTGCAACAGAAAAGAGGCCTCTGTCGGTCCAGTTAGTTGTCTTTTGTACTACTAGCTACTTTTCGGCTCTCTGCATTATGAGTTGGCAACCGGCCCTGGCACGTACTGGAGGGATGAACAGCCAAGCATCACAAATAGTACATTATAAGCGCCGGTAACTTGATTAATTAATCGAACGTACCAAGTTGGTTAGATCATTGAATCTCCCTACTGTTTCCTCTACAGTAACATGCCGTAGCTCTGCGTGCATGCATAGTCATTGTTGGGTCACTATGTAGATTATACATAGATCTATATACTCCTGCTAGTAATTATCACGTCCTACAAGTAATTAACTAACCACAAGTTGCGTTAGCTCGATCTAGTGTATTATTCTCCCTGTTTAGATAAAATATGTGATTTCTTCTCCCAATCCTCTCCTGTAATCCTCCTAAAATGATAATATGGTCTTGTTGCCTTGTCGTCTTCTATTTCATCTCTATAGAACGAGCAATCATTGTGGACAATTTTAAACTGTTAATTCATAAGCAACAGATAAATCTGTCACACGTTCGATCTGGGGGGTGACTTCCCCATAGTTAGAAGGTTTAACTGGAAGATTTAGAGAGGGATTAGAGAGGAGGAACTGTGACTCAACCCGACTCGACTTGACTCACACGTAATCCTAGCTTCTAGACTCTTCCTAATTCTAAACCTAAATGGGTTTTGCAACGCGCTACAATATCCATGAGTACTGTTCATGCTAGGCCCGATTGACCCGTTTTGGGCCCGACACCTCCCCCTGCCATGGCTATTTAAGCCCGTGACACAATCACTTTTGAATTTAAAATCAATTGACAGTAATAGATAATTATCACTATCAGGCCTTGTTTAGTTCAACCCGAAATCCAAAAAGTTTTCAAGATTTCCCGTCACATCGAATCTTGCGGCACATGCATGAAGCATTAAATATAGACGAAAACAAAAACTAATTACACAGTTTGTCTGTAAATCGCGAGACAAATCTTTTGATCCTAGTTAATTCATGATTGGACAATATTTGTCAAATAAAAACGAAAGTGCTACAGTAACGAAATCCGAAATTTTTTCGGAACTAAACAAGGCCAGTTGGTAATATAACCAAATCCTACTCATATGAGCTCTTCCTAAAGACTAAACCAACAGTCTTGAAATTGGTGAAGTCACTACAAATATACCTCTTTCAACGAGCATGCCACCTATCACTAGAACATAGCGTCTTTAAATTCTAGAATAAATCTAAAAACATACAAGCACCATGCCATGTTGATCACTTGAACCCCTAGTGGACAGGTTCCACGACAAGTAACCTAATTAGCTAATCTATATATGCTCAGTTCAGAGAAGGCGAATCATTATTTGCCAAAAAAGGGCTTAATTTGTTGGCAAAGACCAACAATGATGAAAGAGAGGCTTACAAAATCAAAGATTTTCAGAATGACCATATTGGGAAGACCAAAATGAAAAAAAAAGAAGTGTTGATGGTGAGCGTGGAGTAATTCTATAGAACATATACATATGGCACATAGAAGAGGATATATGTATGTGTTGTCGATGGATAATTTAGATTTCCCAATTGATTACCATTAAGTTCTTAACTACCCCACAACATATATACAAGTCGTACGTCCACATATTCGTTAGTTGCATGCATGCAAATTAGCATATATAATATATGTGGTCCACCGTCTTTTGGTCCCTATACAAATCTGGCCCACGCAACAGTATATGTATACTACATATTTTTTGTGTAGGGATGATGGAGCTGTGATGCAGGCTAAGAGCGTCGTCATTATGGTCTGCTCACTCATCTTCTAGCACGCTCCCGTTTAGCTAGCTTGATAGTGGCCTCCCAACACTCTTGAGAGCATTCCACCCCGAGGTGTCACTGTTGCTAATTAATGGCCTGAGGGCGACCAAAATCTGATACAGTTGGGGCTGAAAGAAACCCAACCTCAATGATGGCCATCAGCACGCACACCCACACAAACTACACATGATGGATCGTTGTCGATCCATCTGTCATTGCTGATGTCAAATGATTGGTAAATTTCGCATGCAAATTTTTTAAAAGGTTAATTTTACGTCGTCCCGTCCACCGTGCAATAAGGACATATATATACTTGGATGCAGCCAAATACATCCTGACCCGAGGTGTCCAAAATCAGACGCCTGGGACTGGGATATGGATACCTGGTCCAGGCAAATTTGGCCAGCTCCTATCCAAATTAACAAGCTCTAATTCTGTTTACGTTACGATGGGCGCTCAATGCTGTTTATGAAAACAAGTAGTAAGATTTCCTTTTTAAGAGTGAGTTACTTATACATATGAAAGTATGAGAACCGTTAAGACTTCAATTAGCTTCTTCAGTTGTAGCTCACCACTTGATACAGTGTGCAAGAACTGTAACACGTACATGAGAGAAAAGTCTGGCAATGAAAAACATGCCTAGTCAGAGAAATGGTATGAACGTGTCATAGTTGGTGTGTGCTCATTATATCTATATATATTTGTACTTGGTTTTGTACTTTGTGTGATGTTCAGTTAGATGTTCATTCATATTTCCTCGTAAAAAATAACATTCATACAGATAATTTGACAAGTCTCATAATGAAGCAGAAAGATTTGATTGAAATGCTTGGACTAACCACAGTGAAAGTTACCCCCATTCCATTACAATGATTCCTCATTAATTTTGAAGAAGACCCATCATGCTATCTTCTCTATTAATATTCAAAGAATCTTGGATGTTATTAACTAGATTATTTTATCACTAAAAAACGAGTTCACACTTTTTATTTAGCATTTTTTCCTTTTTCTCTAACATATCTATGGCTTGTCACTGTTTCTAGATGGTAGGTAGATACATCTTTTTTCTTCACAAATATTCGGTCATTTTTCTTCTTCTCTAACACAATGTATGACTTGTCAGTACTTCTAGATGGTAGGTAGATACTTATATGCTTTGTTCACAAATAGTCGGTGAAACAGAGAGTATTTGGACAAAATGTAGAGAAATGACCTATATTTTCTTTAATGGTCACTAAATAAATCTGAAGCAGTATCCCAATTAACGGCTTAACCATGGTTAAATGGTTTTGTCAATAAATATAGTGGATTGTAAAATTTGTTGGACAAACTGATGGGGTAGAAAGAGACTCATATGCCGTAGTAACTTTTTTTTTGCGATTTACGTAGTCGAGACACAGATACTCATACACATACATGTACATTTACATCTATGAACAAGCACACCCATTCTATATCATGAGCATTTCCATAAGACCGAGTCAACAGATATCGAGATTGACGAACTCATCACAAACACATCGCTGCGAAGGACACCCTTATAAAATGCACACACTAAGACTAGCCTTAGATGCAAGGGAATTGTGCATGGAAGAGAAAGCTGTACTCCAAAATTATCGATTCTACAAGAGATCAAGAGAGCACATGAAAAATACAGTGAGACATTCACATAAAGAAAGGGTACAGAAGCATACAACTAAACATTGAGCGACTAAATTAGTTAACATATTTGCAGAGTCAACTATATACACCAGATTAATTAATTATACTGTGCATGATCGTATCAAATCAGGAAATTGTAGCGACATTTTATAATTAAAACCAAGTCTCTGTCCTTATTATTAGATTATTACCTATAGGGACTCTGCCATAAATATAGATTTAAAAAACTCATCGAGTGTTGGTTGTAATCCTACCCTCATCATCATGTTCTTATTTAGCGCAAATAAAATACACAAATAGAAAAAAAACAGTTGAAACCGGATAATATTTTAAAATGATCTGAAACAGAGATACTATTTTATTGGAGGACCTACAGGCTACAGTGAACGTTACAATTGTTGAATTATTATATTATATATTGCCAATACAATAGTGAACTATTTGTTCCCAGGATTATTAAGCACATGGAAAATACATTATGACACATTATTAGTTCAGCATAGTCAACTAGCAAAACCGACTCTATTATTATTTACTAGTACTATACATTATATTATGCCATATTTAGAGACCATATATGTGTGTGCTGTTAATCAAAGTCTGCACTCTAGTGATGCAAAAAAAAAAAAAACAGAGCGTCGCTATATATTACATATATATAGGCCTGCTGGAAGATTAGATCCACGAACTGCGCTCTCGATATGATCCTGCTACTGCAATCTGACCCCACTGTCATCATGCTCTCGAGAGATTATATATCTATATATCTATCGTTCTCATGCATGCATATATAGGTAATGCCCAGTGAAATAAAGTAAATATATTTAGGCGCACGCCAAACACCAACCCGTACAGTTGGCCTAAATAATTCTGAATTGATTCTGAGAGTGCGTACGAATACGATCATACTGAATTTATAAGTAGCTCCGGCCCTATTGTCAGACATGGCTCCCAAATCAGCTCTGGTAGGGGACCCACTTGTCAGCCAGCACGAATTTTGTTTTGGCCATGAAACTGAAATTAGAGAGAGAGAGTAAAATCAGGTGGTAGTCCCTAAACTTGTTACATGATGTTATCTAGGTAGGAAAATTCTTATTTTTTTGTTTATTTTTTGATACACGAACTCATCTAGAGAGGGGAGACCCTAGCTAGATGAGTTCGTTTGCCTAGAAATAAAAATTGGATGTGTTTGGACTTGGATGACACTCTGTCACAAGTTTAGAAACTGTCACCGAATTTTACTCTTCTCCAAAACTATAATCGCCAACGTCTCTATCTCCCATGAGAAATTTTGATATTTGACATCCAATTCACGTGCATCACTATTTTTAACCCCACAATTTACACACATTTCAATATTTGGTCATGTGGTTGTGAATTACTTTGATTCAAAGGGACTAAAAAAATCACATATTACACTAAACTATATGAGTCTCCCTCCATAACTAAAGTCCTATTTGGATTCCATGCTCTAAAGTTTAGTTGGCTAAAGTTAAGGGCGACCACTTTATCTCGCTTTTGTGGTCCAAGGGATCAATATCTTTTTTTGTAAAGTTGGCTAAACTTTAGACATAACTTTAGATCACATGGTTGGGGACTCAACGCTAAAATGATTTGAAGTTTAGTTACTAATAAACTTTAGGCCCTGTTTTGTTCACCTTTTAGTCACCCCTTGAGGATTAAAGAGGACTAAACTACTTGAGTCACCTTTTAGTCACCCTGTTTGACATTTTAGGGATTAAAAGTGACTTGCCTTGTTTAATTCCCACCAAAAAAACTTTTCACCCCATCCCATCAAATGTTTAGACACATGCATGGAGCATTAAATATAGATTAAAAAATAACTAATTGCACAATATACATGTATTTTGCGAGATGAATCTTTTAAACTTAATTAGTTCATAATTATATACTAATTGCATTATTACACATATGTTACAATATCTAAAAAATTTCTTTTCGCGCGAACTAATCAGGGCCTAAAGTTTAGTCAACCCAAGCCAAACGGACCCTTGACTATATATGGGATCTAAACATGCTCTAGATCCATGAGCTTCACTCGTGTGCCCCTACGCTGTCATCATGCTGTTAAGTGTTAAGTGCAATTACTTAGGCCTTGTTTAGTTGCACCAAAAATCTAAAAACTTTTTAAGATTCTTCATCACATCGAATCTTATGTCAATGCATGAAGTATTAAATATAAATAAAAACTAATTACACAAGTTGCCTATAATTTACTGAGACCAATCTTTTGAGCCTAGCTAGTTAGTCCATAGTTTGATAATAATTATCAAATACAAAAACTTTTCACCAGTAACTAAACTAGGCCTTATAACGTCAGCAACCAATGTAAACAGACTGACCGACATAGCACACGCATGCATTCTCATGAGAAACTACAGTACATTTCGGCAATGACCCTGAAAATACGCAAATCCATGCATATACAACACAACAACCCGTACATGTCGCTAATTCTAATAAATTGATTCAGCGCATACGAACATAAAATCTGACTGAATCGTAAGTAATTCATGTTGTCAGATGTGTGTCGCCCATGTCGTTTTGCTACCGGCCCCACATGTCAGCCGCCACGGACGACCAAGATAGCTTTGACGCCAACTGATTTTGTTTGTGCGCATCGAGGTCGCTGAAAAATAGATTTGGTTCCCTTCCAACGGTCGGAAGTGAAGTTCCAAGAAGCACGCATGCAGGCCCTCTTGCAACTTCTCTACTGTGTGTAACTAGTAGTAGTAGGAGAAAAAAAAATCATAAGGTAATGCACAGTTACTTGTACAATATTACTCCTAACACACTACCGTCCAAGAGCATTAGGTACAATGCATGATTAGTTGCAAATTCAACCTTGCCATCTCATGTTCTTTCTTGCTTGCATTGCCTGTTATTAACTTTCTTATAAAACCATTTCACTCTAAACTAGCTTCAGGGGGGGAAAAGAAGGGAACTTAACATGCATTATATATATATTTATATATTTTTCGGTGTGACAGAATAAGGCCTTGTTTAGTTCACCCCGAAAAGCAAAAAAATTTTCAAGATTCCCCGTCACATCGAATCTTGCGGCATATGCATGGGGTACTAAATATAGACGAAAATAAAAACTAATTGCACAGTTTACCTGTAAATCATGAGATGAATTTTTTAATTCTAGTTGCTCCATGATTAGACAATGTTTGTCCAATAAAAACGAAAGTGCTACAATTTCAAAAACCAAAAAGTTTTCGGAACTAAACAATGTCTAATTCGATGGAACTAAAGGGGAAATAAAAGGGCATGATGGCATATGGGCCTCTTTGAGCTTTGGCGGTGATTAAAGAGGAACAAAGGTGATTATGCTTAACAAAGCTAACTAGAAAACTGCGTGTGAATCTAATATAAGCAGGATTAGAAGAAGTGGTGTCTACTCCATCTCCATCTGGCGGCCAATGGGAACAGAGCAAAGCACCATCACGTGCGCTAACGGCGTGTTGGCCCTCTCGCGGGAGCTGCCGTCAGCCGAAGCTTCACTAACGGCGTCGTCAGGGTGCGGCGTGGCCCCACATACCAAGGGTTAGCTAGTGGATGTACTAATGTTGTGTACAGTGTGCTTACCTCACTTGGGTTTTGTTTAGTTTTCAAAAATTTTGCGTCCGGAGGCATTATAGCATTTTCGTTTTTATTTAGCAAATATTGTCCAATCATGAACAAACTAGGCTCAAAAGACTCATCTCGCTATTTACAGTCAAACTGTACAATTAGTTTTTGTTTTATCTATATTTAATGCTCTATGCATATGTTGCAAGATTCAATGTGAAAAGAAATCTTGAAAAAATTTTGGTTTTTGGGTCAACTAAATAAGGCCTTGGGAGGCAGGGACATAGGTACAGTACCAATCTACATCTAGCTAGACCCTTTTGACATTTTTTTGGCTTCCTTTTCTTTGTAGCCATGGTTGCTTGCTGTTTATCACTTGTGTTAGGAAAAATCCGAGCAAAGCTGCTTGGTACAAAGAGAGCTAGAAGATAACCCTCACGCTGTTTTTGCGTCGTCATGGTGTGTATCCATTAGATTGGGGCAACAAAGAATATGTGGACAAGGTCGACGTAAATCAACTTGTTTTTCGTTTCTTTGCATTGCTAAGATGGTATCGGCGGATCGTGGATTACATCGGCTATGAAGTTGTCTGCGCCAATCAATAATGGTCGTCGTCAACAAATTTAAAGCAGAGATATTAAAGATTTTCATGCATGTTATGTTGTCGCCTCTCGAGTTCTATGAGGATAGGTTTGTTACGTACATATATAGAGGTATAGGACAATGCAGCTGTATTGCACACAATGTTACAAAAGCGTCGTTGTCATGCTTTTCCTCTTTGTCGCCACAAAGCATCAAAGCAAAACACATATACAGTCGTTTCCATTCCATAGTCCGTTCTCCTCGTTATTATAGCGTCTCATGCCTAATCCTATCCTCTAATCAAACCCTAAATCCACATCAAGGTATGGTATCCTAGACCAACCCAAAGCTACAACATCAAAAAAGAGAGAGAGAAAAAAAAAGAACTAAAGCAGATTGCAACCCTAGTTACAAGTAGGAAGTGTAGAACAGCAGCCTCACACCCCAAAAGCTCAAGCTCAGCCAGCAGCACTAGTAGCACTGGCAGCAGGGGAGGAAGGTGGTAGCCTCACCGACGCCGGTGACCGGAAACCTCGCAGTCCACGGGTAACCGTATAACCCCCCCCTCGCAGTCCTCACTCCCGCTGCTTCACGCAGCCGGCGCCTCCATTCTGCTCCCCGTCTTCTTCCGCCCAGCCCCCTCGCCTTCCCATATATTCGCGCGCGGCTCCACGCCCTTCCTCGCTGCGGCACCTCAGTCCTCAGTCCTCCTTCTCTAGGAGGGCGCTCGAGGTTCCACCAATTCACCAACAGGTCCCTGCCATCCCCAGCCCGGCCATGGACACCAAGAAGCAGGGCTTCTTCTCCGCGCTACGGGAGGAGGTGGCGCGCGGGCTGTCGCCGGGCCGCGCGCGGCGGCGGTCGGCGTCCAACGCCGCGGAGGTGGCGGCGGCGCTGCGCCGCTCATGGAGGGCCCGGATCCGGAGGCGTGCCCCGGCGCGAACTGCGGCGGCGCCGGCGCGCGGAGGGAGGGGTGGGGGCAGTGGGTGCGTGGCCAGCTCCAGCTCGCGCGCGCGCCGGCGGGGGCGGGGGCGGACGCCGGGGCCGGGGCCGGGCCCGCCGCCGCCGCCAGGCGGAACGACCTCAGGCTCCTGCTCGGCGTCATGGGCGCGCCGCTCGCGCCCGTGCACGTCTGCGCCGCCGAGCCGCTGCCGCACCTCAGCATCAAGGACACCCCCATTGTAAGAACTAACAACCAAGCTCGCTCGCTGCCCAGTCCATGCTCTCGCTTGCGTGCTCTTGCTCTAGATTGGACCCAGCCGGGTGGGTGCTCGGTGAAATTCCCGAGCGGGGAAAAAAAATTGTGCGTTTTGGTTTTGGGGTCGTCGCGGCGTCGAGATTTGGGTTCTTGGTACCTACTAAATGCGCCGCCTTGTGGCTCGGATTGCTGTCTTCTTCTGTAGTACTGTGTGTTCCTGAGCTCCCTAGCTCCAGTTTGTTTGCCGTCCGAAGCTTTTGTCCCATGTTTCCTCTGACATTTTGCTCGGCAAGCCCTTGTTGGCTTGGCTCTCTAGGGGGAAACACTTGCTGCAAAAAATGGGGGGCTCTTGATGTGATGTGTTTTTGGAGAGTTCTTGCATTTCCTAAAATATTGCCATCTGACCACATTGCGGCTGTAAAGGTGGCTTTCCTTACCTGTTGTGATATGACAGGCAACGGACGTTTCCGTTAACTGTTTTTGTGGGAAATTATTTGCTGTAAAGAATGATTAGCTGGGCTATTCGCTGTAAATTTTGGTTCTCTATTACTAGTGTACTGATTACAGCTGTCTAACGGTGAGGTCTCGATGTGTTTGTTCTACGCAGGAGACCTCGTCGGCGCAGTACATCCTCCAGCAGTACCTGGCTGCCTCCGGCGGGCAGAGGCTGCTTTCCTCTATCCGGAACTCGTATGCTATGGGCAAGGTGAGGATGGTGGCTACCGAGTTCGAGACCGGTGGCCGCGTCGTGAGGAACCGCATGGCGGCGCAGCGCGCCGAGCCTGGGCGCTTCGTGCTGTGGCAGATGGCACCGGAGATGTGGTACATTGAGCTGGCTGTCGGTGGGAGCAAGGTGCACGCCGGCTGCAATGGCAAGCTCGTGTGGCGCCACACCCCGTGGCTTGGCGCACATTCTGCCAAGGGCCCTGTTCGCCCACTTCGCCGTGCTCTTCAGGTAATAGCAGCAGTGTTAACCGGTTTGGTCAGCATGTCTGTAGCTGTGTTCTCTTTTTGGAAGGAATATAAATCTGACTGAAACTTTGCTCTTCCTTGTGTTTGTAGGGTCTAGATCCATTGACTGCAGCAAGCATGTTTGCTGGTGCAAGGTGCATTGGCGAGAGAAAGGTGAACGGGGAGGATTGCTTCATCCTGAAGCTTTGTGCTGATCCTGAGACGCTGAGAGCACGCAGTGAGGGGCTTGCGGAGATCATCCGGCATGTCCTCTTTGGGTACTTCAGCCAGAAGACTGGGCTTCTTGTTCATCTTGAGGACTCACACCTCACCCGAATCCAGTCAACAACCGGCGGAGATGCAGTTTACTGGGAGACTACCATCAATTCATTCATCGAGGACTACCGTCCGGTGGAGGGTATTATGATTGCACATTCTGGGCGCTCAGCTGTGACCCTCTTCCGGTTCGGGGAGGCGGCCATGAGCCACACCAAGACCCGAATGGAGGAGGCATGGAGCATCGAGGAGGTCGCGTTCAATGTCCCTGGCCTCTCCATGGATTGTTTCATCCCGCCCACTGATATCAAGTCTGGATCTATCAGTGAGACCGTTGAGCTTCCACAGGGTGAGAAGAGCAAGGTCGGTCTTCTCCTCTGTCATCGTGCTAAGGTTGCAGCTCTAGAGAAGGCAGATGATAACGTCGCGTGGAGCGGAGCCCTACAGCTAGATTGCAAGTGATTGGTAGCCCACTGATACTCGCGCCTTCTTGCATTCCAACTGACTGATTTTGATGGATGTAGGGTAGAGAGACAAGAGAGCTAAGGAGGATTTGGAGCTTTATACCATCCCAAATTTCCTCTGTAAATAGGAAGCTGCTTAAGGCACTCACATGGCCTTCCATATCCCAGAGGAGGCCCTGTGTGAAGAATCCTGTCTGATCTCATCCGGAGGATTTGGTAGTAGGTAGTCTTGTCTGTAACTTTGTGTCTTTCTTCTGTCGGTACCTCATGGACGGAAGAACCAATGTAGGTGTTCTTCCCCGTCCAGCCACATGATATGGATCATTGTGGGCGGTGCTTCTTGCTGTCATAGGCAAAACTAATCATCGGAGGCCAGCGAGGAAGAAGGATTTCTTTGCGGGCAATTGAGAGTGATTTCATTTCACCGTCGTCGTTGTTGAGTCTGATTAGCAGCAGTCCAGTATGCTTTGGTTGGTGATTAGTCTGTGGTCAAACTAACTTTTAGGGGGAGGCAAATTATGTAAGCTGTGGGTGGTCCTGATCCTGGGGGTCAGGCTGTGTACCCTTTTTCCTTCACATCTCTCTTATTTAGTATGAGATGGTGGTTGTATTCTACAGAAGTTTGATGTAAGCCAAAACTTCTATGAATATCATGGCTTGAATTTTTTTTCTCATACTTTTCATCTTTCTGCCGTTTGCACGCTAAAGCCAGTCATATGAGCTTTTGTGAAATGTTATATTGTCATCAGTGTCATAATGTTGCATCAATGTATCATTTTCTTCCCCCAGCTTGCATTCATTCAACTTTGGTCTGGAGAGTATGCTGGGGAGTATGATTCATTAGTATGATGGCATGTGGTCCCCATGTGCTTCACCCCAGGTGTGGTGGTGCATATATATTTACAAGTATTTGTCTTCCTTATGAGCTGTGATTAGCTAGCTAGCTTTGCCACTTTGCTTTGTGGCTCCATTCCCTGAGAAGCTTCAGGCTTCCAGCACCATGTCCATTGCTATCACCACCCTCATGGCTCATGCCACTGGCATTGATCGGCCTTGCCTGTGAGCCCATCTTTGTTCATGGAAGCAATAGTTTTATGCTTAGGGCTGCGTGTTCTCCTTGGGGGAAAGGGACCATTGTCTAACATTAAACTAAATAAAGTAGCTGTACGAGTACTCTCACGTCCCTGGCTCCTTGTCCAGTCAAATTCTTGAAGATTGGAGCTGTTCATCAATACTTGCAGAAGTTGTTTTTTTCTTTTACCCTGAAGATGCGCTGAGTGTGTTAGCTTGCATAATGACCGTTGGATCAGTTTCAAGGGTTCAGAGCCTGTTTGGATCCCGGACGCTAAAAATTACCAGTATGTTTAGATGCTAATTACTAGAAAGGACCAAATGTGAACTAATTTCAAAACTAATTGCATAGACAGTGACTAATTGTCAAGATGAATCTATCAAATCCTTTCATACGAAAAAATTCAGGCTCGTTGAACTCTTGTTAAGTTTCTTCGTTTTCTGAATCTTACGGGGGAAATGAACTATTTCATACGAAATCCAGTCGGTTGAACTCCAAAACTGTGCACTTCCATGGTGCAACAGTAGGCTCGAACAAGGCATGATCTCCTACGCGCAAAGGCTAGAAAAAGGTTGGTACAAGAAAGCACGCAGGAGCAATGTCAATCAAATCTCCTCGCTTTTAACCACCAATTGCAGAAAACAGGGGAGCCAAAGACCCTCTTTGGCACGGCCGTGCGTATCTTCTTCAGCTTATCTTAACGATATGTTGTTTCCCGCATCCATTTTTTCTTCTTCTTCTTCTTCTGTTTCTTGTCTCAAAACAACGGGAAGCCGGTGAAGCTCATTTCTTGCTGTCCTTCACCGGCTCATGGAAGCTGTTGCTAGTACTACCGTGCTAAAACAAAATCGAAGAAGCTCATCAAGCAGCAGAAATCTGCACCAAAAAGTGCCATAAATTCTTTTTTGGAAAAAAAAAACAAGAGGCCCTAAAATTCTTGATGCTATAATAGTGTCATCCATTTCCATACACACAAGGCCTACGACGAGACCAAATCCGAATGTGAATGGCAAGAAATTCAGTAAGACGCCACGCCTCACTGAAATCCACCACACCTGATTGACTCATCACATGAATCCAGCAAAGGCTCCGCAGCTTTCCGGCCGCGAAACGGTTTCGCTGCGTTTCCAAGGGGCAAAGGGGGCTCAACCGCTCGCTCAAGGACCACACGCCGCGACCCCAGCGAACGAACGAACGAACGGGGTCACACTGTCAATCGGAGGTTGTTAGGAAGATCGCAACACCCACTGTTTCAGACACTTGGAATGCGCCGGACGGACGGCAGAAATCCGGATGAGAAAAAAATGAATCAATCATGGGGGAGGTAGGGCACCCGCATTGCTCACCCTTTTGACTTGTTGGGGAGTGACAGTGGCACCGGCATGGCATGGCAATGGCAATGGCAAAAGTCTTGCTGGTAAAGGGCCTCCGGATGGAAAAAGGTTGCAAAGGTCCCCCGGCAGGCAAAGAGGCGCCACCTTTAGCCGGTCCTCCCCCTCTGGACTCTGGTGCAAGTGCTAGTGCTACTGTAGGGGCGCTTTGTTCAGAGCTGATATTCCTTTCCATGGCGTCTCTGCAGGGACATGGCTGAACAGAGTCGAGTCTGTTCAGGTCGATCATCGTTGCTGGTGTGGTGACTGTGGTGAGGGTGTGAGGGGTGTGAGGTGGTGGCATGGCGGGAACAGAAAGAAATTACCTGGGCAGGCAGAGCAGAGTGATCTTTCTGATCGAGGTCATTGTGACTGAATCAAAGTGACCCGGACGGACAGTTAGTCAGAGATCTGATCAAGAGATGCCTCTCCTCTCCGGGGGTAAAGTAAGTAAAGAGTGGTTACCAGCTAAAGGTGGTCCGGTAACACAACTATTGTATGTAACAATAACAGCAAAGCGTGAGTGAGTGAGTGAGTGAGTAAGCCTGAAGCAAGCATTGTGCTGTAAAGCGCAGGACTGCAGGAGGTAAGTGATTCAGCAGCAGCAGCAGCCAGAAAAAGGTCGGTCTAATCTCGCTGCAGAGTGATGACTGAGTGAGGAATGTCTCGGGAGTTTTCATTATTAGGGAAAGATGCAGAAGAATCTTAGTGCCCCTCGTGCCTGCCTTTTCTGGTAGCTGTGTGTGTGTGTGTGTGTGATTCCATGTGGAGCACCGACGAGTCTGGAATCCATAAGCACGTCTTGTTTACTGGTAGTGGACTGTTTACGATTTACTGCAAGTCTGTGTCGATGTTTCAGATCAGTGAGGAGTGGTCGAGATGGAATCCATAAGCACTTCTTGTTTACTGCTAGTGATTAGCCAAGAGCGCGTCTTGATGTCCTCTCTAAATTTACTGTAAATCTACTATCACCGTTTCAGTGAGGAGTGAGGTTGGTGAATGAAAATGGACAGAGCACTCGGTACTCCTACGTACCAAACGCAGTGGGAACAAGGAAGAACAGGTTCTTTGGCAACTGGATAGCACTAGCTAGCACCGTCGTAGAGCAGCAGCAGCATCCTATGCAATGCAGCTACTGGTGTCTACGTCAGGAAAGACAAGGCCTCACCTCACCAACTGCTCTTGCATGAGATGCCGCGTTAGCTTGCTGTTTGAGCTGAGCAGTCTAGTGCTTGTGTGTACAGGGCGTACACAGCCCGGATATGATGCAGCAGCATATATATCTCGATTATGAGTGTCGTGTCTGGCTGGGAATTGGATCCCATTCAGTCCATCTGTTTGTGATAGTGTTCAGATGAGCGTTTTGTTCACGGAAGTATAGTGCGGTGGTACGGTGGCCGGCTGCAGAGTTTTTTTCTGCGGATCAAGTGAAGATGTCCCTGATCGATGACGAATAAATAGTGTTTAGCTTCAGCTAACGAAAACAGAGTGCCAACCATAGATTTTGGTGGTAAATAGGGACGCGAGATAGTACCTTCAATGATGGTTTGTAAAATAGTACTGTCTATATACTATAGACCAGGGGCAGATCTAAAGGGGGGCTCTAGCTCCCCTCTACACCTGGTGTATCAATGAAAATATAGGAGGGTGAGGGAGAAGAAGAGGTGAAGGAAAGAAGAAAAATAAAAAAGAAATAGAGGAAGAAAAAAATCAGCCCCCCTTTAATTCTGTTCTACATCCGTCAGTGCTATAGACATATGAAGTCAAACTAAAACATTATTAGGCATATTATTGATATTCTAAATAAAGTCCAGGTTGTTGCGAGAAAAATAGCTAATCAATAGGGTTCGAACCATGATATCACCCCTTTTTTCTGGATTTTTTTAAAGAAAATTTAGGGTACACACGTATGGGAGTGCTTATGGTAGTAGCCAATCAAAAAAAAATTCACTGCCATTTAGGGGGAAAAAAAGCAAAGGTAAGAAAAGAAATTCGATTAATTACAGTCAGCAATTTTAATATAATATGGTGAAACTGAAAGAAAAACATCTATAGCCACGGCATGAACATTGTAAATTTATATTGCACACCCAAAGAGAAAAAAAAAGTAGCAAAAAAAATAAAATAAAATGGAACAACAATATATGCCAAGGCCTTGAGCCCTACTTCCATCTATTCTATGCCAAGGCGACACAGTGGACCAGAAGCGCAGAATGCGTGCACGGTAGCCTGTTGCGAGCAGTGGACACACACTGGCAAGTAAGAAAGAAATTCAGATTAGAATCAGTAGTTTAGTTTTATATAATACTGCAAAACCGAAAAAAAAACATCTCTGACCATGGTAAATTTATAATGCATACTCAAAGAGAAAAAAAAGTATGCAAAATTAAAAATAAAATGAAACAACAATTTATGTGAAACAAAAATGAAAATGGAAGAAAAAGAAAGAACGACAGGATACAAACAGGGCCTAAAGAAAAATAAAGCCCAAGTCAGGGAAACAAGCACGATCTAGATGGGCCGAAAACAATGCCAAAGCCTACAGAGAAATATATGACAGAAAGGGCTAGAATTTTTCCATCTCCGTCCCTCCTCTCCTCAGATCTCTCACTCCAAATTCAATCATATCTCTGTGTGGTTTCTTGCTGCGAATGTTCTTGATGGATCCGATCTATCTGCATTGAAATTAGAGAAGCTGCTGGATTATCATCACACCGTGTGCTGCAACTGGATGCTTATATCTGCGCAGAACAAGCTGTTTTAATTAGAATTTTGGCGCAAGATCTTCTTTGCTTGAGCATTATGGCCTATTGTTTTAATTCATAGCTAGGTTTAAGTTATAGTTACTTGAGTTCTTTGTTCCGAACTCCGAATGGCAATACATGCATGAATATGTTCTGCATTTCTGCTTGACTTTAGCTGTCCATAAACGATTTACTTGAAAATTAATTATATACATATGCCAGTGCTGGCGAGTGCACATCATCTTTTGATGTTTGCATACTGTGAATGTATCCTTCTCTACTGACGATTGACCGTGCATGCTACATTTTCCTTCAAAAAAACAATCACCAGAATGGAAGAAATCAGCAGGAGCTGCCATGGTGCTGCCGGGCAGTACGTAGCGGCTCTGCAGCAGATAGCAACCAGCAGAGGGATGAACAGGACGGCGATTACAAGGCGGCCGCCAAGAAGTGCTTTGACAGTCTCGTAGGTGATGGCGTGATGCTGCCTGCTGGACCTGCGATGAACAAGATGACGATCACATGTACGGCCTCCATGAAGTGCTTCGACAGTCTTGTCCGTGATGCCGCCAGCAGGATCTGCTTCGTTTGGAGCTACGACGCTATTCCTCTGACTAGTCAGGCCTTGTTTGGATGTAGTCGGATTCACATCGATCCACATGTGTTGAGGTGGATTGGAGTGAAACTTGAACTAAATTCCACCCCAATCCACACCAACACACATGGATTGAAATGAATACGACAACATCCAAACAAGACCTCAGTGTATATTTTTGCACTCTCTTCATCATTTAAACTTTGATTAAATTTATATAAAAAAACTACTCTCATTCATGATATAAAATAAATACCATGAGATTAATTGTAGAATATATTTTTAATAAATTTTGTTTGAAGACATACACACTAATACTATTTACTATAAATTTAATCAAACTTGAGTTACTTTGATTGACATGGATTCTATAATTGTATTTTTTTTCTGAACGGAGGGAGTACAATCTTGGATTCCATACATGATTCCAATCGACCACTGATTGTGCCTTGTTTACTTGCAAAATATTTTGCAAAAGTGAATAGTACCAATTTCGTTTGTATTTGACAAATATTGTCCAATCATGGACTAACTAGGCTCAAAAGATTCGTCTCGTCAATTCCGACCAAACTGTGTAATTAGTTTTTATTTTCGTCTATATTTAATAATTTATGCATACGTCTAAAGATTCGATGTGACGAGCAATCTGAAAAATTTTGTAAAATTTTTTGGGAACTAAACAAGACCAGAGAGAGATGAGAAGGTCTGTTAGGAATCCTGTATCAAGCCCAAGGACTCTACTGGAGAAAGAGAAGAGCCCAAGAAGCAGGAGGCCCACCAAGATCTTTGGGCCTGAATGGCTTAGCCCGGTTGCATCTGGGGAGAGGTTGACGCCAGTTGGCTCAGTTGTAAGAACTTAAGGCCCGGTTTAGTTTACAAAAATTGTCAAAATTCTTCATCATATTAAATTTTTGGACGTATATATAGAACATTAAATATAAATAAAAAAATAATTAATTATATAGTTTGTCTATAAATTTGTGAGATAAATCTTTTAATCCTAATTAGTCTATGGCTGAATAATAATTACCAAATACAAACAAAGGTGCTAAAGTAGCCGAACTCAAAAAATTTTGTGAACTAAACAAGGCCAAGTGTTGTTGCTGTAAGAGGAGAAAACTGATTTGATGCTCCGGTATGTTGGTGCTCGAGATCGCCGGAGACATCCTCGTCCACTGCTACCTATCCTTCGCCATCAACTCCGGATGCACCCCACCGTACCCCAGCGGCGACGGATGCTTCAATCTCCACCAAGACGTCGGCAGCCGCGCGACGTTTGGGCAGATTTGAGATTTGCCACGACGATGACAACATTCACCGGAGTGTGTTACACCTATTTTTATTCTTAGAGAATTCATTTAGGCTTTGTTCGTTTGGCCTGGATTGAGGCCAAGAACTGTTCCAACTAATCAGTGTTAATATAAATAAGTCTACTGTTCCAGTTGGAATAGTTCCGGGACAACCGTTCTGGAGTAACCAAACGGGCCCTTAGAATGTTTTAACTAAGAAACTGAAACTAGTTTCGGATCTCCCTAAGATTAAGCTCTATATATATGACGTCTAGTTTGGAATTATGACTAAATTTGGTGTTTACCTGCAAGTGAATGATTTCGGTAGGTATTATAATATTACACAAAAAGTTTAAGTCTCTTAGACAACAACACATGTGTATATAATGTAACTACATCAAACTTGATTCTACCCTTGAAAATCAATCTAGTCTGTTTTACCCTTTTGGCAGTTGATGAGGCGCTGCATAGGATGGATAGCCCCACGTTAGATAAAAACACTGTCTAGACCATCCATGGTGAAAAAAATGGTTTTAAAAAGTTAAGGAGAGCTGGAGAGGTGAAATTCTGGTTTTATAGGGATAGACCCTGTTTAGTTCCCCACCTAAAAAATTTTCATTCATCTCATCCAATCTTTAGACACATGCATGAAATATTAAATGTAGATAAAAAAAACTTACTACACAATTTGGTTGACAATCGTGAGACGAATTTTTTAAGCCTAGTTAGTTAGCCTTAAGTGCTACAGTAACCCACATGTGTTAATGATAGATTAATTATGCTTAATAGATTTGTCTTGCAGTTCCCGACGAGCTATGTAATTTGTTTTTTTATTAGTTTCTAAAACCCCTCATGACATCCTTCCGACATTTAAGGGTGGCAAATAAATAAAAAATCTAAAAAATTTTCATCTACAATCTAAACAGAGCCTATGGAGAAGATGGAGAAGAAAATCTGATGGGTTCAATTATACTGTTACCTCGTGAGCAAGAGCATCTTGGCATTGCTTGCCACTTAAGAAAAATCAAAAGATGCATTTTTTCTTCCTAAAGGCTAAAAGAGAAACATCAAAGATCCTCTCAAAATCGAAAGAGGACAAATCAGAGATGGCAAGAACAGACAAAGGTTTTAGAGTCAAAAGTAGAGGCAGCCTCATTAGCATGATGAATCTCTTTGTGGGGTGTGTGTGTGGGTGGGGGGGGGGGGGGCTTTTGTGAGGACTCACTTGCTATGTCATCTAGCTTTTGTGCTAAACTGCTAATCATGTAGTACAAATCACCTTCATACATTTGAGCATCAGATTCATTGGCCACCGCACTTTCAATTTTCAAAAGTTTGTTTCTCGTCCATCAAGCGTGTTCGTTTGAATTTTTCAGTCCAATCTATTAGGCATTTGTTGGTATTTTTTTATAATAAATGAATAAATAATATTTTTAATTATTACTTTTTATGTTTGTGGCAGCCTGGCAGAGAGTAAAAAAAAGTTTATCTGAGGCTTTGTTTAGTTCCTAAAATTTTTTAAGATTCCCTGTCACATCAAATCTTGCGGCACATGCATAAAGCATTAAATATAGACGAAAACAAAAACTAATTATACAGTTTGCCTGTAAATTGTAAGACGAATCTTTTGACCCTAGTTAGTTTATAATTGGACAATATTTACCATAAATAAACGAAATTGCTACAGTAGCGAAATCTAAGGGCCTGTTTAGATTGGAAACGAAAATTTTTTGGATGTCACATCGGATGTGTCGGAAGGATGTCGGGAGAGGTTTTTAGAAACTAATAAAAAACAAATTACATAGCTCGGCAGGAAACTGCAAGACAAATTTATTAAGCATAACTAATCTGTCATTAGCATATGTGGGTTACTGTAGCACTTAAGGCTAATCATGGAGTAACTAGGCTTAAAAGATTCGTCTCGCGATTCTCAACTAAACTGTGTAATTAGTTTATTTTTTTTATCTACATTTAATGTTCTATACATGTGTCCAAAGATTCGATGGGATGGATGAAAAATTTTTAGGTAGGAAATTAAACAGGGCCTAAAAATTTTCGCGAACTAAACCAGACCTTTGTTCGCCTCTCTCTCTCTCATGCGGCCTTGTTCAGTTCGCAAAAACTTGTGAAAAACGGCACTGTAGCAATTTCGTTTTTATTTGACAAACATTGTCCAATTATAGAGTAACTAGGCTCAAAAGATGCATCTCGCGGTTTACAGGTGAACTGTATAAATAGTTTTTATTTTCATGTATATTTAATACTCCATGCAGTCGTGTTGCAGCGAGTGCATCAGCCTTTGTTCAGAGGCAGGTCCTTTCACAAGCCCACACTGCTCCCTTCAGAGTATCTCCAACAATCATCACCCAAAATACAAGACCCATTTATCCTTTGGGTAGCGCTATAGGTAAAAAGTTCCATACCTATTTTTAGTCTTCTCCAGCAACGAGACCTAAAAGAAAACACTTTCTGCAAATGGGTCTCAAAGAGAGAGAATACACAAATTTAGGTTATGCCTCTCCTGATACCTAAAATGAGTTTTTTGTATGGGTACTCTGTTGGAGGCTATAGGTATTATGTTGGAGACCTATTTTAGGTTTGGGGTTTGGGTTCCCAAATGGGTCTCCTATTGGAGACAGCCTCAAGCCAAGGCCTGGGTAAACCAGCTGCTCTTCTTCCCCCCCTTCAGAGCTCTCGCTCACACTCTCACTGACCGCAAGCGAGCAGGTTGCTCCGAGGCCCGTGCCCCACCCCATGGCCCCTCACCGCCTCCTCCACCTGCTCCTCCTCGCCGCCGCCATCACGGCCGCCTGGTCCCAGTCACCAGCCACCGCGCCGTCCGTCTCCCGCTCCGGCGCCGCCGCGCATTCCCCCACCTCCTCCTCCTCCTCCTCCTCTACCGCCGCCAACGCCCCAAGCCCCTCCTCCTCCTCCAAGAACAACAGCCCCATCTCCACCGCGCCCGCCGCGTCGCCGTCCCAGTCCCGCAACACCGGCGGCACCAAGCTCACCTCCCCGGCCGCCTCCCCCGCGCCCACCACCAGCCAATCCCCGTCCCCACCGACCCCAGCCCCCATCACCTCCTCGCAGCCGCCGGCATTGCCGCCCCCGGCCACGGCGCCGTCGCAGGCGCAGGCGCCCGTGAGCACGAGCGCTCCTCCGCCGGCCGCGTTCTCCCCACCTGTCCCCGCGCCGACGCTCCCTCCCCCGGCCCCGGCCCCGTCGCCGTTGTCGTCGTCGTCGCCTCCGGCCCCGGCGCCCGTCCTCCTCGCCGCGCCCGCGCCGTCCGTCGTCACGGCGGCGCCCGCGCCCAGCAAGAAGCCGACGAAGAAGAAGCACGCCCCCGCGGCTGCCCCGCTCGCCGCCGCGTCCCCGGCCACCACCACCACCACCACCACCGGCGCCGGCCTCGCCCCCGGCCCTGGCCCCTCCACCGCCGACATGATGGTACGTGACCACTGCACCTCTCTCTCTCTCTCTCTCTCTCTCTCCCGCGTAGTCCTACTCTAGAGCAACAGCAGCGGCAGGCTAGGTGCGCTTCGCTTGCACACGTGTCACGACGGCAGCGGTCGGGGCCTCCGAGCCCGGGCGCATTTGATCCCACCACCGGGCGGCACTGTGGCAGCAGCCTTGGCACCGGCTCCCGGGGCGGGCGCGGAGCCCGAGGCAAGCGCGCCGTTCCGCGCGGGCAGGGCCCCACGCGTCAGCGAGAGGCATGTCTGTCTGTCTGCCTGCCGGGTCAAAGCATCGGAGACCGCTGGACGGAGGCGCGCACGCGCACCCGTGCGGAATGCACCCATACTCGATGCCTGGTGGGGCCTGGGCCCCTGGCGGAGGCAGTAGCCGTTCGTTCGGGCGCGGCGGGTACGGCTCCCCGCGTGTGTGTAGGTGCACCAATAATTTCCGCCGCGGGACGTGCATCTCCTCGTCCGTTTGCGCGTTCAACTTCGTGGTCAATGTACTTTGACTCGGCTCGCTGGCTGCCTGACTGACTGGCATGTGGGTCCTCTTCTTCTTTTTTTTTTGTTTTTGCAGAGCGGAGCGGCGCGGGGTCGAGGCGGGGGGACGACAGCGGCGGTGCTGGTGCTGGTTCTGGTCGTGTCGCTGACGGTGGGTCCGATGGTTGCGTGAGGAGTGGTGGAGCCCCACCTGTCAGGGTCGAGAGAGTGGTTTGATTTGTTGTGATGGGGAGCAGCAGGAGTACGTGTGTCTGCATGAGTTGGCCAGCCACTGTATTTTGTGCTGCAGTGCAGCACGTTATTCTCTGCATGGACTTGAGGCCCGGAATGTACTAGTGTGTTACTATTGCAGAACATTTTGATGTTTGATTATTACTTCTGCTGTGCCTATTATGCTTCCTTTTCTTTTCCTAATTATTACTTAAGGCGCTTTCGGTCTATCCAATGGGCACACAACTCTATTGTCCCAACATTCTTGAAATTGGCTATTTGACCAATCACCAAATTTTGTAGGAGTACATACTGACACCACACAAAAAAAAAAAAATTATCCTTAAAATTGGCTATTTGACCAATCACCAAATTTTGTAGCTTGTGACCTTGCCCCGAGTCTCAATGTTTTGTTCTACTAGGTTAATGCCCGTACGTTGTTACGGGTTTTAAAATCCACATACTTTATGTTTCTTCATTATTATTTTATTTTTTCTGTCTATATTCTTCTTTTTTCATTTTTTTAGTTTTTGTTTTTTGATTTTATTTTATTTTCTGTTCTTTTCTTATTCTTTTCTTGTTTTAATTTTACCTTTTATTTTCTTTTTGTTTTGGTTTTATTTTTATTGTTCTTCCTTGCTTCTATTTGTTTTTCTTTTTTCTTTTCAGATTTTCTATGTTTCTTCATTCTTATTTTATATTTTATTTCCTTTTAATCTTATTTTTATCTTTATTTAAATTAATCATTAATTTTATTTGCTCTATGCACTTTTTATCATTTGTTAATTATGTTTGTTTTTATATTTTTTCTTAGTAATTTATTTTTTATTTTTATTTTCTATATATATGTGATATTTGTGTAGTATATATTTAGTGTTTTATATTGTGTTATGTCATTTTTCTATTTTATGATTTACTATAATTTTTTAAAGATTCAGTAGAAATTAATAAAAAAGAAAAACATTAAACCACAATCACCGTAGCAAACCACCATCCAAAACCGTTTGAGGAATTTATTTGACTAGTTTTTGAAAAGTTCAAGGGTTTAGAAAATCCTGTTTTATAGTTTGGGGGTAAAGGCCCCATTTGGTAGGGCTTTTCCAGCGGCTTTAGGAGTCGTTTGGAGCCATTTTCTGCCAAAGGGGGTAAAATAAAATAGCTCCAGCGACAAATGATTTACTAAAACGGCTACAGCTCCACCGATCAAGCTGTTTATGAAGCTGAAGCCCAAAAAAGACAACTTCATTTGTGAAGTGGAGCCATGCCAAACCAAACCAAAGTAGTGCACCCTATATAGTTAAGGGGGTGAGGTACACATTTTCCTCGTATTTTATTTGACATGAAAAAGGCCAAACTACACTATCCCCCATGCAAAGAATGTTCTGAGATGTTTCATTAGAATTTTGTATCTAAATTACTCCCTCTATCCTTAAATATCTATAGTTTTCGCTTCTTGAAAAAACAACTTTACTGAAATATATGTTAAAAATATTAATATTTATAGTACATAATTAATATTATTAGAAAGATCTTTGAATCTAGTTTTTTAATAAATTTATTTAAAAATATAAATATTGCACATGTTTTTTTATAAATGGAGCTAAAATTACGGCACATACATCAATGATGACAGTTATTTTAGAACGAAGGGAGCACATTATACTCCACTTCGGCAACTTATGAAATAAACAAAAAAAATGACTCGTCTAGTCTTCTTGTCCAAAAATAAATCAACCGTCCACCGTGTGCTTGCCTCCTGAATCCAGATGGCGGCCCTGTCGATATATCCATCTACATTTAGGCTCTATTTTGGGTCCACAAAGCTAAGCGTTAGCTACTACTGCTAGTTAAAAGAAAACCAGCAAATAACTGTTTATTAGAGGCTATTAACTAAGACTATCTCGAATAAGTGACCTATATGGACACTCAAATCTAAAATTGGTATTAGATGGCACTGTTTCAACCTCCAATAGAGTACCTATATATGAGACCTATTTTGTGTTACAAAATAATCACAACCCAAATATAAGTATCCTCTCTCATGTTGACTCATTTGTAGAAATGGTTTTCTTTTAGGTCATGTTGTTGGAAAAGACTAAAAATGAGTATTGAACCATTTGCCTGTAGCGCTACCTAAATATAAAATAGGTCTACATATTTTGGGTGATGTTGGAGATAGTCTAATACTCCCTCCATACCTATAAAGAAAGTCGTTTTGAACAAGGTTTTGTAACACCCAAAATGTGAATTTCAATTAATAGAAATTAATTTGATTTGTTTAAGAATTTTTGTGAGCATTGAATCTAGCAAAATAAATGATTTTGTGCAAATCAAAATTTACCATAAATTTAGAAACCTGCTTTTGCATTCATGCTGAGTATGACATTTATTTTGTGCTGTGTGTTTCTGTTTTTATCTTTTGTTTTTGTTCAAAACTTTCTTTGGAAAAGGAATTGAGAAAAGAAAACAGAAAGGAATAAAAAAAAGGAAGAGAAACAAAGCCCCAGCCGAGGCCCAGAACCCTTCCAAGGCCCAGCAACCCCGCGGCCCAGCTCTGCTGCGCGGGCGCGCCCCTTCCGCCTCCCTGGGTCTGCTGACGACCGGGCCCCGTCTCTCTCCCTCTCTATGTCTCTGACCCCGCGGGCCCACCTGTCAGCGCGCACTGTTTTTCTTCTTCACGTCGTGACCGAGCCGACTTCCTCCACCGAATCCGCTCCTATCCCGATTTGTGCGGGATTTGTTTTCCCCGAGCCTTTAAAAGCCTTTAGCTTCGCCCCGCAGTTTTCCCTGTTGCACCCAAGGCATCGAAGTGAACCCTAGCCGCCCCAGTTGCGAGTTTGGATCTCGCCGAGCCACCGAGCGGCTCCATCGCGCAGCGCGGGCCCTCGGCTCTCTCTCCGGCCGGAACTTTCCCCCAGGTGAGATCGCGTGAAGCTCCGCTGCGTACCGGTGCCTTTGTTTTCGGTTATGGTGGACAACAGAGCGGGTTTCGGGAACTCCGGCGAGGCCTCCCCATGGCGCCGCCGTGTCGGGTGCCCCATCCGGCCGGCCGGCCGCCGATGGCGCCCCTGAATGGACTGAGGACCGTCGGATCCAAGATCAAGGGCCAGGATTAGAAGATACCCTTTCACTGCGAGAATTCATAAAGAGTCCCTGGAAAGATTGGTTAATTACCCCGCGGTCCCTGGCGCCCTGGAACAGATTACGTTTCCTTGTGTTGAAAGCGTATTTACGTTCGGTTAAGGCCAAATACGTTTTCGGCTAATTACAGTTTTGCCACTGATTTTATAATGCTTATAAAATGGTCATTCTAACTCCGTTTTTGTCCATTCAAATTCTGTTGGTTTCGTATTTACGATCTCTACATGTTAGAAATATTTGTTTACTGTTTTGAAACTTTTTAATTCTGCAGTAGCATTTAATTGATTATTTCTCTATAGGAAATCTTAGAAAATTCATATCTTTCACGTTTTAATTCCGATTTTCGTGAACTCTACGTTTGTGTGATCGTAGCGCTGCGTAGAATATTTTGATAAACTTTTATATTTGTTTTACCACTGTTTGGTGTATTGTTCTAATTATATCTTGTTTGCTTCGTGTATGATTGTCTACATTGGATTGCGTGTTGTTGATTGATGATTGGGATTAGACGGTGAGCCGTACGTTGGTGATCAAGACCAAGCTTTTGAAGACCAGCAGGCTCAGGAGAGTTTTGAGCAAGGCAAGTATAACTTGGGATTATCCTTGTTACCTATTCACTTATAATTACACATATATATCATATGCATGCTATCACCTTGTCGACCTTAGCAAAATCATAGATGATTGTTACCTGTATTCCTTGCTACCTACTTGATATGCATTTGTTGTAGATGTGCTAGTGCTTGACATAATCCATGATCTTGTAAGATGATTAATAGCTATGCAATGAACATAAAAGAATGACAAATAACTGTATGAGATCTTGTCTGTACGTGATCACCCGGGATAACAGAATGCAACCATGAGGGCTATAATGGCTCTGGCTTTAGCTCAGTATGAAGACCTTTTCTAGCTTGTTAGCGGTTACCCGAAAGGGCGCTAGAGGGGCTGAACCGACACGGGTATAGTGCGAGCCCCTGTCCCTATGTGTATAAGCTGCGCGTCATTGTGCCATTCGGAAGGGGGGTATCTATATCTGCTCGCAAAGGAAACCTTGCGGCCCTAACTTGTTAGACGAACTTTTGAAAGGCTTCATAGTGATCCCTGCCGACCTCCCTAGGAAGGGGGTTAAGAGATTAGCTACCTCGGACGAAAGGGTAAATCATGACTCATGGGTAAAGAAGTACAACCTCTGCAGAGTGTAAAACTGGTATACTAGCCGAGCTCACGGTCAGGAGCGGCCTTGGGGACATCTACATTAAGATGATAAGCTTATTATGTTATTATGTTCATTTGATTATTGTTTATGCTATGAGTTAATTATGCTTACACTTGATCATGGGATTAATGGATTATTTATACTACCTTGACAATTGCTATTTAATTATGAATATGCTATCTACTAGTAAAAGCTAAATGTAGTCAAACCCGTGTCAACTTTTTGAGCCTCATGAACCCCTGGTTATACTTGTTGAGTACGATATGTGCTCACTCTTGCAATTTCCCAACACCTCAGGATATGATAATGAAGATGACTGGAATGAGGATTACCGTTATGAGTACTAGGTTTGGAGTCAACCAGTCAACAGTGTCCCTGTGTGGAGCTTCCGTCGAGAGCGTTGTTTACTTTATGCTATCATTCTTGTATGAGACTATGTGATTTATTATGTTCCGCTATGTAATAAACACTGCAATGGTACATTTGAGATTTGTCTACTTATGTGTGCGACTGTTTCTGGGGCACATATGAGTCTTTTATGCATCCTATTTTGTTCTTAAAATATGGGTGTGACAAATTGGTATCAAAGCTTTGTTGACTGTCGGACGCAAGCCTAGTTAGGAATTGGCCGTCTTAAGGTTTTGAAATTGCTACAAAATTCTTGTTCTATAAACCTTGATATTTTCTCCTATACTATATCCTTTCCATTGCTATTCATCTTCACCTTGATGCTTATTTTAAAGACTTGTTCTCAACCCCACTCCTTGCTTGATATGCTTTTAGAACCTTTTCTTACCACCTTCTAACGTCATTGAAATAGAAGTTATAGGATCTTCACCCTTAATAGGAAGAGAACGTTAGTACCGCAAGTTGAGTCAATGCTTGAAGTGTGAAACTTTGATGCTTGGTTTGGTTTGTTATTATGCTTATGCTTGATTTGGATTTTTGTAATGAGTGCTGGAACCTTGTGGGCATATCCACAAGTTTCCTAGTTAAGAACCTTAAGTAAGAACATGAATAAATAATGGTTTGGGGTCATATCCTGTTTCTGTCATTTGCTGTTTTCTGGAGCAGTCTGCAAAGATTCTGGTATAAATCAAATTCTGTTCGTGCAATGTTCATCAAATTTTTCTGGGAACAAGTAGACTTTCATATCTTTCCAATTCCGCAAGAATTACCATATTATCTATTATGAGCTGTGAGTTATGACTGTTTAAAGTTGAGGTTTCTGCGCAGTCTGGAATTCTGGAACAGTTTCGGTTGTACCCAGTTTTTGATTAACCTAACGTTGGAATCTGTTAATATGATCTAAATGAAAGTTGTAGACAATTTCTTTATCGTTTCCAACGGTGTACAGCATGTATCCTTTTGAATTCTGGAACTCGGGATATGACTGATTTTCTGATCTGCTGATGTTGGATGTTACCCAGAAAATTTCAGATTCCGTTAACTCTTGTGATTGTCATGTTGGACGTGACTAAGATGTGTTTATGTATCTTGGAATGCAGATGGCAGCAAGGGGAAGAGGCAGAGGCAGGGGCCGTGGCAATGGCAATGGCAATGGCAATGACAATGGTGGCAATGCCCCAATCACCGTGGAGGAGCTTATGCAAACCCAAAACCAGATGATGCACGTTTTCATGCAGCACCTGCAACAACAACCTCCACCGACACCACCACCGGTTCATGTGAGAGATAAGCGGGGGGAGTTTATGAAGGGAAGACCCCCAGTCTTTACACACTCAGCTGATCCCATGGAGGCAGATGATTGGTTACGTGCTGTGGAGAGGCAACTGAACATAGCACAGTGCAACGAGTTGGAGAAGGTGTTGTATGCCTCTGGACAGCTTCAGGGGGCAGCTCAGACATGGTGGGAGTCATATCAAGCTGCTCGTCCCAACAATGCTCCTCCTATCACATGGCTGGAATTCTGTAGGGACTTCAGAGCTCGACACATAAATGAGGGAATGATGGAGCTCAAATAAGAAGAATTCAGATCACTCCGGATGGGCTCCATGACTGTGGCAGAATACCATGACACCTTTGAACAGTTGGCTCGCTATGCTCCGAATGATGTCAGGGAAGATGCTGATAAGCAGCGTCTATTCATGAAGGGCTTGTACTATGAACTCAGGTTGCAGTTGGCAGGAAACACTTATCCTACCTTTCAAGCTCTTGTGAATCGTGCTATCGTGCTTGATAATATGCGGAAGAGTCAGGATAAGAAGAGAAGGATGCTGGCACAAGGTTCTGGGAGCAACAACCGTCAGTGTTTCAGTTCTCATCAAGGTCATCAGCAGAGGTTCCAGGGACCAGTTAGTCAGTGGAACCGCAACCAGCAACCCCAGCGTTTCCAGAATCAGTCACAGAGTGGGAACCAACGTCCTCCATTCCAACAACGTAACCATAATCAGCAGCAGCATGGTCAGCAGACACCTCGCTCAGGGAACTCAAATGCCAACTCTACAAAAAGAAGTGCTTCTAACACTCCTACCAGGTGTTTCCGTTGTGGGAAGGAAGGACATATGTCCTATGATTGTCCAGAGAAGTTTAATCCGCAGTACAACGACCGGAGATCCACTCCTAATTCAGCAAAGGTGAACAACGTGGCAGCAGAAACTGTTCAGGAGGGACCAGAAATCATGATGGGTACGTTCAGCATCAACTCTATCCCTGCTACAGTTTTATTTGATTCTGGAGCTTCGCATACTTTCATATCACAAGCATTTGTTAGAGTTCATAGCCTTCCACTAGTTGCAATGAAAACCCCTATGCTAGTTAATTCACCGGGTGGGACTATACCAGTTTCTTTATGTTGCCCCTCAGCAAGTCTTTCTTTAAGGGGGGTAGATTTTCCTATCAGTCCCATGGTCATGAGAACTTCAGGCATAGATATGATCTTGGGTTTGGATTGGATGAAGCAACATGCGACAAATATTAATTGCAAAGAGAGTAGTGGCTCTGACAACACCAAAGGGAGAAAGAATCAGTGTTGATGTAACAATGCAAGCACCACTCACAGCTAAAGTGAACCAATTGAATGATGCTGTTGATCCTCAGAACCTGGTAGTGGATGAGTTTCCGGATGTCTTTCCAGATGAATTGCCAGGTATGCCACCTGACCGAGACATTGAATTTATTATTGAATTACTACCTGGTACTGCACCCATAGCTAAAAGACCATATAGAATGGGGGTTAAAGAACTAGAAGAACTTAAGAAACAAATTAAGGAATTGCAAGATAAAGGGTTCATTCGTCCTAGTTCATCACCATGGGGTGCACCAGTTATCTTTGTTGATAAGAAGGATGGTAGTCAGAGGATGTGTGTTGATTATCGGTCACTTAATGAGGTCACTATCAAGAATAAATATCCCTTGCCTAGGATTGATGACTTATTTGATCAGCTAAGAGGTGCTTGTGTGTTCTCTAAGATTGATTTGCGTTCTGGTTATCATCAATTGAAGATTCGGAATTCAGATATACCAAAGACAGCTTTCACAACAAGGTATGGGTTATATGAGTATACAGTTATGTCTTTTGGTTTGACCAACGCACCAGCTTACTTTATGTACATGATGAATAAAGTATTTATGGAGTATCTTGATAAGTTTGTGGTGGTCTTTATTGATGATATTCTGGTATTCTCTAAAACCAAGGAAGAACATGCTGAACATCTGAGATTGGTCTTACAGAAACTTAGAGAACATAAGTTGTATGCTAAGCGTAGTAAATGTGAGTTTTGGTTGGAGAAAGTTTCTTTTCTTGGTCATGTTGTCTCTAATGGTGGTATTGCAGTGGATCCTAGTAAGGTGAAAGATGTGTTGAATTGGAAACCACCTACAGATGTAAGTGAAATTCGCAGTTTTCTTGGTTTAGCTGGTTACTACCGTAGATTCATTGAAGGGTTCTCAAAACTTGCAAAGCCTATGACTGCTCTGTTGGAGAAGAATGCTAAGTTTGTGTGGTCTGATAAGTGTCAAGCTAGTTTTGAAGAGTTCAAGAAGAGATTGACTACTGCACCTGTGTTGGTTTTGCCAGATCTAAGTAAGAGTTTCTCTATCTATTGTGATGCTTCTCGTCTGGGTTTGGGTTGTGTTCTTATGCAAGAAGGTAGAGTTGTTGCTTATGCATCTAGACAGTTGAGGAAACATGAACTGAATTATCCTACTCATGATCTAGAGTTAGCAGCTGTGGTTCATGCATTGAAGATTTGGAGACACTACTTGATTGGGCATAAGAGTGACATATACACTGATCATAAGAGTCTGAAGTACATCTTCACCCAGACAGATCTGAATTTGAGGCAACGAAGATGGTTGGAACTGATAAAGGATTATGACTTGGAAGTGCATTACCATCCTGGAAAGGCGAATGTCGTAGCTGATGCACTTAGTAGAAAGAAATATGCTAATGAGCTTCGGGCGACACCTGAATCTGAGGAGTTGTGTGCTGAATTTGCATATTTGAACTTGGGGATTGTAGTGAATGCTATGGAAATTGAGGTCACTCCTACTCTAGAGGAAGAGATATTGAAAGGACAATTGGAGGATGAGAAACTAAAGGAGATAGCACAGAATGTGGTACTAGGCAAAGCACCAGGATTCAGAAGAGATGACAAGGGTGTATTGTGGTTTGGAAAAAGGATATGTGTTCCTGAAGTGAAGGCTATTCGTGATACGATTCTGAGAGAGGCTCATGAGTCAGCATATTCCATTCATCCTGGTAGTACTAAGATGTATCTAGATCTGAAACAGAAGTAATGGTGGTATGGCTTAAAGAGAGATGTGGCCGAATATGTTGCTTTGTGTGATACTTGTCAGCGGGTGAAGGCTAAACACCAGAGGCCAGCTGGATTGTTGCAACCAATGAAGATTCCTGAATGGAAGTGGGAAGAAGTAGGTATGGATTTCATAGTGGGTTTACCACGAACACAGAGAGGGTATGACTCAATATGGGTGATAGTAGATCGTTTGACTAAAGTGGCTCATTTCATACCTGTTAAAACTAAGTACACTGGAGAACGCCTAGCTGTGCTGTATATGGAGAGAATTGTTTGTTTGCATGGGGTACCTAAGAAGATTGTGTCAGATAGGGGTACTCAATTCACGTCTCACTTTTGGAAAGCAGTGCATGACTCATTGGGAACAAAGTTGAATTTCAGTACAGTATATCATCCACAGACAGATGGACAGACTGAGAGGATCAATCAGATATTGGAGGATATGTTGAGAGCTTGTGCTTTGCAGTATGGGTCTAGTTGGGACAAGAGTTTGCCATATGCAGAATTCTCCTACAACAATAGCTATCAGCAAAGTCTTAAGATGGCACCGTTCGAGGCACTATATGGTCGGAAGTGCAGGACACCTTTGTTTTGGAATCAGACAGGAGAGACTCAGGTGTTTGGGACAGATGTGCTTAGACATGCAGAACAACAAGTGCGGACTATTCGGGATAACTTGAGAATTGCTCAATCTCGTTAGAAAAGCTATGCAGATACGCGTAGGAGAGAGCTGGCTTTTGAAGTGGGTGATTATGTCTATCTGAAAGTGTCACCTATGCGGAGTGTGAAGAGGTTTAATATGAAGGGAAAGCTAGCTCCAAGGTATGTTGGTCCGTTTAAAGTATTAGAAAGGCGTGGAGAAGTAGCATATCGGTTAGAATTGCCGGAAAGTTTGTCTGGTGTGCACGATGTGTTCCATGTGTCTCAACTTAAGAAGTGTTTGCGTGTCCCGGAGGAGCAACTACCATTGGAAGAACTTTCTGTTAAAGGTGACCTCACTTATGAAGAGTATCCGGTCAAAATATTGGAGACATCTGAGAGAGTCACCAGAAGTCGGGTCATTAGAATGTGCAAAGTGCAGTGGAATCGGTATTCGGAAGCAGAGGCAACTTGGGGAAGAGAGGATGATCTGAGGAAGTCATACTCATATCTATTCGAGTAAGCACTGTTCAATCTCGAGAACGAGATTCTTTTAAGGGGGGTAGAGTTTGTAACACCCAAAATGTGAATTTCAATTAATAGGAATTAATTTGATTTGTTTAAGAATTTTTGTGAGCATTGAATCTAGCAAAATAAATGATTTTGTGCAAATTAAAATTTACCATAAATTTAGAAACCTGCTTTTGCATTCATGCTGAGTATGACATTTATTTTGTGCTGTGTGTTTCTGTTTTTATCTTTTGTTTTTGTTCAAAACTTTCTTTGGAAAAGGAATTGAGAAAAGAAAACAGAAAGGAATAAAAAAAAAGGAAGAGAAACAAAGCCCCAGCCGAGGCCCAGAACCCTTCCAAGGCCCAGCAACCCCGCGGCCCAGCTCTGCTGCGCGGGCGCGCCCCTTCCGCCTCCCTGGGTCTGCTGACGACCGGGCCCCGTCTCTCTCCCTCTCTATGTCTCTGACCCCGCGGGCCCACCTGTCAGCGCGCACTGTTTTTCTTCTTCACGTCGTGACCGAGCCGACTTCCTCCACCAAATCCGCTCCTATCCCGATTTGTGCGGGATTTGTTTCCCCCGAGCCTTTAAAAGCCTTTAGCTTCGCCCCGCAGTTTTCCCTGTTGCACCCAAGGCATCGAAGTGAACCCTAGCCGCCCCAGTTGCGAGTTTGGATCTCGCCGAGCCACCGAGCGGCTCCATCGCGCAGCGCGGGCCCTCGGCTCTCTCTCCGGCCGGAACTTTCCCCCAGGTGAGATCGCGTGAAGCTCCGCTGCGTACCGGTGCCTTTGTTTTCGGTTATGGTGGACAACAGAGCGGGTTTCGGGAACTCCGGCGAGGCCTCCCCATGGCGCCGCCGTGTCGGGTGCCCCATCCGGCCGGCCGGCCGCCGATGGCGCCCCTGAATGGACTGAGGACCGTCGGATCCAAGATCAAGGGCCAGGATTAGAAGATACCCTTTCACTGCGAGAATTCATAAAGAGTCCCTGGAAAGATTGGTTAATTACCCCGCGGTCCCTGGCGCCCTGGAACAGATTACGTTTCCTTGTGTTGAAAGCGTATTTACGTTCGGTTAAGGCCAAATACGTTTTCGGCTAATTACAGTTTTGCCACTGATTTTATAATGCTTATAAAATGGTCATTCTAACTCCGTTTTTGTCCATTCAAATTCCGTTGGTTTCGTATTTACGATCTCTACATGTTAGAAATATTTGTTTACTGTTTTGAAACTTTTTAATTCTGCAGTAGCATTTAATTGATTATTTCTCTATAGGAAATCTTAGAAAATTCATATCTTTCACGTTTTAATTCCGATTTTCGTGAACTCTACGTTTGTGTGATCGTAGCGCTGCGTAGAATATTTTGATAAACTTTTATATTTGTTTTACCACTGTTTGGTGTATTGTTCTAATTATATCTTGTTTGCTTCGTGTATGATTGTCTACATTGGATTGCGTGTTGTTGATTGATGATTGGGATTAGACGGTGAGTCGTACGTTGGTGATCAAGACCAAGCTTTTGAAGACCAGCAGGCTCAGGAGAGTTTTGAGCAAGGCAAGTATAACTTGGGATTATCCTTGTTACCTATTCACTTATAATTACACATATATATCATATGCATGCTATCACCTTGTCGACCTTAGCAAAATCATAGATGATTGTTACCTGTATTCCTTGCTACCTACTTGATATGCATTTGTTGTAGATGTGCTAGTGCTTGACATAATCCATGATCTTGTAAGATGATTAATAGCTATGCAATGAACATAAAAGAATGACAAATAACTGTATGAGATCTTGTCTGTACGTGATCACCCGGGATAACAGTGCAACCATGAGGGCTATAATGGCTCTGGCTTTAGCTCAGTATGAAGACCTTTTCTAGCTTGTTAGCGGTTACCCGAAAGGGCGCTAGAGGGGCTGAACCGACACGGGTATAGTGCGAGCCCCTGTCCCTATGTGTATAGGCTGCGCGTCATTATGCCATTCGGAAGGGGGGTATCTATATCTGCTCGCAAATGAAACCTTGCGGCCCTAACTTGTTAGACGAACTTTTGAAAGGCTTCATAGTGATCCCTGCCGACCTCCCTAGGAAGGGGGTTAAGAGATTAGCTACCTCGGGCGAAAGGGTAAATCATGACTCATGGATAAAGATGTACAACCTCTGCAGAGTGTAAAACTGGTATACTAGCCGAGCTCACGGTCAGGAGCGGCCTTGGGGACATCTACATTAAGATGATGAGCTTATTATGTTATTATGTTCATTTGATTATTGTTTATGCTATGAGTTAATTATGCTTACACTTGATCATAGGATTAATGGATTATTTATACTACCTTGACAATTGCTATTTAATTATGAATATGCTATCTACTAGTAAAAGCTAAACGCAGTCAAACCCATGTCAACTTTTTGAGCCTCATGAACCCCTGGTTATACTTGTTGAGTACGATATGTGCTCACTCTTGCAATTTCCCAACACCTCAGGATATGATAATGAAGATGACTGGAATGAGGATTACCGTTATGAGTACTAGGTTTGGAGTCAACCAGTCAACAGTGTCCCTGTGTGGAGCTTCCGTCGAGAGCGTTGTTTACTTTATGCTATCATTCTTGTATAAGACTATGTGATTTATTATGTTCCGCTATGTAATAAACACTGCAATGGTACATTTGAGATTTGTCTACTTATGTGTGCGACTGTTTCTGGGGCACATATGAGTCTTTTATGCATCCTATTTTGTTCTTAAAATATGGGTGTGACAGGTTTCTATCAAACATTGAGAATATAAATCATGAAAATTTTAAATTGTTGAGTTTGAAAACATAAAAACCATATAAATAGAATACTAATATAAAAATATACATATACCACCTTTTGATAAATATTTTTATAAAGACAAAGAGTCAAAGTTAGTTTTTGAGACTGTGTCGCTATCCTAAACGACTTTTTTTATAGGTATGCAGGAAGTAGTGGTCGATACTCCCTCGATTTTAGTTTTTGTTAGATAAGTAATTTTTGTTATACACTTAGATATACACTATGTCTAGAACTCTAAATATGTATAACAGTGTCTAGAAAAGTTAAAAGTGTCTAGAAAAGCCAAAAGGTCATATAACTTGGAACGAAAGTAGTAGTACTTAGGTAAATAGTGCTGGCTAATATTTTTTTATTAGCTAAATAGAGGTGTTTTGATTCAATAGAGTAAATTATTAGCTCATGACCCGTAGTTTCATATGGTACTGTACTGGTTATTACAGTCTTATATGAAATTGACCCAGGCTAATTTCTTGAATATGTTTGACGTCATAACCGGAGCAAACATAGATTGTCATCACTATGGGTATATGGGAACATAGGTAGTTCTGGTTACCACAAACTTGGAAGTAATTAGTTGCTACTAGAAAGTAGACCATTTCTGCTTCCAGACATTGATTTATACTCCAATATTAATCTCAACGTAACTTAGGAAGATAATAGCCACTAGCCTTGCTTTCATTACTTCTTTTTTACTAATATATCAGGTATCTTTCACATATATATAGGGGTATATATGAACCTTGCAGCAAACATTCGGTGGCCAAACATAATCTCTGATCTGGAGAAACTCCTAGAAATAAATTACAATGGATGGAAGCAAGACGGTCATACTCTTCATTGTCATTTTGGGATGTTTCATGATTCCTACACACTGTAAGTGCACATCAAACATCCAGGCGCATTTGGATGAAGTTACTTATTATTAGTTTTTAGTAAATAAAAATATGAGTTGTTTCCACAATATATCCAATTCGAGAAACAGAGAAACGACGTTAAAAGTACTGTAGAAATTAGGTTTACATTAACTAATTGTTTAAGTGAATGCCCTTATATGCATGCAGCTCGGAATGTTGTTCATGTGTGCCCATGCGAGATCGGGACCTGCCAAAAGGGATCATCTGAAGTTATCTGCTACTGCTGTTCATTCGACAATTGTTATCCGACGAGGGAGGGTTGCTGGAGAGATTGCCGCTGCCCCAAAGTTTGTCTGCTTGCCCCCTAAATCTAAATGACCATGAATCCTGTTATTTATCATAAGAAATAAAAAAAAGCCGTCCTGTGTTTATATGATATAAATATAAACAGTGGCGGAGCTAGGATTTAAAACTTGAGTATTTTCATTTCCATGTCATAAAAAAAGTTAAATTCATAGACTAAAATATAGCCAATAACACTGCAAATCAGCAACTTTAAACCAATATTTGCTTTCTAGAATCTAGACTTCTAATTGACATGCTAGTTTATTTACATGTTTTGAGCTCAAATGTGGAAAAATACTATAGATTATAGCATTATACATTTATATATATAAGTATATACATATATTTACATAAAAATATACCAAAATAGTTAGGTATTCCAAAAATACTGTGGAATACCCCTAAATCTGCCCATAAATATATATGAGGTATACCTGTTCATCCAAGCTTGGATCAGTGCTGTGCTGTCAACAAAAACCAGCGTGACTTTTTTTTTTATAAGAAAACTACAAGTAGTTCGGACAAGTTTAGAATACTACTAGACAAATAACAATTATTATTACTAGTAAACAAGTATGCACGTTGCAACGGTATGCACAATATAACGTGTGGTGCTTGCACGGTTGCACCAACAATGAGCTAACGTTTATCAAAATATAATAATAATAATGAGCTAGCTAATTAGATGGATCCAACCTTAAATCAAATATATTCAAGGCCTATAATAAATGCTTGTGCAATAATAATCCTATATGAGAAATTAATAGGAGATTGACTCAAGTTAAATGTTTAGCTATAATGTGCATATATTGTAAGTTTAAGAGAGAAGGAAGGCGAGCCACATACATCCGCACACGCACCATATGACCAAGCTATGACATAAGTTATGTGATGTCAACGAAGATTTTTGCAGTTCCAAATTACAAGCAATAAGAGTGAGAGCGAGGACTGAAATGACAGAAGTGGTGTGATGCCAAACTTAAAGCAACTAGGCCTTGTTTAGTTCTAATTTTTTTTGCAAAATAGATACTATAGCAGTTCGTTTGTATTTGACAAATATTATCTAATCATAGAATCGACCCAGGCACCTCACCTCGCGGTGTTTTTTCCGCTTCGTCGGCAGCTTCTCTCGCGTAGAGCCATAATAGGATTGCGACATGCTCATCGTCAACGGAGCCTTGTTGGTCACGGTGATCTCAAGAAGGACACGATCTTCCTATTTATGTGCAGTTATAAGTCTAGTTGTGCACGCGTGATGTGTGTGGGTAGCGTGGGCGTCCGTTCGTGTATGTACAAGATACTACAGTTGTAACCAGATGAGAGGCTTTAAAAAAATTAAAGACGTTTTAGGAGCAAAAGTAACTGTCCAGGTTCAGTCATTCTTGAATTCATCTATGTATGGTGTATGTCTAGGTTCAAGCAATTAATATTGCACATGGATAAAAGCGAACACGTCTTAAATTGGGGGCAGAGAGAGTATTAGCTAAGGTGATTGGATTGAATAGAGCTAATTTTAGCTAACTATTTGGATTCAAGGAGCTAATAGTTACTGTAAACATGTCTTTAATTGGGGCAGAGGGAGTAGCTGTTAGGCCAGTCTCAGTGGAGGTTTCATCAGGACGCCATGCACATTTATTAGAGCGGCATGTCAGCAAAACTGCACTTTTTGCATGAAACGAAGAGGAGAGAGAAGGAAGTAGTTTCACCATGGTGATACTCCACGGGCGTTGTTTCCCACGCGGTGAAACGGGATGAAATCCCCACTGAGGACTAAATCGTTTCACCATCTTGCGTGTGATCCAATCATTTTGCAGTAATTAAATGCTTTGTCCAGCCTAGGAAACGTCAAAGTAAAACTCATGCATTGTGGAGGTTGTTTCATTATTCGTTTTATTGATGTCCTGTCAGCGGATTTGTTTTGGAAACAGTGCATTGAAACAGGCCATTGAAAGTGGCCTTAGTTCGATGCAAATGGGTCCAGCTAATATTGAACTAATTGTTAGCTGAATACCTAACTAATAGCAGCTAATATTAGCTATGAACTATTAGGCCCCGTTTGGTTTTAACTATTAATGTTTACCGTTCGTCATATCGAATGTTTGGACACATACATGGAGTGCTAAATATAGACTATTTATGAAACTAAAAACACAGCTATAGAGTAATTTGTGAGACAAATCTTTTGAGCCTAATTGATCTATAATTGGACACTAATTATCAAATAAGACGAAAATGCTACAGTATATGTTAAACTTTAACAACCTAAACAAAACACCCCCTTAGTTAGCTAACCATTAGTAGCTAATAGATCTAAATAGAACCTTAATTTGACCTAATATGGGTCCTATTTGGATCCAAACAGCTAATAGTTAGCTGTAATAGTTAGCCTCTAGATCAAAAAGGATCTAGCTAATTGTTAACTAAACCTAAGTAATAACTATCTTACTAGTTTGACCAAACCAACCTCCAATCAACTGCAAGTTAGCTATAGTAATTAGGCCAATCTCAATGCATAGTTTTATGGCACAGTTACTAAGACTGTAAACTAGGTAACCGAGCCATATGAGTTTCATGGGGATGAAACTCCTCTCTCATCTGATGAAACTCCTTCATTTAATGACTCTGCCAAGTCAGCAATTTTGCTTTTGTGACACTCTATTTAATGTGCACGGCACTCTCATGAAACATGCATTGAGACTAGCCTTACCTCCTCTAGATCAAAACGGGTCTAGCTAATAGTTTTTAGCTAATTGCTAGCTAATGTCTAACTAATAACTATTTTACTAGTTGAACCAAACCAACTAGCTAATATTTGTTATGACCTATTAGCAGCTAATGGATCCAAATACTATATCGATTCATCACTTATTGCTAGATATATATGCTTATCTTTCACATATATATATAGGGGTATATATGAACCTTGCAGCAAGCATTCGGTAGTTACACATATATACATACATTAATCTCTGAAGAAACTCCTTATATGGTGAAAATTACAATGGAAGGAAGCAAGGTGGTCCTGTTCTTGATGCTGATCCTAGGATGTTTCATGATTCCTACACACTGTAAGTACACAGCATACAACAGCCAAGTGAATAGGCTTTCATTCGAATAAAATTACTTATTACTTCTTCTATCCTAAATTATAAGATGTTCTAGCTTTTCTAAGTATATTATTTTCATTGTACATCTAGGCATGAAGAGAGTATAGTTTTCAGTAAATATAAATGGTTCCCATAGTATCCAGTTTGAGAAACAGAAAAACAACCGTGAAGTATTGTAAAGTTAGAAAGTTAGGTTTACTTCACCTAATCGTTTAAGTGAATGCCCTTATGTGCATGCAGCTCGCAATGTTGTTGATTTGTGCCCGTGCCAGAAACAGACATGCAAAAATGGAGCAATATCTGAAGCTGTTTGCTACTGCTGTTCACAAGACAATTGTTATGCGACGAGCGAGGATTGCGAGATAGCTTGGCCAACTTGCCGCTGCAGCAAAACTTTGCATGCGCCCTGAATCTAAGAGACATGAAAATCCTGTCATTTATCATAAGGAAATAAACAAAAGAGGTGGCGTTTCTCTTCTTTTTTTTTTGCGAGGGTTAGTGTTTTTTTACGAGGTTTAGTGTGTGTGTGTTTTTTTTTGCGAGGGAGAAGTGGTATTGTAAAAATATTCTAAATAAATATGAGATATATATGTTCATCTATGCTCGGAGAAGTGTTGTGCTCTCAACAAAAACCAGCTTGACTTTAATTTTTTTAGAGTAAAGTTCACAACCGATCTCTAAACTTGTGTCGTTGTGTTATCCTAGTCCATAAATTTTAAATATGCTCATTTAGATACTTAAACAATGTTTGCGTCTCACCATTATCTTACGGCGTCTCCATGCGGTCCTCAAACTTATTTTGTTGCGTCAATCCAGTCCCAAGCTCTCAACCGATGCATCGAACTTGTCACCGCGCTAGCCTCTCCACTCAAGAAGACATGGCAGCGCGTGTACGTCCCTGCCTCTGTCCTTGTCCCCATCGTCGACCTAACCTAGCAACCTTGTTGAACATCACGCAAAGACCTTGGCGGCCAGATTGAACACCACCAGAGGACTCAGGGAGGTGGATGCCGAAAGTATTCGGGTAGTACCCGCGTCAGATACCCACCCTAACAGGCATCGTCCAATTGTGAGTTGAGATTCGTGCTAGCTATGTGGGCGTGTACTAACCGGCAGGGACGAAGCCAGAAAAAAATTTAGGGAGAGCTGAACAAAAGTGCTACATCGACTTAACTCTACTATAACCCATCATAATAGAAAAAATATAATAGCTTGAATTAGTTTTATATTAAAAACATCAATCAGGGATGAAATTCACAAAATAACTCATAAAAAATAAAGGTCTCAGCCACCTTAACTTATACACTTGTGCTTTAAATTAGAAGAAAAGTACTAAAACTCCACTGGTCCAACAACGGTAGGGGGGCTAGAGCTCTCCTAGCCCCACGGCTGGATCCGTCGCTGCTAACCGGTTCCACTTAAAGCTTGACATTGACACGCTGGAAGCATACATTCACTTGAACTCAGCAACCAATTTAATCCCCACGGGCACCACGCCGGCGGCCGGCTTGCTCATCCCCGGCAACCGCGTACTGCCGCTATGAGTTCCGATTCCGACCATGGGGATCGATTGGAATTGACCTGGCGGCAAACTCAAGCTTCTTCAGGGGTCTAATTGCAAAGGGCACTAGAGCAGTACTATGGAACTTTCTAGGCCGGAGATCAAGCATCTGATGGCGCACGATACAAGTTTGCATGTTTTCACCTACTAGTGAGTTTACACTGCATATTTTCCCATCTATCCAAGCCAAGAAATGATGTGCTTTCAGCTTGTCTGACAAACCAAGTTCCAATCTAAAAAATAAACCAAGCTAAAACTTGATCGCCTACGGTGTCTGGCACGACGACCTTCTTGCAACTGTCGTTCAACGATGCGGCCCCAAGTAACACATGAGGCATCCTAATAAATAACCTAATAAGAATTAGCCTTGCCATACAAAAACCTGTTATGGCAAATAATGTCAATGCACTTGAGGCATGTAGTGCAGTTACACAAGTCAACTCGTGACAAACAATGTCAAATTGTCTTCCCCATTTCATACAGCTACTGCCAAATAAGATGATATTACATCTAATGTAGCAATACAGCTCACACTCGAGGTGTCGAAGTCATCTACATGGACAGAAAACAGGTGCTAAGCTGAAATTATTTGTGTGTGCTAGGTGAACAAGACGAGTGCTTACTGGTGCAATACTAATCAAATCAAATGGAAGACTGGTTGATGATGAATATGTGATCACACCTGTTAAGTGCCTGCCTTGCCCTACAAAACCTGCTGGTCAAATTGGATTTATGCACACCCCTTGATAATTTTTGGGAAGAACTTTGAGCCACAAAATTCGTCTGGGCACATGTTACTGTTACTGCCTTACTTGGCTGCCACTATTATAATAGCTATGCACATAGGCACATAGGACACAAAATTTTAACCACCCATTTTTCTTTATCAACGTTTACACTTAGGTTATGCAAGATGACAGATTAGAGTGTGGGGAAACATTGATTAACAGTAGGGATGAAAACGGATCGGATACGGAAGGATATTACCATATCATATTTGTTTTCATATTTCTGGTCAGATTTAGATTCGAATGTGGATAATATCAATCATGTCGAATAAGATTCGATTAGATGTCGACATCATAAATATACGATTTAAGTATTCGGATACGGATACGGTATCAGATGTTAAATATTCGGACTCGGATACGGACATATTTGAACCGCACTAAACAAATTCGGTCTCGAATACGGTCGGAAAATATCCGTATCGTTTTGATCCCTAGTTAACAGGTTCTTTGCAAACAGATGTCATTTAATGCACCAACACATGCACTTCGTAGAAGCCATTTCATGACGCTAGCTCTAGTATACAGAAGAAAAAGATCTCCAAGAGACTAGGTAAAATTATATTCTAAATTACAAGATTTAACCATTATGTAAAATAAAAAACTCATTTAAAGCATAAAGTTTCACAACAGTCTTTGTATAAGATAGCTAGTGAGGACGACATGCTATATATGACAAGCGAAAGTTGAGGAATAGCAAACTTGCTATTTTAGCAAACCAGATAGCATATCTGTTGGACTTTAATTTTTGTTTTAAAAATGTAAAAATAACCTAGATAACGTATCTGTCGGAGTTGCTCTTAGGGCCGGTTTGGTTTCACTTGCTAAAACGATTTTAGCTACTCTTAGGACTAAACTATTTTAGCTGTTTTTTTAGTTAATATGTTTAAAAGTGCTACTAAAATGACTAAAGTTTAGTTGCCTAAGATTTAGCAAGTTGTACTCCGATTTCTCCTCAGTCCTCAAAGGTCTCTGGAACAGGCTGCGTCGATTATTAGAAAATATAAAACACAATGGTCAGTGGAAAGGTAAACGGGTGGTCAAAAAAAAATCTGAAAATGGAATCACCTCCACGCCGATGACCTCGCCGCCGCCGCCACACCTCCACGCTTTAGTCTGTGGGCTTGGGCCTTCCATGTTCGTCCTTCGTTCTTTCGGAGACTCGGACTCCAGCAACAACTGGGCCGCATTGAATTAGGCCCGATTCTAGGGCCTGGCCCATATTACTCTCCGGCTCGTCTTGCCGGTCGGCCTTCCATTTCATCGGCGTAGCGGCCGGCCACTCCAATCCCAAAAAAAAATCCAATCCAAAGGGGAGCTCTCAGTCCATGCCTCTCATGCTTCTCCTCATGCCTCTCAGTTAATATTAGCTATGAATTATTAACTACCTAACTATTAGTAGCTAATAGATCCAAAAAGAACCTTAATTTGACCCATAGGTCCTATTTGCATTAGATCCAAGCAACTAATAGTTAGCTGTAATAATTAGCTCCTCTAGATCAAAACGGGTATAGCTAATAATTTTTAGCTAATTGTTAGTTAATACCTAATTAAAAACTATCTTACTAGTTGGACCAAACCAGCTTCCAAGCAACTAATAGTTAGCTGTAATAATTAGCTCCTCTAGATCAAAACGGGTATAGCTAATAATTTTTAGCTAATTGTTAGTTAATACCTAATTAAAAACTATCTTACTAGTTGGACCAAACCAGCTTCCAGCAACTAATAGTTAGCTGTAATAATTAGCTCCTCTAGATCAAAACGGGTCTAGCTAATTGTTAGCTAATACCTAACTAATAACTATCTTACTAGTTTGACCAAAGCAGCTTCGAAGCAACTAATAGTTAGCTGTAATAATTAGCTCCTCTGGATCAAAACGGGTCTAGCTAATTGTTAGATAATACCTAACTAATAACTATCTTACTAGTTGGACCAAAGCAGCTTCGAAGCAACTAATAGTTAGCTATAATAATTAGCTCCTCTAGATCAAAACAAGTCTAGCTAATTGTTAGCGAATACCTAACTAATCAGTGGCGGATCTAGGGGTATTCCCCAGTATTCCCGGGAATACCCAACTATTTTGGTACAATTCTATGTAAATATGTGTATACACTTATATATATAAATGTATAATGCTATAATATATAGTATTTTGCACATTTGAGCTCAAAACATGTAAAAAAACTAGCATTTCAATTAGAAGTCTATATTCTAGAAAGCAAATATTAGTTTAAAGTTGCTAACTTGCAGTATAATTAACTATATTTTCAACCTATAGATTAACTTTGTGAAAGTAGGAATACCCAAGTTTAAAATTCTGGCTCCGCCACTGTAACTAATAACCATCTTTCTACTTGGACCAAAGCAGTTTCCAAGCAACTAACTAATAGTTAGGTATAATAATTAGCTCCTCTGTATCAAAACGGGTATAGCTAATAGTTTTAAGCTAATTTTTAGTTAATACCTAACTAATAACTATTTTACTAGTTGAACCAAACCAGCTAGCTAATATTATTTATGACCTATAACTACTAGCAGCTAATGGATCCAAATATTGTATTGGCTTATTACTTCTTGCTAGATACAGATACATTCTTTCACATATATATATCAACCTTGCAGCAAGCATTCCGTAGTCAAACATATACACATACATCAATCTCTGATCCGGAGAAACTCCTTGTATGGTGAAAATTACAATGGAAGGAAGCAAGGCGGTCCTGTTCTTAATGTTGATCCTCGGATGTTTCATGCTTCCTACGCACTGTAAGTCCACATCATACGACTAGGCGCATTTAGATAAAATTACTTATTACTGATGTTTTAGCTTTTCAAAATATATTACTCTCTTCGTTCCAAATTACAAGTCATTTTTTTGGCACATCTATTTTACTATGCATCTAGATATAATATATGTCTAGATACATGTAAAATCTATGTACGAAAAAAGTGAAATCAACTTATAATTTAAAATGGAGGAAGTACTTTTACTGTACGTCTAGACATGAAAGGAGTAGCTAGTGTTCAGTAAATATAAATGGTTCCCATACTGTCCAGTTCGAGGAACAGAGACAACCTGCTTAAAGTACTGTAAAGTTTAGGTTTACTTTACCTAATTGTTTAAGTGATATCGCCCTTATGTGCATGCAGCTCGGAATGTTGTTCATGTGTGCCCATGCCAGATCGGGACCTGCGCAACGGGATCATCTGAAGCTGTCTGCTACTGCTGCTCACAGGACAATTGTTATTCGACGAACGAGAATTGCTTGAGAAATTGCCGCTGCCCCCCTAAATCTATGAGACCGTGAAAATCCTGTTATTTATCATAAGGAAATAAAAAAGAAGAGGTGGCGTCTCTTGATATATGATATAAATTATGAGATTTATATATCTTCATTCATGCTTGGATCAGTGCTGTGTTGACAAAAACCAGCGTGACTTTTTTTTTTATGTAAGAAAACTCCAAGTGATTGTCGGCACTTTGTAGTTCGGACAAGTTCAGAATGACAGCGACAATAACAATTACTCCATACTATTACTAGCATATACACCTATATGTTGCAACGAGATTTTTCTTTTGACTGAACTGGGCCGAGGCCCCTACTCATAATTTTAAGGATGAAAAAGAAAATGATAATCTCCGATTTTTTGAAATCGTTTTCAATTTTTATTCTGAATTTTAGGCCTAAATGAAAACGGTAGCGGTAACCAAAAAAAACGAAAACGATCGATAAAAATAATCAGAAACGAAAGCGAAAATAATTTTGTCCTCTTCTGATCATTTTCGAAGATTCTCATATTTAACTGGTAATTTACCGATTCAAAGACCTTTAATGAATAAATCCTAATTTATTTATAGAATGTAAAATGCATTACCATCTCCACACACAAGCACATAAGGCAAATATTTGTTTTTGAAAGAAACACATCTCCCCAGTACTGACGCAAGCTGCAAGCACATAACGGCATAAGAAAAATATATATTTTTTTTGGAAGGAACTATTTATATGGAAGTATTTCATCTGTATAATGTGAAGGCAATCACCCTATCACTTGCTCCTTGGTCCTTGCTGGCATAATTTATTAACAAAATAAAGAAGAGTTGAGTAGCAACAAGACATATAATTTGTTATGTTGTGCTTATACCAATAACTAGTTTTGTTCAATTTAATTAAGTTTGACGTAACCTTAAACCAAATATATTTAAGGATTAGTCTTGTATGAGAAATTGACAGGAGATGGACTTAGTTAAACTAGGACCTCGCGCTTTGCTACGGAAATGTAAATTAGTGGATTGTGTGGCACGCATGATGACATAGACAAATAAAATACATATATATGTCTTGTTGATATGGATATTACAATCGTATGGCTAGTGGATTTTAGTTGCGTGTGATAGTACCTTGCTTAGTTGGACAGCTTGTATGTTAAGAGAAATATAGTGATTTGTTGATGTAGACACTTTGCATGGGCTAGTGGATATTTAATTGTGTGATAGTGGGTTGCTTAGTTGGATAGCTTGTATATGTTGAGAGAAATAGTTAGTGGAATTTAACTTTATAGGAGTATAAGATAAGATAGGTAGCTAAGCAACTCCAACCCAAGTCCCTAAATTAAGCCCTTAAATTTTTATTTACATGCTATGATAAAAAAAAGTAGAAGTTCAAATTAAGACCCAACTCCAACCCACCTCCTAAACAAGTAGGATAGGAGGTTGTAGATGTGAGGGGCTGAAACTATAATTTAGGAGCGCATGGAAAATGGGAGCCCAAATAGGAGGTGGGTTGGAGTTGATTTTTTTGAATCAAGTCTCTATTTAGAATAGGGACTTGTTTAGGAGGTGACTTGGAGTTGCTCTAACTGTGTGCATCTTTTTTAAGTTTAAGAAAATAGAAGACGAGCCACATGTTCGTACAGGCGCCACAAAACGTAAACGCGCATGTAAATGCTCTAAACTTGAGTATAATAAGATTGAGACGAAGGGCTCAGGTGACCAAGCCGTGACACAAATGATGTAACGCGAAACTTGAAGCAGTAAAGATGAGAGCAAGGGCTCACGTGCAGTCTTATTCGTTTGACTGATAAGCTATGACAGAAAATACTATTGCCTAATTTACTGTGAGGTGGCAGATTCGGCTATGAGCAAGGGGCTTTGCAGCTCCAAACTTAAAACAATAAGGGGCGATTACATTCAATTAGGCCCGATTCTAGGTCTAACGGGGTCCTCGGACTCCAGCAACAACTGGGCCACATTCAATTAGGCCCGATTTCTGGGTCTTGGCCCATACGACTCTCCCGCTCGCCTTCCCGGCTGTCGCCGGCCTTCCATTCCGTCGGCGCCGGCGAAGGGCAACGGCCGGCGGCCACTCCAGTCAAAGGGGAGGGGAGGTCTCCGGCCGTCCATGCATGCCTCCCATGCTTCTCCTCAGAACGGCAGCTCCAACTGTGGCGTGGCGGCCTGGTGGGTGAGGTCATCAGGTATCACGCGACTGGTAACAGAGCAACAAGACTACGAGAGAAGACAAGCACAGGTGAACCACCACGGCCGTGCTTCGCTCATCGATACTCCTCGGGCATCGATTCTGTTCCTGAAACCGTTTCTGCCTTTTCCGGACCAAGCTGCATGCAGGCATCTTCTTCTCCAGAACCAGATCCTGCATCACCACACAACTGCATGACAACAACAACAACAACAACAACAACAACAACAACAACAACGTAGTAGAGCACAAAGTGAGCTTCCATGGAGAAGGCAATTATGCAGCGTAACATTTGCCAGCTTATTGCTTTCTCTGATGGTATCCAGTTACATTACAGCAGCCAGTGAGCATAGATTAGATACACACATATACCATACCATACTAAATTGCTGAAGCCGCAGAGTTCAGTACTGCTACTACCTCAACGGGTAAGGTAAGGGAAAACCATATATACTAGTAGTTACAACAAGGGGTGAGAGCGGCGACAGGGTTAAGCTCAAGCCTCAGACAGGAGGAGGTTCAGTAAACCGTAGTTTGCAGCCTTGGACACGTTTGTCATTCTCATTCTGTCATTCAGTCTCATCCTCATGCTGTCAGGAGCAAACTCGCACGGTGGCGCGGCAGTAGGGGCAGTCGGCGTGGGACCGCAGCCACCGGTCCAGGCAGGCCGAGTGGAAGATGTGCCTGCAGCGTAGTTGGATGAGCCCGTCGCCTGAGTCAGCGCACCTCTCCAGGCATATGGAGCACTCAGCTGGAGAAGAAGCCTCCACGCCTTCACTGTCTTCTGCTTCCTGCAGCTCAGATGCCAGTTTGGGGAACACTGTGATGGGCATACACTCATCTGCGTTAATGATGACGGCGCCTTCTTCAACCTTGCTGGCCACGACGGGTTCACTGGGCTGGAAGCAATTAGTTAGACTGCCCAGTATGCTGTCTGAAGAGGTGGACACACCGGCGTCAGTGGTGCGAGTTAGTCCAGCCCAGAATGATTCTGAGGGCCATGTCTTTTGCCTACAATGAAGAAAGCATAGCATGTGTAGATGCAGATTCAGTATACTGTCAGATTATGTGCAGGAAGTACAATACGACGCACTAAGAGTTGATTGCACGGACCTTCTTCCTGACAGATCCACACTGTTGAGCCTCTGAAGGAGCCTTTCCCTGGCCTGATGAACGGCATCAGGAAGCCGGCCATGGTCTGATATGCTGCGGTGAAGCCTTGTGCTGGAGGACATGCCCGCTGCATGCTCTGCTATGTTTCCAACTGATCCCAGAGGCTTGGCAGCAGCATCCCTTTGGTGTCCGGGAACATGGTCCTGGCCCTGGTTTTATAGAGTGGGTATTAGAACTTTAGAAGACATGTGTATAACTGGATATGATTTTATACTGTTTTTAAAAGGAAATGGGAAAATGCCAAATGCTCTAATTTGTGCCTTGAAATTGATCATGTTGCATGTTTGTAGCCAAGGCAGGGTGTGATTATTTGGTGACTTATGTCACCAACAAACTAGCTCATTGCAAAGGAAATATGAATTCATGCATAAGAAATAGTATTCCACACAAATAAGCTGATAACCTGTTTGCTATAGTCTGATACAGGGACCAGCAATTAATTTGCTGATGCCTGGAGCTACATTCAATACAGCTATTGTTTAGTAATTAAAGCTCTAAGTATTGTTTTCAAAAGAAAGGGATGGAGCAACAAATGTCTGTCATCATGACACTGACTAAACAAATGGCACCGTTGTTCACAAAAGTAGATGAAGGGAACATATAAGCAAATTTGCTCACTGAAAGTTACCAATAGTACGTCCCACATAATTTTTTTTGGCCTAATATTTTGAGCCTACAATCATCCATGTCAAAGATTATCTGTTGGGGACAACTATCAATGTAATTCATTCATGATTTCTATCTTAGATCGGTGGAATATCCACTTTCGGGGAAACTATTCTGGTATGCTCTGCCTGCTAGATTTACTAAGATACTCTACCTAGCTAGTTCGAGAAATACTATGAGCTGGAGCAACTTTCAAGCACTGCCGAATATTCCAGGATGCCGATAGGCTCCTCAATAATCACTACTGTATTCCTGAAGAACAAGGAGACAGGCCTTCATTGAAACCGAATTACTAGTCGGAAACAAATTTCTCGATTTAGTGACACAAACATTTAGGCAAAGGAAAACGAAGATCAAGCACATGTGATCCATATTAGTGACACACAATCGCCCATCTGTGCCAACCGATTCTAACCAAACCGACCGCGTGATTTCAACCTGGGATTTCATAACAGTCCTATTTAACCACAGGGTGTAGAGTAGGCATGTAGTACATCCATCAGCAGGTCAGATGAACAAATCTGCACCAGGTTACCCTCCAAGAAACCAACCTCCTTTTCTCAGTAACGCATACACTCTGCAGTCTGCACCCTAGCTAACTCGATAACACACCATTTCCCGGTGTCAAAAATCAAAACTTTCGGGCTCACCTAGACACGGAGATCACTAATCCACAAAAGGCCGCGGCTTTAGCAAACAAAACGGCAGGAAAAGTCAGAGGAAGCGAAACGGCAGAGCGTGTTCTTGGGGGTACGAACCGGCTTGTGGTGGGAGGAGGAGAGGGAGCTGCGGCGGCGGCGGCGGTGGTGGTCGCGGCAGGGTCGGCGTCGCGGGTCGGGCGGCTCGGGGCCCGGGTCGTCCGGCGGCGCCGGCGAGGGGCGGCGCTGGAAGTAGACGAGCTTGGAGGCGATCGGCATGCAAGAAGAGAAGGGGGGAGGGAGGAGGCTGTGGCGAATTGTTACAGCTCCAGTTCCAGCTCCACTGAACTCCACCTGCTTCGGCTTTGTTTGTTTCTTCTGCCCATTTCTCTCAGCTCTATATAGTGGCGTCAGTCAGTGAGTTCAGCTTTGTTGTTGTTGGTGTCGTTAGCGATGGGATTCAGCCATTCAGAGGGTCAATCTTGTCGCTAATCTTTGCTTGTGGAAAGTGACGGATATTTTCGTTTCGTGTGCTGCACGGTCAGATGTGGAAGTGTGACGCGTGGAGCACAGGAGGGTCAGTCAGTCAGGGGAAGGCAAATCCGGAGCGTCCGGCACGGATGGAAATGGAACCCACAAGAGCAACATCAGTTTAGGTGACGGTTACTTGGTGGAGTTAATGCTATTTGCGCTTTTATTTATTCCATTTGGAACTACTACAAGGAGGAAGGCTACGCTCAAAATTTAAAAACTTTTTAAGATTCTTTACAATATCAAATCTTGCAGTACATGTATGGAGTATTGAATATAGATAAAAAATAATTAATTATATAGTTTACTTGTAATTTGTGAAATAAATCTTTTAGGCCTAGTTAGTCTATGGTTAAATAATAATTGTCAAATACAAATAAAAAAACTATAATACTCTAAGACTTTTCGCTCAGAGAATTAAACACCTAAATATAACAACAAATCGTGGGTGGACGAAAGGCTAAAGAGGACGGGGCTGCAAGATAATAATCAGCTTATGCATAAGTAGGAACTAAAAAACCTTGTGAAAGAAGAATGTAGACCATGTTTTAAATATTACTTAATAGCAAAGAGCTAATTACTATTACTATCATCCTTGCTCTAATACATCGGGTTTACTGAGTTTGTGTCCCTCCCTTGGAGGTTAAGACTCCACTTGCTCCTGTATGTGGGTAGGTGTCCTTGGATTCTTTTTTGTGGGATTACTGCTTGCTGACCGGAGTATACCGGTGTTGCGGCTTGCGTCTATTTCCGGTGAAAGTAGAATTTGTACGAGAAGTTCAACGTTTGAACAACACTATTCTAGATCTTCTTCATTACAGGAGATGGAGGAGGTCCAGCCTGCGGCAACGAAGGTTGGTGATGGCGAAGGGCACTGGATGCTCCTGTAGTAGTCTTATATGTAATTTTATTTTCTTCCAGGGGTACCCGATTAGGGCTTGGTTGTAATAGTTTTTGTATCAATAAAACCAACCCTTTCTAAAAAAAGGTAGTCAGCTACTCTTTCCTCTCCTCCATACATTTGGAATTGGTGGTGTTGTTTAAAAGAAAAAAACTCTTATTTTGTATCTAAGCAATGGTGTATTTTATTAATTCCTCAAAAAGGAAAGTTCAAGCTCAATAAACTTGACCTATGATAAGAAAAAAAATGTGATCCACAGAGGAGTAACTAGGTGGTTTTTTTTTTATTTAAGTAGAAAAAATAGGCACCTACATCCAAATCGATTTAGAATCTGGATAACTGGATGCATGACCACACCTTTGATCCAACCAGTTGAGCTAAGCTCACTTCCTATTGCCCGATGATCAATTGAATCAAATGTATGCCCAAGGTACAAAAAGGAGTGCTAATTGTAATACTAGATGACACGCATTTTAAAAATATTCCTTTCTTTTAAGGTGATGGTGATCTTGTAACAATGAGAATGTGATGAAAAAACAAAAACAATGGCAATCCTCCTCCTCGTAAAAAAAATGTCTACGTTTCTTGACGGAACAAACACTAGATTTCCGTGGGTTTTGTCGTAGGGTGAAAAGTTGGAAGCGTTTTATTAGGTACCCTCGACCGGTCACTTTCTTCTGCTGAATATCTCGTGACAAAACTGATGCAGTTATTCTTGTAATGAGACCAGTTTGTCCCTCGAATTTCGTCTGAGAAATTCATTCATAGGTTTGCCTGGCCACAACGTGCCGAGACAGGATAGGGCCGGTCGCAGGCACACCTCGGTCCGGTCCGTTTTTCCAGATGCCGTGCCTACCGTACGCCTGTTATCCGGCACAAAGGCAAGTGAGCAGCAAGCCGAGTGACTGTCGCTGTTTGTTGCTTCCCGCTCTCTCGAAGGAAAAAACTTTGGATTATGTAAGATTAAAGGCATAGCGTGATGGCCAAGACTAAGAGAGGGGGTAAAAATGGTGTCATTTCGCGCTTGGCGTATGTAGCTGTAGCTGTCAAGCGAGATCGCGCATCAGGTGGTGTAGGCCTTGCTTTAGTTCGCTAAAATTATTGGCTTTGACTATAGCACTTTTTTTTTTATTTAGTACAGACTAACTAGTCTCAAAAGATTTATCTAATAAATTATAGATAAATTATATAATTAGTTACTTTTTATCTATATTTAATACTTCGTGCATGTGTTTAAAGATTCAATATTACAAGAAATCTTAAAAAATTTTAGAAAAAAAAACAAGACCATAGTTTAGCAATAAGCATAAACGCAAAATTCCAGCAGCGACAAAAGAACACTGAGGTCGTGAAACCGACACGTTGTTTGGAATTTTGTTGTGGATTGGGTGAGTTTTCAGTAGATCTTTTCACCACGCTTGGCGCGTGGACGTACGGGGGTGTTTGGCTGGAGATGATAAAATTTAATAGTGTAGTATTTTTTATTTTAACAAATAGTGTCTAATTAATTAGACTCAAAAGATTCGTCTCGCAAATTATCCTGTAACTGTTGTTTTAGTTTTACAAATAAGTATAGAAGGCAAGTCAACCGTGGAGAGGCAAGTGCAAGTGCCTTTTGCGGATGGGCCACGGGTGTTGCCCCACGGCCCATTGACGCAGTGCGTGCTCCCCTGGTGGCGTGCATGCGGAGGCTCGTGGGCCCCTGCGCAGATCTATAGCATTTTTATTTTTATTTTTATTTGACAAACATTGTACAATCATAAAGTAACTAGGTTTAAAAGATTCATCTCACGATTTACAGGCAAAGTGTGCTATTACTTTTTTGTTTTCATCTATATTTAATGCTCCATTCATCTCGTGAGCCGTGTCCCAGCGATTTCTACGAGAACAAAAATCTACCGACTCATTCGTATGAGTCGGAAGGGTTTCCCCAAGCGCTGGCGAGCCGCGTGCGGCTGCTTTCTTCTTCCTCCGCTGGTGACGCCGCCGTCGCTCGTCCAGGTGCTTCAAGCGCTGCCACCGGATTCCATCCAAATCGAGACAGGAAAGAAATACCGCGTCACGTTCCCGAAGCAGCCGCTGCCCCCCGCACCACCAGCGGCATGCAGCTTCGCCCACGACACGACACGTCGTGGTGGCCGTGGCGCGCCATCCTTCCGCTGCCGCGTGCCGACGCCTACCAACTCCAGCATGTGCCTTTGGTGGCGAAGCATGCTTGTGCCTTGTTCAGTTCCAAAAAATTATGGGAAATCGACACTGTAGCACTTTCGTTTGTATTTGACAAATTAAATATTTTCCAATCATAGACTGACTAGGCTCAAAAGATTCGGACCGTGCGCGAGGAGGAGGCGGCCCGGCCGGCTGGTCCAAGCCGTCGTCTCGGCTGCGCCCGCGACGACGACGACGGCGGCGGCAGTGGCACCACTCCTCGACCTCACCAAGCTTGCCGCCGTGTGTAAGTATTAATCTTTTGCTAAGCTCACTACAAAATCTCTAAGCAGTGGCGAATCCAGCTCGAAAAATGACCTAGGGCGGATTTATACTATAAAATTTTGGCAAACCAATGGTAATATAAGTTAACGAATTCCATAAGTTGCTTTGGCAACATAATAATTTGACCAATATTAAAGTTTTCAGCATATATTTTCCACGTCAAAATTAGAGAAGTTTGTTCCTTAAATTAAGAGAAGCCATACATACTAATACTAATAGTTCTAAAGTGACTTCACCAAATCATTCGATGATTCATCCTTAATCAAATTTTAAACAATTAACTATGTGAAAAGGGCAAATAAAAAATGAAGATACCTACAGCCCGGCGCAGGTTCTTAGGTTCCGCAAGTTTTTGAATTAGCGAGAGAGACGGCCAGAAAGTCAGAAGTCGAGAATCGCGAGAAACGTGAGAAAACCCGATCATATTCTTATTGCGTTTTGTGGGCTGTGGTTTTCTATATGGGATGAACTACACATGATGGTCCAAAACGTCTAAGGTGTCTTCAACCTTATACTTTAGGAGTCTCTTTTTATTTTGTACTAATATCTAAAATTTTCATAGAGTTTCAGATAAACGCTTTGAGGACCTAGAGCGGCCGCCCTGGCTCGTCCTAGTGGTGGATCCGCCAATGTCTCTAAGCATGCATCCTTGTCACTCTGCTTCTCTTTTATCAATTTAATTTGTCTTGCACGTAGGATCTTATCGCAGGGGGTATGGAGACAGCAGCATCAACACTGCAATGGGCGATGGCGGAGCTGATGAGCAAGGCCGGAGCGTCGTTCATGGCGAGCTCCAAATAGTCCGCCAGCGACCCTATGTACTCGTCGGCTCGTCGCTCGGTCGAGCGGCGGCGGCGGCGGCGGTGACCTTGCCGGCGACGGTGTTGAGTGGGCTCGAGACGATGTCCTTCACCTTGGTGACCGTCGTTGATGTCAGGGCGACGGCGTTGCCGAAGAAGACCCTTGGGAGAGGAGGACACATGCGCGAGCGCAGGCAACCCACCCCGTAGATCTGAGAGTCCTCCGTTCCACTGAGGCGTTTCGCCTTGCATGAGCACTGCCACACATGTGCCACCACAGCGCTGTAAGTGGAGACTTTCTTGTTGCCGCCGGTGATGGCGCCGGCGGCGGCACCTTTGAGCGCATCGACTTGGTCCTTGGAAATGGGAAAGACGGCGGTGTCGAATGGCAGTGGCACGTCCATCGTCGTCTTCGACGGCGCGCCGCCGCTACCATGCTGCCGGGGGTATTCGGGGTGCTGGAAGCGCACTGCCGGCGGCGAACATCCGCGGAGCAGCGTGCGGTCCAGGCATGGCTGCAACGATGTGGTCGCCTCACTGTCGTCGTCACCTCTTGCAATGGCAGCCCACATCTGCAATGGCAGCGGACGGCGGTGCGTGGAGAGCCGGTGCTCGCGATGGAGTCCCTCGCGACTTTGATCGGCTGTGGACGGCGGCGCGTGGAGGGCCGGGGGTTTCTGACGCGAACAATGGAGCATATATAATGCGAAGAAAAGTTTGGATCGCGCGTTGGACCAGGAGACGCGCATGATCGGGCTTTTGCCAAGCCGTCCGCGGCTTGGCAATTATGCCAAGTTTGCTCTCTCATTTGCCAAGTTGCCCAAAATGTAAACTCTAAATGCAAAATTGTTAGATACCTCATTTTGTTATTTTTGACAAATTACAAGAATGCAAACCCCAAATACAAAACTGTTGGAGATGCTCTTAGGCCTTTTTAGTTTCCAAAAAAATTTCAGATTCTCTGTCACATCAAATCTTACGACACATGCATGGAACACTAAATATAGATTAAAAAAATAACTAATTGTATAGTTCGTTTGTAATTTGCGAGATAAATCTTTTGAGCCTAATTAGTCTATGATGGGACAATAATTACCAAATACAAACGAAAATGTTACAGTATCTAAAACTAAGGCCTTGTTTAGTTCCGAAAAATTTTCGGATTTTTTCTATTGTAGCATTTTCGTTTTTATTTAAACTATTTAGGATCAAAAGATTCGTCTCACGATTTACAGACAAACTGTGTAATTAGTTTTTTTTCGTATATATTTAATGTTTTATGTATGTGACGCAAGATTTGATGTGACAGAGAATCTTGAAAACTTTTTGAATTTCGGGGTGAACTAAACAAGTCCTAAAATTTTTCTACGAAACAAGGCCTTAATTGTGAGTGGGGAAGGACAAACAAAAGTGCGACGAGTACTGTCAGCACATCAACAACAGATATATAATCTCCTCTTTGCGCTTCAGCTGATGATCTTGCGGCGAGCAGCACGATCTGATCGATCGGCAAAGATTTGATTTTTCTCAAAGCCGCAAATCTTGAAGAATTGTTGTCCAAGCGGCTGGCAACAGGGCAATTGTACGTCCACCAGATAGAAAAAGCATAAAACACATGCACTAGCCAGCATATGTGATACTACTACTGTTATTCCATTTTGCCACCATTTCCTGAGACACCGGATCATGGCCACACCGACGCTATATGGCTATAGCCATGGATTTCGTATATATATAATATATCAGAAAAATGCGACGGGAAAATACTGTTGGATTGGTTGGATTGTGTGAGGCCTGTGTTTGGTTCTGGTTTTTCGTTGTTCGCTTGAGCTTATCAGCTGAATCTGCCAGCCATTCAGCAGTGTTTTTCTCTCACAATAAATCAATCAACAGTATTTTCTAACATGGCTTATCAGCTAAACAAACAACAAACGCTCAATCTACGCTACAGGTAGTGCTTTGCCACTTCCAAAATAAGCGCTCTCAAAGATTTTGTTGGTTTCCTAGCGCATGGACTTTGGCCAAAACCTTCTCCCGCCACCATCCTAACTCAATCACGCTCCAATCTTCTGCTACGCTACCCCGTCCAGAGAATTGGTCTAGCCTTCACCGCTATCACCTTCTCATTCACCATCACCACACCTCCCATGCACCACATCTCATCTTCCATCGTCGTCACCCATGCTTTAGACCGAACTTATTAATCAACTAAGCTGCTGTATCCATACCTAATATTAATTGAAGAAAAAAGGGGTTATTTCAATAAGTTGTTTTTTTTTACTTTCCACAATATATTCATGCACATTCCTATCTCATATGTGATCTGGACTCATAACTTATAAGCATACAAGTTAGAACGACATGTGTCCAGTGACAATGCAAAGTTCAATTCCCAGACATATTAGAACAGAAGATGCAATCGTTGAATAAATCTTTGAGCCATAGATCGTTACGCAATAAGTTCTCATGGTCCTTACAATATATATGCACTCGGTCCTTTTTTAGCAACACGAGGAGCCAGGCCTGCTGATCAGAACACGTTTGGAGTATTCACTATAAACATGAGTACTTTAATTTGCTCATGTTTTATTGATCTTGACACTTTTGCCCTTGGCACCAGCAGACCATCCAATGGCCACTTGTAAATTGTCTCACAAAAAGTGTAATCTCAATCCTTGCTCTATCTCTTTTTTTCTTACTTTTGACACGCGCGAATGCAAAATCCTCTGCTTCTGCTACAATTCAATCAGGACGTCAATCATCAGAGATGCCCTACTTTTCCCTAAATATGTGGTCCACTAAAAATTTCAGGATTCCAAACTAAATTTTTGATGTTTTGAACACCACATCTATTATTGGGCATCAACTGTAACTTTACAGTTTACACTGTAAAAAATGGTGTTCCCTTTCCTTTACACAATTACGCTGTCTACTAGGACGCTAGGTGCTCTCACTTTTTCATGTAGCTGTAGGCTGTAAGTTCCTCTGCCTCTTCCAGTTTCACTGCCTGATTATTACCACCTTTTACTGCAAACCCTGTTTTCGTCACCACCTTTGCAAACACGAGTGGAACTGAGAGTACCAAGAATCTTGAACAAATAGTGGCAATATTATTACTCCTGAATTCGCACTAGTCTGAAGTTCTGAACATTATTAATCAATCAGGATGCACTCATTAGTCATGATCAATTAACATCTGTGGATCAGGAATCAGGATTAGGACACAACCGTACCCTTCTTCCCCGGACTCCATTGGCCACCTAGCAAACACACAAAAGGCAAAAACAACAGAAAAATAAATAAATAAAAAACTAGTGGCTGCTACTGCTTCTTCTACAACACAACGCAACCTGGTACAGTGTGATGGACATCGACATGGACGGTGAGCTGCTTGCTGCAGCTGCAGGTTTTCATGTCATCCTCAGGCTGAGGTACTGCTGGCACTGCAGCAGCCACGGCGCGTGCTGCCTCATCATCATGCCTTCTCCAAGGTCAAACGCCACGGCCCTCTGGCACGGCGGCGGCGGCGGCGGCGGCGGCGCGTGGAACACCGCCGGCCCGTCGTCGGAGTAGTACTCGGCGGACGACGGCGGCGACGACGACGACAGGACGCTGGCGCCGGAGCAGTCGGACCCGAAGGGCGAGGAGGAGCCGCCACTACCGGCGTTGTCGCGCTGCCTCCTCCTGTGGTTCTTGCGACGGCTGCCAGTGCCGGCGGCTGATGAGCAGCGCCCGCCGATGGCGAGCGTCAGCTCTAGCTCCGTGCCGGCGGCGTGGTCGTGGTCCTCGTCGGCACTGACGATGTACTCGTCGGCCGGGAGCTGCAAGTTCAGCGCCCGCCGTGGCTGCTTGCTGCGCCGGCGGGTGGTGGTGGTTAGCAGCGCCGGCGCGTCGACGTCTCGGGTCAGGTCGCTCATCAGCTCCCTCTGGATGCGGTACAGGCGGTGCAGCTCGTGGACCTGATGATAGGACGATGGTTGCCAAGAAAGAACAATGGCGATGATCAGTAGCAGTTCATACATACACAATCATTTTCAGGACTAAAGAAATTAACAAGTAGCTAGCAAGCAACGGTGTGATGAAGAAGAAGAAGAAGAAGAAGAAGAAGAAGAAGAAGAAGAAGAAGAACCCAAGTTTCTTGGTGGTTTATTAATTATTACCTGCTGCCTGAAGGTTTCTTCGTGCTTGAGCATGGCCATCTTCATGACCTCCATGTCGCATTGCCTCACGAGCTGCTGCCTGTCCATCATCATCCTCGTCGCCATAGCCGCTCTCTCTTCTTGCTCGATCGAGCTTTGGGCCTTTGGCTATATCGATCCGGGTGAACAGATTCTTCAGTGCCGATCGAGCTGACGCTGAAACTGGAACTGGAACAACACACGAGAAGGCTGCTCAAGGAGCGAGAGAGCAGGTGTTGTGGTGGTTCTGAAACGACCTTGGGGTGGCAAGGCAAGGGGAGCGCATTTTATAAACACATCCTCCAACGCCCATGGAGGATGCCTTTCCGTTCACTAGACACTACTAGGGGAGGGATAAAATTTTGCATGCCAGAGGGAGAGAGAGAGAGGGAGAGGAGGCCCGGGCAGCTGCATGCATGCACCCTGGCTAATGGCACACTGTCAGTGTCTCTGACTGGCTTGCTAAGCTAAAGCATGCATGTAGGTGCCCCTTCCAGAGCAGACAGGCATGCAGGAGTCCAGTTTAATCTTCTTCTACCTCGTCGCCCCATGCACGCGAGGGGCCCACTTGCATGCATGGACGGACGGACGGACCCAAAGCAACTGGTACTGCGAACAAGGCAAAGGAGTGCATTTCAAACAGTGCACACACTTTGTGAGTAGTATGTATGTGTGATGCAGTGTATTAGAGTACATGTGTAGTGCCATGATCATTGCTAGCTTTGTGCAGTTTGTTTAGTACATATATGTAGTTTCCTTCTCTCATGTGTGTGTGTGTGCAGGCAAGTAAGAAAGATATTCCTAGTGAGATGGGGAGCTGTCAGCTTGTCACTGAAAACAAGCAAAGGGAAGTAGCATATGAGCTGATGATGATGGACGAGGATATATGAGCAATGCGTGCGGCTCCTCTCATTCAGTGCTACCTGCATTATTGCCACATTTGCAATGTTGCGTAGATATATAACTGGATGCATCTATCCAAAATGGATGAATCTAACAAACAAAGCCCATATCTTTGGCGAGCGGGTAGGGGGCAATTGTAGTTCTTGTCTCTGTGCTGGAGTTGGAGGTTTGCAGGAGGAGCAAGTCAGCTGAGAAGTGAGAAGGCAGCAAGCAAAGGCTGGTTCATTGGATGGATGGATGCAGAGTTGCAGAGATCCCTTTGGCAGGAAGCATGAAGCAGCAATGTCTGCTGCACAAAATGCTGAGAAAACTGATTTGATATTGCTGTAACAATGCATGCGCAGTTGGGCGTTGCTTCATCAAACAAACTGCAGTTGCGTATCCTTGTTAGCTATGGTGAACGCTTCATTGCAACGGTGATTAGATTAGCAAGAGGATGGGTGAATGGATAGATGGTGGTCCGAGGGAGGACAAGACAACGGTGCACGCTTTGCCGGCGGAGGGAGGCGCAACCGTACAATGTTCTAGGCCCACAATGGAAGAGAGAGAGTGTGGTGACTGATGAGGGAGAGACATCCTCCTTTCTCGGCTTTCTCTTCTTCCTCCTAGTGCAAAAAAGCCCTTTTATGGATAAGATAAGACATCTGTCCGTTTGACACAGCAGTGCCGGCCTACTTGTTCCCTTGAAAATTTCATGCATGCATGTAAAACATCTGCCAAGAAAAAAAAAAGAGATTTTGATTTCAAACGTTTGTAGCTAGCTAGCAGGGGAAATACTAGTAGGTAATCCCCACTTAGCCACTAACAGAAAAGAGATGCAAAAGAACCACTTGTATTTCCTCAATCATTCTGACTTACTACTCCTTTACAATTAATTAACTGCTGCTTATACGAAGCAGTAGCTCCAATGCAAAAACTGCATTCATCATCATGGCCAAACAAGGCCCAAAAGGTGTGAGTGAGGCTGCTGAAAAACAGTAGAAGCTTTGTAGGTAGGGGAGAAAGTCGCCTCTCCCTCTCCCTTTGCATACTTCTAAAGCTAAAAGCCTACTTTCGTCAGGAGTTTTGGGGGGCTTTTTTCCACCAATTACTCCATGATTTTCAGGCCGGGAAAAGGAGGCCGGCCGGCTAGCTCATCGATTGTTTCCTCTGCAAAAGCAATTGGCCAGCAGAGTGCAGTGGGGTGTGGAGCTAGCTTCTCAAAAGCATATATCCGCCAACTAGAACAGCATTTTCTGAACTCAAAAGACAAATAGGGCCAGGGGCACTGCTTGTAGCCTTCTCGGCTCTGCCTGCTGCTCTCCTGCAAGTTCGTTCATCGACACTACTGAGATTTTTTGTTTCTGATGAACAGAAAGATTCGTCAAAAACATGCAATGGTTATCTGGCTGCACCGGCCTGTTAACTGAATTTTGTTGCAGATTTGCATGAGCTCCTTGACAAAAACATGTCTGGCTGTCTGTTGCCCCTGTCGTTATTCTGCTGAGGCTCACTTCTTCTCAAGCTGTTTTTTGGTCTGAATGATCCAAAACATCACCACTGATGCAGACTTGCTGCATACAGGCTACAAGTCAGTGTAGCAAAAGAACAATTAACCTCTGAGGACAAAATAAACAACACCAAAATTAATTAAACTGGCCTCGTACTAGCTAGCAGCCAATGATAAAGTAATCAGGGAGCACAGCATGGCATGCATGCTCCATCGCACGGGCATGCTGGCTAAAATTCAGTGCTGAACTTTTCAGAGGGGAAAGCAGCACATCGGTCGCCGCGAAGAATTCAGCAGGCTGCAGCCTCCATTCTGTCGGCCCTCCGCCACACGGCCACCTCGGAGCCGCGGCCGTCGTCATCATTCCGGTCTCCTGGAAGCCTGTGCCGAGTATGTGAGTAACAGCTGGATTAGCTAGGGCAAAGCCATGGTGGGTTTAGGTTTAGGTTTAGGTTTATGGGGTGTGGACTACTGTGGAGAAATGCTGGTGGATGGTTTGAAAGAAGAGGCGATGCGAGCGTGCCATCATGACTGTCATCATCATTGCGTAAGGGGCAGAGTGGGTGCGAGTCTACACCATGCCTAGAAAGGCTGGTGCTGCCTGTGATGGAGTATTGCAATTTGCAGGAGTGTTTGGGAAATGCAAATGATGCACTCTCAAAAATTCTTGAAACGTGCCCTAATTAGCTGCAATGGATTCCCTTTTCTGGTACCATATACTGCACTGGGCAGAGCACCGTTTGTAAAATTTAATATCTTTTCTGAGAACCAAGTTCAGGAGTTTCTTGGAGCAGTTGACGAGTGGCAGACCTAGGATTTGACCAAGGGTAGGACCAAATTTAAGTAGCAAAACTATTTGGGTCGAAGATCAACTCTCATATCAGCTCATTGAATTGTGCTACATGAGCATTGAGAAAAATAATATGTCTAAAGTCTTGTTCCTCTGTGTCGTGTTTTCACAAAAAACATGAGCACATCGCTCGCAGGTAACTAAATAAACAGTAAATAATATTGCTGAATAAAACATAAAAACTTCATATAAATATTTCGGAATTCTTAGGTTTGAGTGATTGACAGACTACACATAGGCTGGTTTGATGAAGATGATTGACCCAGAACTAGAATATAATTGTGAAGTTCGAGCAAGTCGTGTGTGTGTGTGTGTGTGTGTGTGTGTGTGTATATATATATATATATATATATATATATATATATATATATATATATATATATATATATATATATATATATATATATATATATATATATATATATATATATATGAATTGAAACTAATCCAGGCAAGGAGAGCAACCACTATATGTTGTAGGATATAGATTGAAACATGCATATACATCTAATATCTATTCGAGAATTGAAATACGTACAAATATGAATGCACATGCATCTTTCTCCCCGGAAGGCTGAAACGACCAGTTGATCTTCTCTATCTGCCAGACAACTTGTTCACTCAGCTCCAGACCGATGGAGCAGGTCATGTGAACGGTGAGCCACGACTAGCCTACTGGCTCTAGGCTTGGATCCACCCATAGTTGACCCAGAGTCAATACTATTACTATATTAAACTAGCAAAATAGTCTGCGCAATTGCACAGCTAAAATTAGTATTTTTTTTGTTCCAAATATTGGTACAAATATTGATTAGCTTAGCACAAAGGAAGTATCGATCCGTACTAACTTGAAATTCTGCTACTTCAAATATGCATAGCCAATGATTTGTAGAACTAGTTTTTCTTGGCATGTCAATGGAAATATCATTTGCATATGCAATCCTATGCTTATTTCAGAGTTGAAATAGTAATACAAAAGAATGTATAATGAAGCAACATCCTATATGTGCCTTCTCCAACCATAAATATAAATATTTTTCATATTAAAAATTCTCCTTAAATGTAAACATATATTGCGTCATTATAACCGTATTGTTTTATAAATAAAAATTGAGTTAGTTCCTACTAGTTATGGTGGTATCATTGGAAAATGTAGCCATTAATTGCATCTTTATAACCTTGGGGTTGATTGAAAGCATCACTCATTTTTCGTCCTTAATCTAACCTAAAGTTCCTCCTTAAAAAAATGTAGCACACACTTCCAACCTTATGCAAATATGTCGGCAAGTATCGATGACCTATTAGTCGAAAAACAATCATTAGGAAGGTGACATGTACAACGTCAATCTATATCTATATCTCTTATCAAGATAAACCCCACTAGCTATTTCTCTTGACATGCAAAGTGTCCACATCAGCATTCACTAGAACATCCCATTAGCACATAGCACATTCAATTATCTCGCTATGCAAAGTGTCCACATCAGCATCCACTAACACATCCAACTAACATTCAAGCTATTCACATAAGCAAACCACATCATTTGTTCACATGTATTGTTGCATTATCAACACCATACATATACATCTCCTAATTCTTAGTGATTAACACTATAACCTATATGTATTTCTTCTCCATACCCGCGGCAACGCGCCGGAAATCCTCCTACTTCATTCTACGGAGGCTACCTATTTTGATTTCTATACTTATATGACATTATAGATATTGGTTATTTTTCCTATAACTTTGATCAAGATTTTTAAAAAATTGACTTGGGACAATTCCAAAAGTAGCTATATTTTGGAACACTGGTAGTATATCAAATTAACCTCAGCCTGGATTGTTTGACCCACGTAACTAGGAGGATTTCCCGCGCGTTGCTGCCGGTATACAATAGAATTTTATTTGATTCCATAGAAAATAAATTTAACTAGATTAAGACTGGCAGATGTGCTATATATTGCTTCAAATCATTTAAGTATAGAATACTACATAGTTGCCTAGAATATCTGTCTTTGTTCCTTTGAATGTTTAATTGAATGTTAAACCATATTTGAATATGCCTAAAGATGAGACGTTCTGTTTTATATCATTAGGAACAGTTAGAATCCAACAAATGTATCGACATATTGGTTTGTCAAATTTAGCGTATACTTGTATCTTTTGTAGAAAATGTGAAATCAGCTTACTGACATGATTGATCTTTATGTGGGCTATGCCATCACAGAGAAATATACAAAAATGACTAATAAGATATCAAAGATTTATTTCACATGTTATATATATAAGATAATATAAGGAAAGGAGGAACTGTCAGATGAAAAACACCCGATGGAACACGCATAGCAAGAGCAGAAGGGATTTTCATGCATGGCAAAGCCGAGGAGCAGAGGGTGCAATTCACCGGTGGTGCCAGCGAGTGGTCATCTTCACGTAGGCTACAAGGCAAGGTGCTGTGGGCTGCGGCTGTCAGCACGACGACACGCCACAACAAACCTGCAAGGAAGCAATAGCTAATCCACACAAATTAAAGGCCGGCAACGAACTCCACTCAAATCCAAAAAAAACATGAACAGGACCATAATTCTTGATACATTGCATAGTACATTTAGAAGAGGAGCTACCTTGTGCACATAATCTTTAATCCACCTAGAGGCTAGAGGATCTCGCATGTATAAGTAAGCAAGGAGAAGAACATATATATACACCATCTAAATGCCATCATGAGGACTCTTGATGTATACTATTGATTATGAGGGAAAGTGGAGCAAGCATTTAGCTGAAACTGATGTTGATTGTTATCCATGTAGCAATTACTTGATGTTTTCTATGGGAAGAGGAAGGGGAAGGGGTAGGGGCGAAGAGAGAGAAGGGTTTCGTGCACGTGATCTGTGGCTACGTGCATGCATATTAAAGACATTTGAGATTATTAAATGATTTTCTAAAAAAAAAGAAAAGAATGATGACATGGCACTGTGTGGAATAGAGGATAAGTGGATGATGATGACAGGCTTAAGGAGATGCTAGAGAATTAGGCTAGTGGAGTTTTGTTTTATAAAAGTTATAGATTAGAGGTCTAAATCTTTCTTCTTATAACTATTATTAGTGTATATTATAATGGCAGTGTGGATAATTTACCAAGTTTTATGTGTAGGATTTCTGATTTTGTAAGCCTTGAGAATAATGTGGAATAATCTCTTTTTTTTACCAGACACTAAAATAATAGATGTTGATGCTAAGACATACCAGAAAGAAACATGGTCAATGTGACTTGCAAAGTCATGCTGCCACCAGAAAAAAGACGCAGATATATAAAATCAAAGTAGCAAGTGCAATTACTATAAGCACAATTAGTTAATCAATCAATAGGAAACCAGGATTCGTTACAAGTCATCCATGACCCTGTGGAACCACTCAGGATTCAGATGACTGTTCGAGAACCGACAGGTTTTTTGGCACGCACGATCGCCACCTGAGCGGCTGAGCCGCAGCGCACCGAAAGAAGAAACATGAGTGGGGAGGAAGCGAAGGCAGGCACAGGTAAGGCAGGCGCAGAAAAGAGGTGGCAGGACGGGTCCTGAAAAGACGAGAACCGTGATGACCTCACACTAAGGCTTGTTTAGTTTCCAAAAAATTTTGCAAAATTTTTTCAGATTTCCCATCACATCGAGGCCTTGTTTAGTTCACCCTGAAAACCAAAAAGTTTTCAAGATTCTCCGTCACATCAAATCTTATGGCACATGCATGAAACATTAAATATAGACGAAAACAAAAACTAATTACACAGTTTAGCTATAAATCACGAGACGAATCTTTTGATCCTAGTTAGTCTATGATTTGATAATATTTGTCACAAACAAACGAAAGTGCTACAGTACCGAAAACTTCACTTTTCACAACTAAACAAGGCCCTAATCTTTAGACACATGCATGAAGTATTAAATATAGACAAAAATAAAAACTAATTGCACAGTTTGTAGCCCAAAAGTGTGCACATTCTCCAGGCCTCTTGTTCCCCCTCTTAAATTCTCATCTCTCTCTCAACTCATCTTCAATTTGTTACTATCCACTACTCGTAGTCCATTAACCCAGTCCATTAACCCGTGCTCTCACAAAGACTAGAATTTTATAGATATATTGTTTTTACTTTATATCAAAATATCTTATAATTTAATTAGAATGGAAGTAGTACATCCGACTACTAATAAATAGTTATTTACATTAATTAAATTGTATATTTTATTTGTTTATTTTCTATTAGATTTAATAGATACTTAATTTGTAGTCTATATCTGGTTATTATAAACTTACTAATTATTATTTTTCAAGAAACTATGTTATCCATGTTATCTAGGTTATTTTTATATTTTTAAAGTAAAAATTAAAGTCCAACATATGTATCATCTGGTTTGCTAAAATAGCAAGTTTGTTATTCCTAAACTTTCGCTTGTCATATATAGCATGTCGTCTTCCTCACTAGCTATCCTATACAAAGGCCGTTGTCGAACTCTATGCTTTGAGTGAGTTTTTTTATTTTACACAATATATAGCTAAATTTTGTAGTTTAGAATATAATTTTACCTAGTCTGTTGGAGATGCTCTAATTAATATATTTTTAGGTAAGTGATATGGGCAAGGTAAATTCGCAGCAAAAGTAACAATCGTTACTATATGCAGATTACATCCACTTCACATCTTCAAAACATGTATGGGGTCAATGAGATTATCTCACCATACAATCCCCTACAAACCATGGAGGACGAAAGCTTTTGCCAAGTCACGATTTTTTTTTTTTTTTTGCGATAGGAGAACTTGTTTTCATTAAGAGGAGTGAATTACACGACATAGCTACGAGAGAACTCTCAAAGCACATATCAAACCACCAAATAAACTAGTGGTGAAAGCAAGCATTTATCAAAAAGAAGACCAATAATAACAGTGGCAAAGTATCCGCTAAAGAATGATAGTAGCAGAGTATCCGCTACAAAAGCCAGACGAACGACAGCAAGGTTAAGTGCTGCAGGACAAACCAATGTGAGAAGAAAGAAGGTGCACACAGGTACAGCAAGGGACTCCACCAGTGGCCGACGACACAACAGAGACCACAGATGACAGGTGCTTTCGTGACGAGCCGTAGGTCATTCTTCAGCGACAAGTATGATGACCATGGGTATCACCACCCCCGACATGCTATCGCCGCTAGGTTTAGAGGCTTCTAAGGCGATGCTTATGTCTAAAATCCGATGTTGAATGGTGCCTCGAAGAAGGTATACGGCACCCTTCGTTCAAAAAAAGGTATACGGCACCCGAAGCATCGCCATCGTCTGCACTAAAAATTTGGGCTAAGGTTTCGCCCAGAACCTCACGCAGCCAAAGGTATCCATGGACCATGGCGGGCCGCCACCCCACAAAGAGGCAGAAGCCGGCGCGTGGAAGACCGCCGGCGCCGGCCAGTCGTCGGAGTAGTACTTGGCCGACGATGGCGGCGGTGACGACAGAACGCTCGCGCCGGAGCAGTCGGACCCAAAAGGCGAGGGGCCCAGCCGCTTGACGATCCGCGCCTTGAGCTCAAGCGTGCCGACGTGAGCGAACTTGTTGGACGACGGCGGCACACAACCTGGTACAATGTCATAGATTGACATGGACGGTGAGCTGCTTGCTGCAGGTTTTCATGTCATCCTCAGGCTGAGGTACTGATGGCACTGCTGCAGCCACGGCGCGTGCTGCCTCATCATCATGCCTCCTCCAAGGTCAAACGCCACGGCCCTCTGGCACGGCGGTGGCGGTGGCAGCGCGTGGAACACCGCCGGCCCGTCGTCGGAGTAGTACTCGGCCGACGGCGGCGACGGCGACGACGACAGGACGCTCGCGCCGGAGCAGTCGGACCCGAACGGGGAGGCGGAGCCGGCGTTGTCGCGCTGCTCTGCTTGTTGTTGCCTCCTCCCGTTGCTCTTGCGACGGCTGCCGCCGGCCGAGCACCGCCGCCCGCCGATGGCCAGCGTCAGCTCCAGCTCCGTGCAGGCGGCGGCGTCAGCGTCCTCGTCCTCGTCGGCACTGACGATGTACTCGTCGGCTGGGAGCTGCAGGTTCAGCGCCCGCCGTGGCTGCTTGCTGCGCCGGCGCCGGGTGGTCATGGACATGGTCAGCTCCGGCGCGTCTCGGGTCAGGTCACCACTCATCAGCTCCCTCTGGATGCGGTACAGGCGGTGCAGCTCGTGGACCTGATGATAGGGATGATTGCCAAGAACAATGGCGATGATCAGTAGCAGTTCATACATACACAGTCATTTTCAGGATTATAAAGAAACAAGTAGCTAGCAAGTAGCAACGGTGTGATGATGAAGACGAAGAAGAAGAACCCAAAGTTTTCTTGGTGGTTTATTATTTACCTGCTGCCTGAAGGTTTCTTCGTGCTTGAGCATGGCCATCTTCATGACCTCCATGTCGCATTGCCTCACGAGCTGCTGCCTGTCCATCATCATCCTCGTAGTCGTAGCTATATCGATCCGGGTGAACAGATTCTTCGATCAGTAGCGCTGGAACTGGAACAGCACACGAAGCTGTTGAAGGAGGGAGCAGGAGGAGGAGGAGGAGCAGGTGTTGTGGTGGTTCTGAAACCTTGGGGTGGCAGGGGGAGCGGATTTATAAACACCTCCTCCAACGCCCACGGGGGGTGCCTTTTCCGTTCGCGCTAGGCACCGGGGGAGGGATAAAATTTTGCATGTATCCCCTCCTTTCAGGCAGCAGGGCAAACAAAGGCAAGCAACATGAAGAGAGAGAGAGAGGAGTCCCAGCTGAATGCACATGCATGCACCCTGTGGCTGGCTAACGCCATCGTTAATGAGAGTTTTATGGCCTATATTTCAAATTAAACATCCATATTTTAGAAACAACGTAGAAAAATTTTATTCTCATAGAACTCGATCTCTTTACCTCTATGAAACTTTTATCATCTTTCTCTTTATTAATATAGTGTCACATAAATATATTTAATGTCTATCTAATAAAACTCTCCTGAGACTAACCCAATGGGCACACTGTCAGTGTCTCTTGCTGGCTTGCTAAGATAAAGCATGCATGGCAGTGCCGCTCGCAGAGCACACAGGCATGCAGGAGTGCAGTTTAGGCCCTGTTTGGTCCCCTTGCTAAATTTTAGCTAGCTAAACTTGCACTTTAGTAGCTAAAGTTCCAAACACATTGACTAAAAAAAAGCTAAAATAGTTTAGTTTCATTAGTCACCCAAGAGTAGCTAAAATAATTTTAGTTAGCTAAAATTTAGCAAGGAGAACCTAACGGGGCCTTAAATCTTCTTCTACCTCGTCACCCCTGCACGCGCGGGGCCCACGTCCACGTGTATGCATGGACGGACGGACGGACGGACCCAAAGCAACTGGTACTGCGAACCAGGCAGGAGGAGCCGATGCTTGGAGGGCATTTCAAACAGTGCACACTCTTTGTGAGTATATGTGATGCAGTGCATTGGAGTACATGTGTGCCATGATAATTACTTTGAGCAGTTTGTTTAGTACAGTTTCGTTCTCATGCATGTCATGTGTGCAAGCAAGAAAATATATTCCTAGTGAGATCGATGGAGCTGTCAGCTTGTCACTGAAAACAAGCAAAGGGATCTGAAGGAAGGGGCATATGAGCTGCTGATGATGATGGATGAGGATGAGCAATGCGTGCGGCTCCTCTCACTCTGTGCTGGACTGCATTATTGCCACATCTGCAATGTTGCGTGGATAATTGGGTGCATCTATCCAAATGGCTCCTGTTCTCTTCAGCCCAGTTGCAGTTCTTGTTGTCTCGCTGCTGGAGGTGGAGGTTAGTGCCGACCTTCTGCTGTTCTCTGAAAAAAAAAAGATAGAAAAAAAATCTGATAACTCTGTGGTTGCAGTTGCAGGAGAAGAGGCAGCAAAGGCTGGTTGGATGGATGGACGGATGCAGATTTGCAGAGATCCCTTTGACAGGAAGCATGAAGCATCCATGTCTGCCCAATTGCTTTGAAACTGATATTGCTGTTGCAATGCATGCGCAGTTGCGGCTTCGTCCACAAATTGCAAATCTTGAACTGTTCCTAGTTATAGTCGTGGATTCAAGTTGATTGCACGGTGTGTTGTTGCAGCAAATTGTAGCTGTCAAGAATGTTGGTAGAAGGTTTTTGCTTCATTTCAAAGGTGATTAGCCGGGGCTGTTCTGTAACTGTAACTGAAACACCTAAGCAAGGGGATGGGTGGATGGATAGATGGTGGTCCGAGGGAGGACAAGACAGCGGTGCACGCTTTGCCGGCGGACGGAGGCGCAGCCGTACACTGGGCCCACAATGTAGAGAGAGAGAGAGAGAGAGAGAGAGAGAGAGAGAGAGTCTTCCTCCTTTCTCGGCTTTGTTTTGGTCTTCTTCCTACTAGTGCAAAAGCCCTTTTAAGTATATGGATAAGATAAAGCACTGTCCGTTTGACACAGCAGTGCCGGCCTACTTGTTTCCTTGAAAATTTCTTGCATGCATGTCACTCAGAGAAAACGATCTGCCAAAAAAAAAAGATTTTGATTTCACGCGTTTCTAGCTTGAGTACTAGTAGGTAATCCCCACTTAGTCACTAACAATCAAAGAGCGGCAAAAGAATAATCCTTTACAATTAATTAACAGCTGCTAATACGAAGTAGTAGCTCAATGCAAAAACTGCATTCATCATCATGGCCAAACTAAGCCCAAAAGGTGTGAGCGAGGCTGCTGAAAAAACAGTAGAAGCTTTGTAGGTAGGGGAGAAAGTCGCCTCCTCCTCTCCGGCCCTCTTTGCATACTTCTAAAGCTAAAAGCCTACTTTGGTCAGGAGTTTTGAGGGGCTTTTTTCACCAATTACTCCATTGATTTTCAGGCCGGGAAAAAGGAGGCCGGCTTGCTCATCGATTGTTTCCTCTGCAAAAGCAATTGGCAAGAGTGAGAGTGCAGTGGAGCTAGCTTCTCAAAAGCATATATCGGCCAACTAGAACAGCATTTTCTGAACTCAAAAGACAAATAGGGGGCAGTGATTGTACCCTTCTCGGCTCTGCCTGCTCTCCTGCAAGCTCGTTCGTTCATCGACACTCCTGAGATTTTTGCTTCTGAACATATATATATATAAATAAAGATTCAAAAACATGCAATGGTTATCGTCTGACCGTTCGCTCCTGCAGTCCTGCTAACTGAAATTTGGTGCAGATTTGCATGAGCTCCTTGACAAAACATGTTGTCTGCCTGTCTATTGTCGCCTGTTGTTCTGAAGTCCTCGCTTCTGCCATTTTTGGTCTGAATGATCCAAAACATCACCATGGATGCAGACTTGCATTCCAGGCAAGAAGTCAGTGTAGCAAAAGAACAAAACTAACCTCTGAGGATAAAGATAAAATAAACAGCTCCAAAATTAAACAGCACTACTGGTCTGGTACTTACTAGCTACAGTAGCAGCCAATGATAAAGTAATCAGGGAGGGAGCACAGCATGGCATGGCATGCTCTGCACTCGCACGGGCAAGCTGAGGGGTGCATGCTGGCTAAAATTCAGTGCTGAACTTTTCAGAGAGGAAAGCAGCTCAGCACATCGGTCGCCGCGAAGAATTCAGAAGGCTGCTGCAGCCTCCATTCTGTCGGCCCTCCGCCACACGGCCACCTCGGAGCCGCGGCCGTCGTCATCATTCCGGTCTCCTGGAAGCCTGTGCCGAGTGCTGGATTAGCTAGGGCAAAGCCATGGGGGTTTAGTGTGGACTAGTGTGGAGAAATGGTGGTGGTTTGAAAGAAGAGGCGATGCGAGCTATCATGACTGTCATCATCATTGCGTCAGGGCCAGAGTGGGTGCGAGTCTACCCCATGCCTAGAAAGGCTGATTAGGACTGGTGTTAGTACTACATGTGATGTAATTGCTGCAGGAGTATTTGGGAAATGCAAATGATGCAATCTCAAAAATCTTGAAATGTGCCCTTAGTTGCAATGGATTTCCTTCTCTGGTACCCAATACTGCGCTGGGCAGAGTAGCGTTTGTTTTAAATCTGACAATTGAACAATATCTTCTCCGAAACCCGAATAAAAGTTCAGGAGTTTCAGTGAGCATTGACACAGAGTCAGTACTATTACTACATTCACTAGCAAAATGGTCTGCAGCAATTGCACAGCTAAAATTACAATATTTTGAGGTCCAGATAATATTGGTACAATTATTGATTAGCACAAAAGGAAGCATTTGACCCGTACTAATAACTTGAAATCCTGTTACTTCAAATATGCATGGTCAATGATTTGTAGAACTAGTTTTTTTTCCCCTTGTTAATGGAAATATCATTTGCATAAGCAATCCCATCTTATTTCACAGGTGAAATAGTAATACAAATGAATGCATAATGAAGCAACATCCTAAATGTACCTTCGATCTCCAACCACAAATATAAACATTTTTCATAATTCAAAATTCTCCTTAAATGTAAACATGTTTTCCATTAATATAACCTTAGTGTTTTATAAATAAAAATTTAATAAGTTCATACTAGTTATGGTGGTACCATTAGAAAATATAGCTATTAGTTGCATCTTTATAACCTTGGGGTTGATTGAAGGCATCACTCAATTTCTTCCTTAATCTAACCTAAAATTTCTCCTTAAATTTGTGGAAGCTATCATATTATGCATATGCCAAAAAATATATATTTTAGCACACTCCCAACCTTGTGTAAATATGTCAGCACGTATCGATGGCCTATTAGTCCAAAAACAATCATAAGAAAGTAGTCATGTACGACGTTATTTTAATTTCTACAGTATACTTATTTTTGCGAATTACAGTAATACTTATTTGCCCCTAGAAACTCAATCAAACACCTGTTCCTAGTCGTGTCGTCTATGTTTATCTTTCCTTTATTTTACTACTACAGACCCATTCTATTTCTATTCTTTTTTTTTTTCTTTTCTAATTCCTGCATTCCAAACCGGCCTTTGCTTAATCTCAGCTTGAATTATTGGACCCGCGTAATCAGAGGCCTAGATTTCTTCATACAACAATTGATTTCTTCTTACAGCAACTAATGGGTACAATAGCAGTGTGCATAACTTATCAACGTGTGTAGTTTTTTTTTAAAAAAAAAATTATATAAGCCTTGAGAATTAAGTGGAATCTGTTTTTGTTGACCAACCAAATACTGAAATGATAGATGTTGATGCTAAGATATACCAGAAAGAAACACGGTCAATGCGACTTGCAAAGTCATGCATGCTGCTGTAACAAGAACAAAGATGCAGATATATAAACCCAAAGTACCAAGTGCGATTAGTATAAGCACGATTAGTTAATCATCAGCCGGAAACCAGGATTGGTTACAAGTCATCCCTGACCTTGTGGAAGCAAGCACTCAGGATTCAGATGACTGTTGGTGTTGGAGAACCGACAGGTTTGTCCGGCACGCACGCTGCCCACCTGAGCTGAGCTGCAGCAGCGCACCGAAAGAAGGAACATGAGTGGGGAGAAAGCCAAGCCTGAAAAGACGAGAACCGTGATGACCTCACACTAACATTTGTAGCCCAAAAGTGTGCACATTCTCTAGGCCTCTTGTATCCCATTCTATCTCTCTTCTCCTGTCCCTCTCCGATTTTGTTATCCATGGAGGAGTTTCTCGAGGACTGGACCGTCTGGACTCAGCTCTCTCTGTCTTTTTTCCCCTGGTTTTCTGGGGTGTATGAACGGTATGCAGTGGTGTGCTTTTTTCTCTGGGTGCCGTTTACGTGGGAGAGTGCGCATGGACACCACTTTTGGGTATGTCATATGAACGTGTGCATGACAAAAGTGCTCATTTTTTAAAAAAGAAAAAATCAGTAAAAAATAGAAATAAGTTGTTGCACAGTTAGTTAGGCTTCTAAAGCATCCACCCGAGATAAGTTCTCGGCTTAGCATTAGTGCTCGTGAATTTGTCTATGATTGAGATGATAACATGATCAATAAGAATGACAAGTGTGTTTGGTATGTCAATCACAGGTATTCAGAGTTTCAGACCCTATAAGGGCGCAAGGCAATAAGTCAGAGAAGATTAGACAATAAATCAATCAAAAACAATAAGAAGTCCTAGAGAAAATGCACCAACCAGAACGTCATGTTCATGAGGAAGAAATAGCATCACCTACGTATTATACCTATTGACATTTTCGAAGAGAAATATTGACGTTCACCTTTGTCTAAGATAGGACCGAGACGCAGCGATAGTCTGACAGACCAATTGATCCACAGCTAACAAATGAAGAGAAAAGACCAATCGCTTCGTGCTCACCAGAATCCTCTGCAAGGTCTGAATGTCTGTTAGTCTGACTCTGATACCGTGAACATGCAGAATCATATCTTCATCTTTCTGCATTTTGGATTCTCTGTAAATCTGTGATGCTTCTGCTCATTCTGCTCTTGGGCTAGCTCATGTTCATCAACAATCTCATTTTTTCTCTATATACATACAAGGAAGACAAAAGACAGACAGGAGTGGATATAACATGGAAAGCTCATGTAGCAAATCAGACCAATGCAGATAAACCCCGATGCCTGCATCAGAGTGCATATACATATTCAGGATGGTAGAACACCAAAGACACCATGTAGAAATCAAATCACTATGGAAGAACATTGAGATGCAGAAATCAAATCACCATTGAAGCATATTGAGATGCAGAGAAACAAATTATCTGTACAATTTCGTAGATACATGCTGGTTCCGAGTCAAGCTGGGACCTGGCTACCAGATAGATCACAAAAGGGGGGAAAAACAAGAACTTATATGGCATGCTTAAGCCACACTATTTAAATGATCAACAGTAATAACCAAATAGATGAACACCTCTGCACATTGTTCTTGCACACGATGCTTTGCAATTATGAAAATAAACAAATCAATAATCTGGCCAGACAACAAAATAGATCTCAGCAGAGAAAAGGAAACAAATCCAAGTTATCCAACAGCAACATATTCTAAACACAGTACCTGATTCTCTGTACAGGCACAACATGGGGACATTGGTGTATACTGTGTGAAAAAAAAAGCCACAACACATTCCAGAACCTTTTATTATAATTATTTTTGTGAATAATCACAGCTAAATAAAGCTCACTATCATGTACTGCATCCTAAGAAGTATCATCCTCACCAGCCATGGGTACACTACCCAGTCCTACAGTCAAACTCCACTTTACCTCAACCTAACTACCTGTAGTTTCTACAGCAGGATCAATGGCACTACAAAGTACTGCCTACACTTGATCAACTCCACCATCAGGTTTGCTAAAAATGTGGAGGAAACTAGCTGCTCTCTTATCTGTTGTGGAGATGGGAAGAAATCTTCTCACGAATCTCCACGCACGGCACTAACCGAGCATTTGATAGCACTGCTGTCGAAAGATCAAGCAACGAAGCTTGGTAACAACAGCTTGATTCCAAAGGAAAGCCATTGTTCTGCCCACTATTTACTGAAGCAGCAGTGCGGCCATTTGGTTGGCGCATCATCCTGTTGATTCCCCTTGCCTTCGCAACACCTAGACAGGCCTTCAGCATCTGACTCATGTATGCATTCAACCCAGAGTTCAACACATCAGCACACTCTTTGGGCACACTGAGACCTTGAGCCTTCAACTTATCGTCAAGTAGCTTGGACAGCAACTGAGAATCTGGCAGTTCACCATTATTGTAGCACACATCCAAAGCGCAAGATGTCGAAGGCTCGGAATTCTGAACCTTTAGAACACCCAGTGGGGGCCTGATCGGGCTTCGGCTCTGCACACAGACTGGGCTACCACGGGCCTGGTCGACCTCCTCGCCATCCTCCACAGAGATAACCTCCTGCAAAGCCTTGCTACCAGCTGACACAAACTCCCCCCCAGTCCCCGGATGACCAAGAGGAGACTTCCCAATCGGGCTCGGCTTATCACCAAACCTCTTCGTCAGGGGCCTCACTCTCCTGACCGGCAGTAAGCCATTGTTGAGTGTCCCATTGGACACCGTGCTCGTCTGCGAGTTCCCTGTAGCTGCCTGCATGCTCGGCGGCGGCCCATTCGACATACACGCGTTGCTGAGGATGGACTGGATGAGGAAATTGTGGAGCTTGATGTTCTCCTTCCCCAATGCAGCAACACAGATCTTTTCAAACTCATCCCTGCCGAGCTGACAGCCCAGGAACTTCTTGAGGCCGCGGAAGTAGAGCTCGGCGCGCTGCGGGCCCAGCCGCTTGACGATCCGCGCCTTGAGCTCGAGCGTGTCGACGCGAGCGAACTTCTTCGACGGCGGCTGCATCTCGGCGGCGGGCGGCGGCACAAAATGCAGCCCCGCCGGCCGGACGATCTGGCCGCGCAGCTCCGGGAAGAGCAAACCCTAGACGACGACGACGACGCCCACGGGCTCCAGCGACCCGCGGCGGCCGAGAAGCGAGCTCCCGAGCACGGCCCGAAGCTGCCCCCCACCTGCAGGACCAGATCCAGAAGCAGCAATTCAGCACAAGAGAGAATCACCTCGTGAGCACGCCAACTCGGGAGGTCCGCTCCACACGGCCAAATTCAGCAACGCCGCCGACAGAATCGAGCTCCGAGCAAGCCCGGACGCGGATTCCCCAATCGGGAGCGAGCAGGCCGCGAATCCCGGGCGAGCTCCGACCAAATCCGCGTGGGGAAACCGCGTGGAGCAGCTCGAATTGGGGGGGGGTTGGCGAAACGAGGCGGATTCAGCGGAGACAGCTGGGCACTCACCTCGACTAGGGTTCCGGCGAGATCGGGCCGGCGGCGGCGGCGGCGAGTGAGAATTGGGGGTGAAAAATCGGAGAAATATTTTTTTTCTCCTTTTTTTTTTGCCCGCCGCAATTGGAGTTTTTCCGCAAATTATTGGTTTGGGGACGACGAACAGTGGTGTGGGTGACGCTATTTGGGGCCGCGTGACCAATTACCTGTCCTTGTGTCGGGTTAATGTCTCACTGACTGGTGGGTCCCGAACGTCAGGTTCGGTAAGCGCGTCGCAGTCTTGCTGGTGTCAGCTTGGCACGTCCGCACGTGCCGTATTACAGTAGCGCATTAACCATTCTCAGGCAATGTTTAGGCCTCGTTTATTTCGGAAAATTTTTTAGATTTGGATATTGTAGCATTTTTATTTTTATTTGACAATTATTATCTAATTATGGACTAACTAGGTTTAAAAGATTCATCTCGCGATTTACGGATAAAATATGTAATTAGTTTTTGTTTTTTCTATATTTAATGCTCTATGCATGTGCGGTCACATTGAATTAACTAATTGTATAGTTTTTGGTTTTTGGGGTGACGGCACATGCATCGAGCATTAAATATAGATAAAAACAAAAACTAATTGTACAACCTGTAAATCGTAAGATGAATCTTTTGAGCTTAGTTAGTTCATGATTAGACAATATTTACCAAATAAAAACAAAAATGCTACAATACCTAAAACCAAAAAAATCGAAACTAAAGAAGGCCATGAATTCAGGTAGACATTTAATTCAATGATTTATATATAGTTAATAGTCGTGCTAAAAAAACTCATTTATTCTCTCTATTTTTTAAATTATTGTCATATTGCTAAAAATATTTGCATAGTAATTTATTAAATATAGACAAAACTTATATGAAAATCTCACCGAGTCTAGACTTACTGTTTATGGAATTATGGAAAATATGCTAAGAAGTCACCAATGTGCGTTTGCAGCTCTCAATTGGGTAACCCTTCCACGGCTTCACTTCCACGTATGCAAATTTCTGCGACGTGCATAGTCGTGCACGCAACCAAGTTACAGTGTCTACGTGCACCAATTTTTCTTCTCTTTCTGGCCGAAAGAGAATGTCAGTGTGGTAGTAGGCTTTACTGACGCAATCGACCAGTCATTCCAGCATTGCTTTTTACATTTAGGCCTTGAAAAATTTTAAGTTTCACTACTATAATATTTTTTGCTTTATTTGATAATTATTATTTAATTATAGACTAACTAGGTTTAAAAGATTCGTCTCGCAAATTACAGGTAAAATATGTAATTAGTTATCTTTTTTATCTATATTTAATGCTTCATGCATGTGCCGCAAGATTCGATATAACGAGAAATTTTAAAAAAATTTGGAAACTAAACAAGGCAACAAATAAGTTTAGTTCTCAAATATTTTCAAGATTCTACTAGAAATGTTCAGGTGCCCAGGCCATGCCAAGTCAAATGACACTCTTTTATTCAGATGAACAATCCACCTAATCAAATGATCACATTTCTGCATAGTTACGATACAGATTTTCTATGTTGGTTTTATACTTCACTGAAGTATGAAGTTGACTCAAGCACAGTACAACCTACCTGTCCTTTGCTGAAAATATACAGCTTCTTCTCAAACCGGCACCTCGCCTACATTACACTACACTTCAAAAGTCAAAACAAAAACCAAGTTGAGATCTGCTCTCCTTTTCATGGTTCAGACTTCTCTCGTCACAGCTTTGCAGTTCTGAATTTTCTGATGAACACGATTGATGATCACCTGAGCTCCTCCTCTGAGGCCTTGTTTAGGCCTTGTTTACTTCCAAAAAGTTTTGCAAAATAGGAATAGTAGCACTTTCGTTTGTATTTGACAAATATTATTTAATTATGGACTAACTAGGTTCAAAAGATTTGTCTCGTCAACTCCGACCAAACTGTGCAATTAGTTTTAATTTTCATCTATATTTAATACTCCATGCATACGTCTAAAGATTCGATGTGATGGAGAATCTGAAAATTTTTGCAAAATTTTTCAGGAACTAAACAAGGCCTTAGTTCACACAAAAACCAAAATCTTTTCAAGATTCCCCGTCACATCGAATCTTACGTCACATGCATGGAGTATTAAATATAGACGAAAATAAAAACTAATTACGCAGTTTACATGTAAATCACGAGATGAATCTTTTAAGCCTAGTTACTCCATAATTGGATAACATTTGTCAAATAAAAACGAAAGTGCTACAGTTCCGAAAATTTTTCAGTTTCCTGAATTCAGAATTCACCATGTATCCACTGGAATTACTGTACTGTACACCGAACGGCAAATGTACGATTCTTCACTCAACCTTGCTTCCTTCTTCGTCTGCCGACTCGTCAGAGAGCAGCCCGGCGCGGACATCCTCGAGGTCGGCGGCGGCGTCAGGCGCCGTGGTTGATCCATGGGAGCTGTCAGCCGGAGGCACGGGCGCCAAGAACTCGACCCAAGCGTGCCTCTTGGCGTGCTCCACGACATAATACAGCGCGACACCGGCGACGACCACGGCGGCGTTGATGAGGACGGTCCTGGCCGACGCGAGGCACATGACGGTGGTGATGAGCACGACGGGCGGGGCGCACATGACGGCGGCCCCGGTCGTGCCGACGGGGATCCGGTACGGCCTCGTCAGGTCCGGGTTCTTGAAGCGTAGCTTGACGAAGGCCGCGAACACTGCCAGCATCCCGAGCCCGTAGAGGAAGTTGAGGAACTCGATGATCTCCTGGAAGCTCATGAAGGAGAGGATCACGACCCCCGTCGCTGAGCACAGGATGCTGAACGTCGGCGTCCCGTACTTCGACCTGCGTTCATCAGCACAAGATTCAGTTTCTTGTTGGATCGAAAGCTTCACATTTCGCTAAAAAGATTGTTCGGAGCCGGAGACTTCACCTGCGGGCGAAAATGGCAGGGATCATGCCCATCTCAGCCATGCCGAGGAGCTGGAAGGAGTCGCTGCTCATCTCGGCCTCGAAGAGCCCCATGTTGGACATGGCGGCGGCGGCTTGGATCCACACGCGCAGCCACGGCCCGCCGATCCGCAGCCCGACCTCGGAGAAGAAGCCGTCGGTCCACTCGGCCGCCGTCTCGGACGGCAGCGCGCCGGTACCAGCCAGCAGCGGAATGAGGTACGCGCCGACGACGAGCCCAACGGCGCCGAACACCGCCTTGGGGAACGTCTTCCGGGGCTCCTCGACCTCGCCGGCGAGCGTGCTAGCCTTGTCCCAGAAGTTGAGGTTCCAGAACATGGAGTTGAAGTAGCCCCTGAGGTCGACGGCGCGGGCGTCGAAGGCGAGCCAGCGGGACGGGCGGATCTTGGGGGCGGCGAGCACGGTGAGCGCGAGAAACGGGGAGAGGGAGAACGCGGTGAGCGCCAGCGCCGAGAGGCCGACGATGTGTAGCCCCCGGTAGTTGAGGTAGGTGAGCGCGGCCGTGAGCGCGAGCACCGCGAGCGAGCGGACGGGGTGCGGCAGCGCCACCCCGCCGCCGGAGCGGAGGTAGTCGAGGAACAGCACCGGGTAGAGCGCGTTGTCGAGCGTGCCCGACGCCCACTTGGAGAAGCCGACGAGGAACGCCGCGGCGGGGCCGAAGGCGGCGGACACCCAGGCCACGTACCCGGCGTTGGTGGGGAACGCGGAGGCGAGCTCGGCGGTGACGAGCGCCTCCGGGAGCGACCAGAGGACCGGGAGGATGAGGAAGCCGAGGATCGGGAGCAGCGCGCCGCCGCCCGCGCGGACCGAGTCCTCGATGCCGAAGGGCCCCCCCGAGACGTCGTAGAAGATGAGCGCGATCAGGGGCAGCACCGTCAGCCGCCGCGGCAGAGGCGCCGCCGGGGGATCGACGACGGCCGCGGCCGCGGCGCCGGTCATCGGGTCAATCGCCGCGCGGCGGGCGCCACGCGCGCGCGCGCGCACAGAGAAGAATTGACAGGTCAGCGGTCGGTGTTCTTGATTGCCCCCCGGTAGAGAGGATGGCCATGGGTTGCTGGGTGGGAGAGATATTATTAAAGTTTGTTTGGTGAATGACAGGTGGGGCCCCACGTCTGGTCCGGCGACTTGGGGATTCTGTGATGCTTGCCAACTGGTAACGAAAAAGTACCGTTTGTTTAGATTAAAATCATAACTAAAAATATTATTCACTAATTTAATTTATTGTAAAGAAAAATACGTTTTAAGTAGATTCCACACGTAAATTTAAAAATCTCGGTGGGACGACCTGGGGGGTGGCCCACAGGGCGGTGAGTGTGAGGCCCTGTTTAGTTTCTTACCAAAAAAATTTTATCGATCTAATCGAATCTTTAAATACATACATGGAATATAAAATATAGATAAAAAATAAACTAATTACACAGTTTGATTGAGAATCGTAAGACGAATCTTTTAAGCCTAGTTAATCTATCATTAGTCTTAAGTGCTACAGTAACTCACATGTACTAATGGTAGATTAATTATGCTTAATAGATTTGTCTTGCAGTTTTCAGACGAGATATATAATTTATGTTTTTATTAGTTTTTTAAAACCCCTCCAATATCATTCCAACACATCTGATGTGACATCTAAAAATTTTTCATCTCAAATCTAAACAGGACGTGAGTCATGGTGTGACTTGAACAAAGTGTCATTGTCGATGTTTGTGGATTTCCGTGGCAGGTGCTGGCAGTACATGTATTGATGTCGGAATGTGGACACAGGATACTCCGTACTTCCATTTCCTCCGGAAAAAAATAAAATTCCGTTTTCTGTTTATTTGTTATAAAAACACTCAAAAGAGTGTTTCAAATCTGATATAGCTCAAGGAAATACATAAAAAAGACATAAAATGACCTTTAAAAAAAATTAAGTACATCAAAGACCAAATCGGTCGTTTTATTTTTTCCGATACCTCCACTGCCCGCTGGAACTCGAAGGCCGCACTGTGAAGCCAGCGAAAAAAAAGGGCCACTTGCAAACACGCTCCCCAAACATGGCTCTCAACACTCTCACTCGAGCTTGGCTAAAATTAATAATTAAATATTATTATTTAGCTATTTTATAAAATATATTATTTCTTAAAAAAAGATGTCCATAACAACCTTTCTATTTTATAAAATTAGATAACTAGTGTCAGTAGTTATATATGGCCATCGAAAATCAAAGGACAGTCAACCTTTTATTTTACAAAACTAAATAGTTAGAGTATACTCCCTCTGTCCCTGAAAGCTGTAATTTATAGAGTTGTTCTAAGTCAAATTTTTAAAACTTTGACCAAATTTATATAAAAAAATGCTAAGATTTATAATACCAAATTAATACCATTAGATTTATCATAGAATATATTTTCATAAGATACTCATTTTATATCATAGATATTGATACTCTTTTCTATAAAGTTAGTCAAAGTTAAAAAAGTTTGACTAACACGGATTCTAGGAGTTGAAGCTTTCAGGGACAGAGGGAGTACTTTTTTACTATACAAATTCTAAAATAACTTCCACAACAACAATAGCCAAGGTCTTGTTTAGATGTGAAATTTTTTGGATTTCACTACTGTAGCACTTTCGTTTGTTTGTGACAAATATTATCCAATCATAAACTAACTAGGATTAGAAGATTTGTCTCGTGATTTATAGCTAAACTGTGTAATTAATTTTTGTTTTTGTCTATATTTAATGCTTTATGCATGTGCTGTAAGATTTGATGTGACGAAGAATCTTAAAAACTTTTTATATTTGGGGTGACCAAGCGTCGAAAGTTGCTCAATAGTTTTTTTAGCAGAGTCCCCTTATAATAGTTGATGAAGGCCCAGTCCACGTAGCCCAACAATTCTCCATCCCGTCGGCAGCCCAGCCCAGCCCAGCAAGAAGCCTGGCGAAGTCGGCAAGTCGCAGAGCGTGTCGCCGTCGTCCTCTTCCTCTCGCTCGCACTGCGTCGTACACAACATCGAAGCAAACGCCACAAGCCGCCAAATCGGATGAGGGCGCGGTCACATCCCGGCTCAGGCGGCGGCACGGCCACATCCAGGAGAGGGGGCGGCGCCGGCTAGCCACGCAGGCTCCAGCGGACTAAAGGCGCGCCGCGCGCGAGGCCGCATAGAGGAGGGAGGCGCGCAGGCGGCGTCGGTTCGCCGTGGGGGGAGAAGAGAACAGGCGGCAAGTCGTAGTCGCTCTTGTGCCACTGCTACCTGCAACAAATTAAAGGGGCACGCCGCACATGTTGCACACAGCGCAACAGGGTTGTTTGTTCCAACTTGGTTTTGTAGCAATTGTTCAATTGTTTGTGGCTACTGTACCAGCTAGCAGGTTTGTTTTATTTGTGTTTTAGTCTGAATTTTATAGCAACTACGCCTGTTATTCAACCTAAGCCAACCTTCTGAATCTGTACAAGTGCAATCAGAAGTAATAATAATAATAATGGAAGCACCAGAATTAGCATGAACAACAGACAGCAAGTTAACAAAGCAAATGTTGTGCAGCCGGGATCAGTAGAAACAGGAGCTGGTCCTAATGTGCAAAACGAGCCTTGCGTTGTTCTTATTGATGAGATATTTGTTGCTGATCCTGGGCTTCACATATTGCATAGCTCATTCTGCATATTGCATTTTATTGCATTGCTGACACGTCCAGTTAGATTACTAAATTATGCATTCCATCCTTCTCTTTATTAGGTACTATTGGTTTTTTTTTTTCTGTTTTTGCGCTTAGGTAGTGCCCTTAGGCATGAAGATTCACTAGCTCTGACACTGGTTTGCAGGTAGGTAAAGAGGTAGCATAAGGAGGACCGGTTTGGATCTTTTCTCATGATACCATGTAGAGAGATAGCGAGTGGTAAGGCAGACATCACACAACCTTGGAGGGATGACCTTTCATACATGCATGTAGCCAATAAGAATACAACATATACAGTATGTGTACAACACAAAAGGCTATACAAACTCTCACACAAATCAAGTCGACAAGCCGGTTAGCACATTGGTATCACCCAATTCTGATTTTTAATGGAAAGATACATGTTACAAACATACCAAATAAACTCCCGTTTTCTTTTCAATGCTCCAAAACGTCAAGCTTACCATGACAATAATTACAGGCTAGTTTTTGAGATGTCATGGTATAGCCTTTGAATAGTTCTATATAGTTCTGTTTTTCCAATTACAGTGAATCCCCTGGAACAGAAATGAGATGAACATAATTTAAAGTTCTGTAATGCTATGTGGCCGGATATGTAACACATCAATATATGAACCACATTGCCAGAGACACTATCCTTCTAGTTTGTTAACTGAACGTTACAAAGCTCAAGGGTTACAATTCTGCATAAATCTTCGTACTTGCACATCTGCATTTCATGGTATAGTACACATACATGAAACTGTCATGTTCTCTTATAGCAATTGTGGCAAAGAAAAAAACAATAAATGAAATTATGAGCACAATTGTCTCTTCTTTAGCAGGATCCTTTTCTGTACCTTCTGTTGAGAGCTCATCATTGTTTGATTCCAAACGGGGCCCATGGTCAGTGAAATGGAAAGACAGGAGAGGGTTTCCAAGAAATGATTGCTTGTCAAAGGTGGAGAGTTGGCCAGTAGATGGAACATTGCCAGAGAGAAGCGGATTGTATGAAACATTGAACTTACTCAGTTTATAGAGCTGGCTCAGACTTGATGGAAGTTCATTAGAGAAGTTGTTAAAAGACAAGTCAAGGGTCTCAAGGAGTACCATCTGGCCAATCTCGGATGGAATGTCACCAGAAATTATGTTCCTAGAGACGTTAAGCGCAACAAGTGACATTTGACTAATCTCTGATGGTAGGACACCAGAGAGCAAGTTATCATCAAGAAGGAGCAAGTTGAAGTTTCCCATTGCAGAAATTATGGGTGGTATTTGTCCTGACAACAGATTCCCTGAGAACCTAACATAACCCAAGATGATACATGGCTGGACAGAAGGTGGTGTAACAATACCATACCCCTTCAAGATTCGGTCCTCTAGGCTCCGACAGTCCTTCCAAGACATCTCTGATTCTACATAATTGAACCCTGGGTAACCAAGGGGAATCCACCGCATCACAGAGAGACACTTCCTGGTGCCAATCTCCAATTGTGCAGCATCCTTTTGATTCCTAGCAAATGTTGGACTAGGGTCTCTCCCAACACCTGCTATCTCTGGGGGAATCTGACCAGATAGCTTGTTTGCCGCAAGGTTGAGCCAGAGCAAGCTGGTACAATTCCCTATTTCCTTTGGGATCTCTCCAGAAAGTTGGTTTCCAGCAAGCACCAACACAAGAAGTGAGGAGAGGTTACCGATGTCTGCAGGGATACCACCAGAGAGGTTGTTGTATGATAGGTCCAATACTTGGAGGTGGGCAATCTGTCCATACACCAGGGGTATCTGCCCAGAGAAGTTATTCTCAGCAAGCACAAGGTATTTAATGCTTTTCATGCTTGCGACCTCCGTGGGTAGCTTTCCGAAGAACCGATTGAGGCTGAGATCAAGCATGATCAGCTTAGGTAGCCTAAGAATGCCAGAGGACACAATTCCATCAGTATAATTGTTTGAGTGAAGTATGAGATGTGTCAAACTTTCTAACTTCCCGAAGAATCCTTGCACCTCCCCACCAAAACCGTTGTCACTAATGTCCAAATACTTCAGTGCACTACAATTCATTAGGCTAAATGGCATCTCACGAGCAAAGTTGTTGCTCCCTAGGATCAGTTTCTCAAGCCCAGGAATTACTCCAATTCCTGGTGGTATCTGCCCATCGAAACCGTTCTCCGATAGCGACAGGTATCTCAAACTGGAGCAAGTTGACACGGAATTAGGCAAGTTGCCAAACAAATGGTTGCCGGAGAGGTCCAGAAACTGTAGTTTGCATCCCACTGGGAACATGTCGAGAGGAATGCTTCCAGTTAAGCCATTCTCAGCAGCATTGAACTGAATTAGGCTTGCAATGCCCTGTGTGACCTGGCCAGTGAAGCGATTCAAGCTGAGATCCACATATTCAAGTTGAAAACAGTTATCAAGCAAGCCAATGATGTTGCCTCTGAGGTTGTTGCTGGAGACGTTGAGGATGGTGAGTTCGTCACAGGTTGCAAGGAAGTTCCTGCTGATTTCCCCCTCGAACCGATTCCGTGAGACATCTAATGTTCTCAGGTTTGTCAGGCTGGATATGTTAAGGACTCCACCGATGAGGTTGTACGAGAGGTTAAGATGCTTCAGTCCCAAGCATCTGTTGAGATCAACTGGCAGTGCACCAGTGATGGAATTGTCTGAGAGATCTAGATGAATGAGGCTTTTGAGACTAGAAAAATTGCTGAAGAACGGTCCTGATATGCTGGAGCTAGAGAGATCAAGGGAACTCACACGGCCGTTGGTGTCACATCCAACTCCTTGCCAGTTGCATGGCGAGGCCTCTGACTCCAACCATCCATCATACGCACCTCGGTTTATTTGGTTATGTACTTGCAGGAAGCCCTTGAGCTCGATGAGGACCTCCATGTCATCGTTGTTCCCACTTATCAGCTGAGCTGTACAAGTACAAGTAATGGGATCAAAGTTAAAAACAACATGATTCAGAAATAGCAGAGATGCAAGAGTGCTTCAATTCAAAGATCGACTCATACCAAAGATTAGTACTGAACACATCAGTTCGAGAAGATGCTGAAGCCTGGACATGGATGCAGGATTATGGATTGCTTGCCTCTGTGGAGTTCATCAAATTACCGTTTGTGTTTGTTGCTGCAGCTTGTCCAGCAATGCTCTAGTGGCACGTCAATATATATATGTGTGGCTAGTTGTCAATCAATATATAATGAGGAGCAGGTCTCCATCTGTTTCGTGGAAAAAGCATACCAAAACGTGATATATTATAAAACTATAATATTAAATGGCAGGAGTTTCCGTCAAGTGGTCTATCTCTCCGTGTGCTGGAGAAATTTGGTCAAAAGAGGAGAAAGAGAACAATCGGGATGCCTTCATTCGCACCTCAGATGAACATAACATGTGTTAATAATTAATATGTTGACAGATACTAACATATACTCCCTCCATTCCAATAATTAAGTCATTTCAAAAATCTTGAAGAGTAAAAACATTTTCAAGTTTGACCAAAGTTATAGAGAGAAAATTAAGATTTGTAACATAAAGTGACTATACTATAAAAATATAATTAAGAAATAGTCTAATGATATTTAGTTGATATCATAATATAGTTATTATTTTATCGTATAAATTTGGTCAAACTTAGGATAATTTGATCTCTAGGATTCTTGAATGACTATAATTTGAAATGAAGGGAGTATATAGTGGTTTCTGTTTTCAAATTTGATCGAGCTTAGCTTATTTCATTAGATTTCTTCTGGGAACCTGATGACGGCCTAGGTTCGAATCTCGGACTTATATAGTATGAGACTATGAGTGCTTTAATTTAAGGCTAAATTATTCTTTTAGTGTTCTATGATGTGTCAGACTACGACAAAGTACATGTGGTGACTTCAGCAATCTAAAATTATATGGTCTTAGTTTTTTAGATGTATTAATAACGCTGGATGTGAATATGCCTACACATATATTTGAGCATCAGTATTATTAGAGGTGAATATGCCTACATATATATATGAGCATCTGTATTATTAATATGTTTTTTTTAAAAGATTATTAAACTGCTCATCTGGTGTAATTTCCTTTTGTGGTGACTTGATGGTATCTGTGGACGCCAACTACTCGTGCTAGATAGCAGTAGGCTTGAGTGTACGTCATTTGAACATTTTCTTCTCGATCGCCTGATGAAAGTTGACTATCTGTTGAAAATCGTGAAATCCGTTCGCTTCTTTCTTCTTTACAGAACGTGATGAAGTCAAGTTTTGCAACAAGTTTCTCAGAGATTGCAGCGTCAACCTCCGCCTTGAAGGCTGAACACTATTTTAGTCTTTGGAGTCCTGAGTTTTGTGATGTTTGGAACTAGTACTGGGCAGACACAACATCTTCAAGTTGGGGCCTTTAAATTCTGGTTCGGGGGCTATAACTTCAACAGTGACGTATAACAGCATCTTTACCGAATTAAGAATTGAATAAATGATCTTTTTTCCCTATAAACTAGTGATAAAAGGAATTGAAGGCAAAAACAAACTTCATCAGATCTCATTTTTCTATTTTTTCTCAAACCCCTAGAAACACCTCTCTCTCTCTCCCTCCTGGTATACACTGCACCTATTCCCAGGTTACACCCCAGATGTTTGGGCCTTGTTTAGTTCACCCAAAAATCAAAAACTTTTCAAGATTCCCCATCACATTAAATCATACGGCATATGCATGGAGCATTAAATATAGATGAAAATAAAAACTAATTGCACAATTTATCTGTAAATCGCGAGACGAATCTTTTAAGCCTAGTTAATCTCTGATTAGACAATGTTTGTCAAATAAAAACAAAAGTGCTATAGTGTCGAAATCTAAAATTTTTCCGGCCTTGATTTCGGTCATTTGGACCAGGATTGCGTGCCTAGGAGGCCGTGAACCAAATAGGCCCCTATTTGTATCTATGTGCCTAGAGCCGACCACCGTGCTCAAGTATTTATAGGCCATACTTAGGGCATGGTAAAATTACAGCTACCCCAGAGTTGACTAGCAAAACTCCTACAAAGATATGACACCTCCCTCAACTCCCACTTGACACCGTCGAGGTCTCTCGCTTGGGGTGGGGGGGGGGGCATCCCTTGGCATCTTCCACGGTGGCACTATTGGGGTAGCTTCAAGGGTTCTCTGGCACCGGCCAGTGTCAAAGCTAACTTCGGGACTTGCGTAGGACAAAAAATCCGAAGCATCTTTTCTCAAGAGGTCTGATGGCATAGTTCAGGCAAGCTCGTCGAGGGTGTCACAGGGACTGGCCCCGATGACACAGTGTTGCTAGCGAGGGTCATCTTGGCTGGGCTATGGCAATGACGGTGAGGGGCCCTATTTGTAAAAGTGGCAGCTTGGAGCAAAGGTTTCACGGTGAATGACACGAGCGAACAAAGGTGATTTTTTGCGGCAAGGGTTCCATGGTAGAGCGAATGGGCCGGTGAGGGCTCGTCCTAACTGGGGCAGAGGCGGGGTGGTGCAGTCGAGGGTGTTGCCCCGACAAAAACTAACATAAGGACATTCTCAAACCAGAGCAAGTTTAGTAACCGTATGTTTGGTTGGAGAGCGGGGCGAGCCGGGTCGGAGCGAACCCGTTCTTGTGGCTGTTTGGTTGGAGGATGGAAGGGTTGGGTTGGCTCCAGAGTGGAATATTCCTCTCAGATGCGGGTTGGACTCGTCCGTCAAAATCTGGCGGACGGAGCCGCTCCAGCCGGGTTGGCTCCCACCAAACACTAAATTCCTTCAACCAAACACTGAACGGAGCCGCTCTGTCCCCAGTTCTTCAACCAAACACTAAAATGGGTTGGCTCCGTCCCCAAAAGCAGAAGTGCAACCAAACACTGGACGGGTTGGCTCCGTCCCCAAAAACTGGGTTGGATCTAACCCAACCCACCCAACCCTCAACCAAACACACGGTAAAGGACTATAAGGAGGTTGTATGTCGATGTGAAGGAGAGAGAGAGAGGAAACAGACTATAAATTTAAAGTCGGTTTAGACACAAGAACTAAAAAACTTAGGAGAAAGACATGTACACCATATATTAATAATAAAAACTTAGCCTGAAAAACTGAAAATATTAGTGGACCCAACACTAGGGTAGGCGGAGCCAGGGGGGCTGGCAGGGGCCATGGCCCCCCTAACATATGTCACCAAAATATTTTACTAGTATAAATTTCTATTTTTTATTTATCTTAAGAGAGAAATATAACAATTTTGTTATATATGCTTATTAATATCCTCTAGATAATGAAATTGTACTCCCTTCATTGTAAATTATAAATCATTTTAAGAATTTTGGAGAGTCAAAGCATCATAAATTTAATCAAATTTATATGATAAGATAATAGTATTTATAATACCAACTAAGTACTATTAGGTTCTTCATTAATTATATTTTTGCAGTATATCTATTTGATGACATAAATTTTTACAATTTTTTTATAATTTTGGTTAAATTTGAGATACTTTGACTCTCCAAGATTTTTAGAATGATTAATAATTTAGGATGGAAGAAGTACAAAACATAACTCGATAATACTATGAAGCACCTTAGAATAATTGAGATGCAGATCTTAAGGTTTACGAAATCATTTCAAACATCTTGTTGTTAAGGGGTTTATCGTCTGCCATCGAAAGGATAACACATTTGATCCTAAATACACATAGAAAATGCAAGCACTATGTCAAGTCGATAAAATTAAGCTAGACGTCACCGGTTCTACTCAATTTTGACAAATTGTATTTTTTAGTTGGCGTCCTCTACGCATAATTTCTAGCTCGCCCTAGTCATGGACCAAGTAAGCAGGGAGCAGTTCTTTAATTTCTTAACCCATCGGATACCAGCCCAACAAAGGGGTAGCGCTCGCTCGCGTTTGCGTGGCCTTTGGGGTCGTGCCGCCTCGCTTGTCCATCTGGCACATAGAGACAAGCCGCCAACCATTTAGAGCAAGTATTATAGTGGGCTGTAAGCTGGCTAAATGCTGAGGTGGAGGAGAGAAAGAATGAGAGAGAGGAGAAGCGGGCTGTAAGTTTACAGCCAGCCTAGGCACAGGAACTAAGAAACTTTGTGAGAGAGACAAGTGGGCCATGCATTAATAGTGAATAGCTAACTATTATATGAGTGGGCTGGAAGAAGGCTGCAAGAAACCTTACAGCCAGCAAGTGAATTGTATTATTAAACTTGCTCTATAGACTTGTAGTGTACTTGTATCAAAGGCTACATCTTGGATGGATGTAGCAGATGTTATATTAGGCTAGGATGTTGTTTTATGTAGACAGAGATGAAGAAATTGGGGATCAGGTGCTCAGCTCGGTGCCTCAACCGCAGTTTATCGAATCATTTTGGTCTTTGAGAAACAAAACGAAACTGAACGTTTTTTTTGAAACAATAAACGAAACTGAAAGTGTTTTAGGTGAGCAGCCTGTTGACTTGGCTGATAAGTCATGATTGAAAGTACTTGATTTAGGTCTTGTTTAGTTCCAAAAAATTTTGCAAAACAGGTACTGTAGCACTTTCGTTTGTTTGTGACAAATATTGTCCAATAATGGACTAACTAGGCTCAAAAGATTCATCTCATCAATTCCGACCAAACTATACAATTAGTTTTTATTTTCGTCTATATTTAATACTCCATGCATGCGTCTAAAGATTCGATGTGACGGGAAATCTGAAAATTTTTGCAAAATTTTTTGGGAACTAAACAAGGCCTTAGTTCACTCCAAAAAACCAAAAATTTTTCAAGATTCCTGTCACATCGAATATTGTGGCATATGCATGGAGTATTAAATATAAGACAAAAACAAAAACTAATTACACAGTTTGCCTGTAAATCACGAGATGAATCTTTTAAGCCTAATTAGTCCATGATTGGACAATGTTTGTCAAATAAAATCGAAAATACCGAAATCCAAAAAATTTTCAGAACTAAACAAGGCCTTATTGTGAGGGAAAAACACGACTGAATGACTGATAAATTTGATAGATAATCTTAGGTGAATAAGCTATTAGAAATTTCTGAATTTGTCATTGACTGAAAAGATCCCTATAGACAGCAGCAGCTATTTTATCAGTGTTGACACCATTTTTGAGCACGTGTCCAGGATGGCAGGACAGGGTGGCAGTACGATGCGGGTTGCTGGTAAGGATGGTTGCCGATGAGGGAAAGGTTGAATGTGACTAAGTCCTCAGGCAGTAATATGGTGTCGATGACCAAGTAAAAGGGTCTGCCGATGACTATGGCAAGGGGATTGCCGATGACGCGAAGGAGGAGTCCGGAAGCTGCCAGTTGTCATGTGGAGGAGTTTCGGTTTGTCACGAAGGATGGTTTTATTATTTCCTTATGTTATTCGTATCGTTTTGTATACGGGTTCCGTGTAATTTGGAATTCGAATTCTAATCGTGTCTGGTCGTAGCTCTTTGAGCAGGGTATAAATATAAGCCCTAAGACCTTGTAATCAAGAGATCTATCTATCAAGAAATCAATCAAACATACGTTTTACTCATATTCCAGCATCTACTTTTCGACGACTTCGTCATACTTTTTTTTTTATTTATTACGAGTTCTTAGGAATTCGTCGACTTAAGCTCGGCGTGTTCTCGAGTTCCGCGTGAGTACCTCTTAGCCGTGACATCCGGGCGCATCGCTGTTGTCAGGACTAAAGTATTCGAGTTATCACCTTTGCCGATAGCAAGGTCAAATCGGCTGGCACGCCTTAACGTTTGAATCGGGTATTAGCCCTTTGTGTTTGCAGATCAGTTTTGCATCAACAATCAGCCTTAGCATGTCGATCTCTGACCTCGATCAAGACAACGTCATCCCCGTGACGGAAGCTAACCTTAAGGATGAGCA